>NC_045131.1:20185050-20499010 GCF_007655135.1 Punica granatum
AGTAAATGCTAGGCCGAAGCCCGTGGAAAGCAGTAAAATGCGGACACGAAGTCCGGGGACCCGAAGTCCTAAAGCAGCAAATGCTAGGCCGGAGCCCGTGGAAAGCAGTAAAGTGCGGACACGAAGTCCGGGGACCCGAAGTCCCTAAAGCAGTAAATGCTAGGCCGAAGCCCGTGGAAAAGCAGTAAATGCGACACGAAGTCCGGGGACCCGAAGTCCCTAAAGCGGTAAGTGCTAGGCCGAAGCCCGTGGAAAGCAGTAGTAAATGCGGACACGAAGTCCGGGGACCCGAAGTCCCTAAAGCGGTAATGCTAGGCCGAAGCCCGTGGAAAGCAGTAAATGAGGACACGAAGTCCGGGGACCCGAAAGTCCCTAAAGCGGTAAATGCGGACACGAAGTCTGGGACCCGAAGTCCTTAAAGCAGCAAATGCAAGGCCAGAGCTCGTGGAAAGCAGTAAAGTGCGGACACGAAGTCCGGGGACCCGAAGTCCCTAAAGCAGTAAATGCTAGGCCGAAGCCCGTGGAAAGCAGTAAATGCGGACACGAAGTCCGGGGACCCGAAGTCCCTAAAGCAGGAAATGCTAGGCCGAAGCCCGTGGAAAGCAGTAAGTGCGGACACGAAGTCCGGGGACCCGAAGTCCCTAAAGCAGTAAATGCTAGGCCGAAGCCCGTGGAAAGCAGTAAAGTGCGGACACGAAGTCCGGGGACCCGAAGTCCCTAAAGCAGTAAATGCTAGGCCGAAGCCCGTGGAAAGCAAAAGTAAAGTGCGGACACGAAGTCCGGGGACCCGAAGTCCCTAAAGCAGTAAATGCTAGGCCGAAGCCCGTGGAAAGCAGTAAATGCGGACACGAAGTCGGGGACCCGAAGTCCCTAAAGCAGTAAATGCTAGGCCGAAGCCCGTGGAAAAAGCAGTAAATGGGACACGAAGTCCGGGGACCCGAAGTCCCTAAAGCGGTAAATGCTAGGCCGAAGCCCGTGGAAAGCAGTAAATGCGGACACGAAGTCCGGGGACCCGAAGGTCCCTAAAGCAGAAATGCTAGGCCAGAGCCGTGGAAAGCAGTAAAGTGCGGACACGAAGTCCGGGGACCCGAAGTCCCTAAAGCAGCAAATGCTAGGCCGAAGCCCGTGGAAAGCAGTAAATGCGGACACGAAGTCCGGGGACCCGAAGTCCCTAAAGCAGTAAATGCTAGGCCGAAGCCCGTGGAAAAAGCAGTAAAGTGCGGACACGAAGTCCGGGGACCCGAAGTCCCTAAAGCAGTAAATGCTAGGCCGAAGCCCGTGGAAAGCAGTAAATGCGGACACGAAGTCCGGGGACCCGAAGTCCCTAAAGCAGCAAAAGCAGTAGGCCAGAGCCCGTGGAAAAGTAAGTAAAGTGCGGACACGAAGTCCGGGGACCCGAAGTCCCTAAAGCAGTAAATGCTAGGCCGAAGCCCGTGGAAAAGCAGTAAATGCGGACACGAAGTCGGGGACCCGAAATCCCTAAAGCAGTAAATGCTAGGCCGAAGCCCGTGGAAAGCAGTAAAGTGCGGACACGAAGTCCGGGGACCCGAAGTCCCTAAAGCAGTAAATGCTAGGCCGAAGCCCGTGGAAAGCAGTAAATGCGGACACGAAGTCCGGGGACCCGAAGTCCCTAAAGCAGCAAATGCTAGGCCGAAGCCCGTGGAAAGCAGTAAAATGCGGGACACGAAGTCCCTAAAGCAGTAAATGCTAGGCGAAGCCCGTGGTGGAAAGCAGTAAAGTGCGGACACGAAGTCCGGGACCCGAAGTCCCTAAAGCAGCAAATGCTAGGCCGAAGCCCGTGGAAAGCAGTAAAGTGCGGACACGAAGTCCGGGGACCCGAAGTCCCTAAAGCAGCAAATGCTAGGCCGAAGCCCGTGGAAAGCAGTAAAGTGCGGACACGAAGTCCGGGGACCCGAAGTCCCTAAAGCAGTAAATGCTAGGCCGAAGCCCGTGGAAAGCAGTAAATGCGGACACGAAGTCCGGGGACCCGAAGTCCCTAAAGCGGTAAATGCTAGGCCGAAGCCCGTGGAAAGCAGTAAATGCGGACACGAAGTCCGGGGACCCGAAGTCCCTAAAGCGGTAAATGCTAGGCCGAAGCCCGTGGAAAGCAGTAAATGCGGACACGAAGTCCGGGGACCCGAAGTCCCTAAAGCGGTAAATGCTAGGCCGAAGCCCGTGGAAAGCGGTAAATGCGGACACGAAGTCTGGGGACCCGAAGTCCTTAAAGCAGCAAATGCTAGGCCAGAGCCCGTGGAAAGCAGTAAAGTGCGGACACGAAGTCCGGGGACCCGAAGTCCCTAAAGCAGTAAATGCTAGGCCGAAGCCCGTGGAAAGCAGTAAATGCGGACACGAAGTCCGGGGACCCGAAGTCCTTAAAGCAGCAAATGCTAGGCCGGAGCCCGTGGAAAGCAGTAAAGTGCGGACACGAAGTCCGGGGACCCGAAGTCCCTAAAGCAGTAAATGCTAGGCCGAAGCACGTGGAAAGCAGTAAATGCGGACACGAAGTCCGGGGACCCGAAGTCCTTAAAGCAACAAATGCTATGCCGGAGCCCGTGGAAAGCAGTAAAGTGCGGACACGAAGTCCGGGGACCCGAAGTCCCTAAAGGAGTAAATGCTAGGCCGAAGCCCGTGGAAAGCAGTAAATGCGGACACGAAGTCCGGGGACCCGAAGTCCTTAAAGCAGCAAATGCTAGGCCGGAGCCCGTGGAAAGCAGTAAAGTGCGGACACGAAGTACGGGGACCCGAAGTCCCTAAAGCAGTAAATGCTAGGCCGAAGCCCGTGGAAAACCGTAAATGCGAACACGAAATCCGGGGACCCAAAGTCCCTAAAGCGGTAAGTGCTAGGCCGAAGCCCGTGGAAAGCAGTAAATGCGGACACGAAGTCCGGGGACCCGAAGTCCCTAAAGCGGTAACTGCTAGGCCGAAGCCCGTGGAAAGCAGTAAATGAGGACACGAAGTCCGGGGACCCGAAGTCCCTAAAGCGGTAAATGCGGACACGAAGTCTGGGGACCTGAAGTCCTTAAAGCAGCAAATGTATGGCCAGAGCTCGTGGAAAGCAGTAAAGTGCGGACACGAAGTCCGGGGACCCGAAGTCCCTAAAGCAGTAAATGCTAGGCCGAAGCCCGTGGAAAGCAGTAAATGCGGACACGAAGTCCGGGGACCCGAAGTCCTTAATGCAGGAAATGCTAGGCCGGAGCCCGTGGAAAGCAGTAAAGTGCGGACACGAAGTCCGGGGACCCGAAGTCCCTAAAGGAGTAAATGCTAGGCCGAAGCCCGTGGAAAGCAGTAAGGTGCGGACACGAAGTCCGGGGACCCGAAATCCCTAAAGCAGTAAATGCTAGGCCGAAGCCAATGGAACGCAGTAAATGCGGACACGAAGTTCGGGGACCCGAAGTCCCTAAAGCAGTAAATGCTTGGCCGAACCCCGTGGAAAACCGTAAATGCGAACACGAAGTCCGGGGACCCGAAGTCCCTAAAGCAGCAAATGCTAGGCCGGAGCCCGTGGAAAGCAGTAAAGTGCGGACACGAAGTCCGGGGACCCGAAGTCCCTAAAGCAGTAAATGCTAGGCCGAAGCCCGTGGAAAGCAGTAAAGTGCGGACACGAAGTCCGGGGACCCGAAATCCCTAAAGCAGTAAATGCTAGGCCGAAGCCAATGGAAAGCAGTAAATGCGGACACGAAGTTCGGGGACCCGAAGTCCCTAAAGCAGTAAATGCTTGGCCGAACCCCGTGGAAAACCGTAAATGCGAACACGAAGTCCGGGGACCCGAAGTCCCTAAAGCGGTAAGTGCTAGGCCGAAGCCAGTGGAAAGCAGTAAATGCGGACACGAAGTCCGGGGACCCGAAGTCCCTAAAGCGGTAACTGCTAGGCCGAAGCCCGTGGAAAGTAGTAAATGAGGACACGAAGTCCAGGGACCCGAAGTCCCTAAAGTGGTAAATGCTAGGCCGAAGCCCGTGGAAAGCGGTAAATGCGGACACGAAGTCTGGGGACCCGAAGTCCGTAAAGAAGCAAATGCAAGGCCAGAGCTCGTGGAAAGCAGTAAAGTGCGGACACGAAGTCCGGTGACCCGAAGTCCCTAAAGCAGCAAATGCTAGGCCGAAGCCCGTGGAAAGCAGTAAAGTGCGGTCACGAAGTCCGGGGACCCGAAGTCCCTAAAGCAGCAAATGCTAGGCCGGAGCCCGTGGAAAGCAGTAAAGTGCGGACACGAAGTCCGGGGACCCGAAGTCCCTAAAGCAGTAAATGCTAGGCCGAAGCCCGTGGAAAACCGTAAATGCGAACACGAAGTCCGGGGACCCGAAGTCCCTAAAGCGGTAAGTGCTAGGCCGAAGCCCGTGGAAAGCAGTAAATGCGGACACGAAGTCCGGGGACCCGAAGTCCCAAAAGCGGTAACTGCAAGACTGAAGCCCGTGGAAAGCAGTAAATGAGGACACGAAGTCCGGGGACCCGAAGTCCCTAAAGCGGTAAATGCTAGGCCGAAGCCCGTGGAAAGCGG
Source organism: Punica granatum (assembly GCF_007655135.1). Lineage (NCBI taxonomy): Eukaryota > Viridiplantae > Streptophyta > Magnoliopsida > Myrtales > Lythraceae > Punica > Punica granatum. The sequence goes on from NC_045131.1 coordinate 20,189,543, forward strand.
TAAATGCGGACACGAAGTCTGGGGACCTGAAGTCCTTAATGCAGCAAATGCAAGGCCAGAGCTCGTGGATAGCAGTAAAGTGCGGACACGAAGTCCGGTGACCCGAAGTCCCTAAAACAGCAAATGCTAGGCCGAAGCCCGTGGAAAGCAGCAAATGCTAGGCCGGAGCCCGTGGAAAGCAGTAAAGTGCGGACACGAAGTCCGGGGACCCGAAGTCCCTAAAGCAGCAAATGCTAGGCCGAAGCCCGTGGAAAGCAGTAAAGTGCGGTCACGAAGTCCGAGGACCCGAAGTCCCTAAAGCAGCAAATGCTAGGCCGGAGCCCGTGGAAAGCAGTAAAGTGCGGACACGAAGTCCGGGGACCCGAAGTCCCTAAAGCAGTAAATGCTAGGCCGAAGCCCGTGGAAAACCGTAAATGCGAACACGAAGTCCGGGCACCCGAAGTCCCTAAAGCGGTAAGTGCTAGGCCGAAGCCCGTGGAAAGCAGTATATGCGGACACGAAGTCCGGGGACCCGAAGTCCTTAATGCAGCATATTCTAGGCCGGTGAACGTGGAAAGCAGTAAAGTGCGGACACGAAGTCCGGGGACTCGAATTCCCTAAAGGAGTAAATGCTTGGCCGAAGCCCGTGGAAAGCAGTAAATGCGGACACGAAGTCCGGGGACCCGAAGTCCTTAAAGCAGCAAATGCTATGCCGGAGCCCGTGGAAAGCAGTAAAGTGCGGACACGAAGTCCGGGGACCCGAAGTCCCTAAAGGAGTAAATGCTAGGCCGAAGCCCGTGGAAAGCAGTAAATGCGGACACGAAGTCCGGGGACCCGAAGTCCGTAAAGCAGCAAATGCTAGGCCGGAGCCCGTGGAAAGCAGTATAGTGCGGACACGAAGTCCGGGGACCCGAAGTCCCTAAAGCAGCAAATGCTAGGCCGAAGCCCGTGGAAAGCAGTAAAGTGCGGACACGAAGTCCGGGGACCCGAAGTCCCTAAAGTAGTAAATGCTAGGCCGAAGCCCGTGGAAAGCAGTAAAGTGCGGACACGAAGTCCGGGGACCCGAAATCCCTAAAGCAGTAAATGCTAGGCCGAAGCCCCTGGAAAGTAGTAAATGCGGACACGAAGTCCGGGGACCCGAAGTCCCTAAAGCAGCAAATGCTAGGCCGAAGCCCGTGGAAAGCAGTAAATGCGGACACGAAGTCCGGGGACCCGAAGTCCTTAAAGCAGCAAATGCTAGGCCGGAGCCCGTGGAAAGCAGTAAAGTGCGGACACGAAGTCCGGGGACCCGAAGTCCCTAAAGTAGTAAATGCTAGGCCGAAGCCCGTGGAAAGCAGTAAATGCGGATACGAAGTCCGGGGACCCGAAGTCCCTAAAGCAGTAAATGCTAGGCCGAAGCCCGTGGAAAGCAGTAAATGCGGACACGAAGTCCGGGGACCCGAAGTCCTTAATGCAGCAAATGCTAGGCCGGTGAACGTGGAAAGCAGTAAAGTGCGGACACGAAGTCCGGGGACTCGAATTCCCTAAAGGAGTAAATGCTTGGCCGAAGCCCGTGGAAAGCAGTAAATGCGGACACGAAGTCCGGGGACCCGAAGTCCTTAAAGCAGCAAATGCTATGCCGGAGCCCGTGGAAAGCAGTAAAGTGCGGACACGAAGTCCGGGGACCCGAAGTCCCTAAAGGAGTAAATGCTAGGCCGAAGCCCGTGGAAAGCAGTAAATGCGGACACGAAGTCCGGGGACCCGAAGTCCGTAAAGCAGCAAATGCTAGGCCGGAGCCCGTGGAAAGCAGTAAAGTGCGGACACGAAGTCCGGGGACCCGAAGTCCCTAAAGCAGCAAATGCTAGGCCGAAGCCCGTGGAAAGCAGTAAAGTGCGGACACGAAGTCCGGGGACCCGAAGTCCCTAAAGCAGTAAATGCTAGGCCGAAGCCCGTGGAAAGCAGTAAAGTGCGGACACGAAGTCCGGGGACCCGAAATCCCTAAAGCAGGAAATGCTAGGCCGAAGCCCCTGGAAAGCAGTAAATGCGGACACGAAGTCCGGGGACCCGAAGTCCCTAAAGCAGCAAATGCTAGGCCGAAGCCCGTGGAAAGCAGTAAATGCGGACACGAAGTCCGGGGACCCGAAGTCCTTAAAGCAGCAAATGCTAGGCCGGAGCCCGTGGAAAGCAGTAAAGTGCGGACACGAAGTCCGGGGACCCGAAGTCCCTAAAGTAGTAAATGCTAGGCCGAAGCCCGTGGAAAGCAGTAAATGCGGATACGAAGTCCGGGGACCCGAAGTCCTTAAAGCAGCAAATGCTAGGCCGGAGCCCGTGGAAAGCAGTAAAGTGCGGACACGAAGTCCGGGGACCCGAAGTCCCTAAAGCAGCAAATGCTAGGCCGAAGCCCGTGGAAAGCAGTAAAGTGCGGTCACGAAGTCCGGGGACCCGAAGTCCCTAAAGCAGCAAATGCTAGGCCGGAGCCCGTGGAAAGCAGTAAAGTGCGGACACGAAGTCCGGGGACCCGAAGTCCCTAAAGCAGTAAATGCTAGGCCGAAGCCCGTGGAAAACCGTAAATGCGAACACGAAGTCCGGGGACCCGAAGTCCCTAAAGCGGTAAGTGCTAGGCCGAAGCCCGTGGAAAGCAGTAAATGCGGACACGAAGTCCGGGGACCCGAACTCCCTAAAGCGGTAACTGCAAGACTGAAGCCCGTGGAAAGCAGTAAATGAGGACACGAAGTCCGGGGACCCGAAGTCCCTAAAGCGGTAAATGCTAGGCCGAAGCCCGTGGAAAGCGGTAAATGCGGACACGAAGTCTGGGGACCTGAAGTCCTTAAAGCAGCAAATGCAAGGCCAGAGCTCGTGGAAAGCAGTAAAGTGCGGACACGAAGTCCGGGGACCCGAAGTCCCTAAAGCAGTAAATGCTAGGCCGAAGCCCGTGGAAAGCAGTAAAGTGCGGACACGAAGTCCGGGGACCCGAAGTCCCTAAAGTAGTAAATGCTAGGCCGAAGCCCGTGGAAAGCAGTAAATGCGGACACGAAGTCCGGGGACCCGAAGTCCTTAAAGCAGCAAATGCTAGGCCGGAGCCTGTGGAAAGCAGTAAAGTGCGGACACGAAGTCCGGGGACCCGAAGTCCCTAAAGGAGTAAATGCTAGGCCGAAGCCCGTGGAAAGCAGTAAATGCGGACACGAAGTCCGGGGACCCGAAGTCCTTGAAGCAGCAAATGCTAGGCCGGAGCCCGTGGAAAGCAGTAAAGTGCGGACACGAAGTCCGGGGACCCGAAGTCCCTAAAGCAGCAAATGCTAGGCCGAAGCCCGTGGAAAGCAGTAAAGTGCGGACACGAAGTCCGGGGACCCGAAGTCCCTAAAGCAGTAAATGCTAGGCCGAAGCCCGTGGAAAGCAGTAAAGTGCGGACACGAAGTCCGGGGACCCGAAATCCCTAAAGCAGTAAATGCTAGGCCGAAGCCCGTGGAAAGCAGTAAATGCGGACACGAAGTCCGGGGACCCGAAGTCCCTAAAGCAGTAAATGCTAGGCCGAAGCCCGTGGAAAGCAGTAAATGCGGACACGAAGTCCGGGGACCCGAAGTCCCTAAAGCGGTAAATGCTAGGCCGAAGCCCGTGGAAAGCGGTAAATGCGGTCACGAAGTCTGGGGACCTGAAGTCCTTAAAGCAGCAAATGCAAGGCCAGAGCTCGTGGAAAGCAGTAAAGTGCGGACACAAAGTCCGAGGACCCGAAGTCCCTAAAGCAGTAAATGCTAGGCCGAAGCCCGTGGAAAACAGTAAATGCGGACACGAAGTCCGGGGACCCGAAGTCCTTAATGCAGCAAATGCTAGGCCGGAGCCCGTGGAAAGCAGTAAAGTGCGCACACGAAGTCCGGGGACTCGAAGTCCCTAAAGGAGTAAATGCTTGGCCGAAGCCCGTGGAAAGCAGTAAATGCGGACACGAAGTCCGGGGACCCGAAGTCCTTAAAGCAGCAAATGCTAAACCGGAGCCCGTGGAAAGCAGTAAAGTGCGGACACGAAGTCCGGGGACCCGAAGTCCCTAAAGGAGTAAATGCTAGGCCGAAGCCCGTGGAAAGCAGTAAATGCGGACACGAAGTCCGGGGACCCGAAGTCCTTGAAGCCGCAAATGCTAGGCCGGAGCCCGTGGAAAGCAGTAAAGTGCGGACACGAAGTCCGGGGACCCGAAGTCCCTAAAGCAGCAAATGCTAGGCCGAAGCCCGTGGAAAGCAGTAAAGTGCGGACACGAAGTCCGGGGACCCGAAGTCCCTAAAGCAGTAAATGCTAGGCCGAAGCCCGTGGAAAGCAGTAAAGTGCGGACACGAAGTCCGGGGACCCGAAATCCCTAAAGCAGTAAATGCTAGGCCGAAGCCCGTGGAAAGCAGTACATGCGGACACGAAGTCCGGGGACCCGAAGTCCCTAAAGGAGTAAATGCTAGGCCGAAGCCCGTGGAAAGCAGTAAATGCGGACACGAAGTTCGGGGACCCGAAGTCCATAAAGCAGTAAATGCTTGGACGAAGCCCGTGGAAAACCGTAAATGCGAACACGAAGTCCGGGGACCCGAAGTCCCTAAAGCGGTAAGTGCTAGGCCGAAGCCCGTGGAAAGCAGTAAATGCGGACACGAAGTCCGGGGACCCGAAGTCCCTAAAGCGGTAACTGCTAGGCCGAAGCCCGTGGAAAGCAGTAAATGAGGACACGAAGTCCGGGGACCCGAAGTCCCTAAAGCGGTAAATGCTAGGCCGAAGCCCGTGGAAAGCGGTAAATGCGGACACGAAGTCTGGGGACCTGAAGTCCTTAAAGCAGCAAATGCAAGGCCAGAGCTCGTGGAAAGCAGTAAAGTGCGGACACGAAGTCCGGGGACCCGAAGTCCCTAAAGCAGTAAATGCTAGGCCGAAGCCCGTGGAAAGCAGTAAATGCGGACACGAAGTCCGGGGACCCGAAATCCCTAAAGCAGTAAATGCTAGGCCGAAGCCCGTGGAAAGCAGTAAATGCGGACACGAAGTCCGGGGACCCGAAGTCCCTAAAGGAGTAAATGCTAGGCCGAAGCCCGTGGAAAGCAGTAAATGCGGGCAGGAAGTTCGGGGACCAGAAGTCCCTAAAGCAGTAAATGCTTGGCCGAAGCCCGTGGAAAACCGTAAATGCGAACACGAAGTCCGGGGACCCGAAGTCCCTAAAGCGGTAAGTGCTAGGCCGAAGCCCGTGGAAAGCAGTAAATGAGGACACGAAGTCCGGGGACCCGAAGTCCCTAAAGCGGTAACTGCTAGACCGAAGCCCGTGGAAAGCAGTAAATGAGGACACGAAGTCCGGGGACCCGAAGTCCCTAAAGGAGTAAATGCTAGGCCGAAGCCCGTGGAAAGCAGTAAATGCGGACACGAAGTCCGGGGACCCGAAGTCCTTGAAGCAGCAAATGCTAGGCCGGAGCCCGTGGAAAGCAGTAAAGTGCGGACACGAAGTCCGGGGACCCGAAGTCCCTAAAGCAGTAAATGCTAGGCCGAAGCCCGTGGAAAGCAGTAAAGTGCGGACACGAAGTCCGGGGACCCGAAGTCCCTAAAGCAGTAAATGCTAGGCCGAAGCCCGTGGAAAGCAGTAAAGTGCGGACACGAAGTCCGGGGACCCGAAGTCCCTAAAGCAGTAAATGCTAGGCCGAAGCCCGTGGAAAGCAGTAAAGTGCGGACGCGAAGTCCGGGGACCCGAAATCCCTAAAGCAGTAAATGCTAGGCCGAAGCCCGTGGAAAGCAGTAAATGCGGACACGAAGTCCGGGGACCCGAAGTCCCTAAAGGAGTAAATGCTAGGCCGAAACCCGTGGAAAGCAGTAAATGCGGACACGAAGTTCGGGGACCCGAAGTCCCTAAAGCAGTAAATGCTAGGCCGAAGCCCGTGGAAAGCAGTAAATGCGGACACGAAGTCCGGGGACCCGAAGTCCTTAATGCAGCAAATGCTAGGCCGGAGCCCGTGGAAAGCAGTAAAGTGCGGACACGAAGTCCGGGGACTCGAAGTCCCTAAAGGAGTAAATGCTTGGCCGAAGCCCGTGGAAAGCAGTAAATGCGGACACGAAGTCCGGGGACCCAAAGTCCTTAAAGCAGCAAATGCTAGGCCGGAGCCCGTGGAAAGCAGTAAAGTGCGGACACGAAGTCCGGGGACCCGAAGTCCCTAAAGGAGTAAATGCTAGGCCGAAGCCCGTGGAAAGCAGTAAATGCGGACACGAAGTCCGGGGACCCGAAGTCCTTAAAGCAGCAAATGCTAGGCCGGAGCCCGTGGAAAGCAGTAAAGTGCGGACACGAAGTCCGGGGACCCGAAGTCCCTAAAGCAGCAAATGCTAGGCCGAAGCCCGTGGAAAGCAGTAAAGTGCGGACACGAAGTCCGGGGACCCGAAGTCCCTAAAGCAGTAAATGCTAGGCCGAAGCCCGTGGAAAGCAGTAAAGTGCGGACACGAAGTCCGGGGACCCGAAATCCCTAAAGCAGTAAATGCTAGGCCGAAGCCCGTGGAAAGCAGTAAATGCGGACACGAAGTCCGGGGACCCGAAGTCCCTAAAGGAGTAAATGCTAGGCCGAAACCCGTGGAAAGCAGTAAATGCGGACACGAAGTTCGGGGACCCGAAGTCCCTAAAGCAGTAAATGCTAGGCCGAAACCCGTGGAAAGCAGTAAATGCGGACACGTTGTCCGGGGACCCGAAGTCCCTAAAGCAGTAAATGCTAAGCCGAAACCCGTGGAAAACAGTAAATGCGGACACGAAGTCCGCGGACCCGAAGTCCCTAAAGCAGTAAATGCTGGGCCGAAGCCCGTGGAAAACAGTAAATGTGGACACGAAGTCCGGGGACCCAAAGTCCCTAAAGCGGTAAGTGCTTGGCCGAAGCCCGTGGAAAACAGTAAATGCGGACATAAAGTCCGGGGACCCGAAGTCCCTAAAGCGGTAAGTGCTAGGCCGTAGCCCGTGGAAAACAGTAAATGCGGAGACGATGTCCGGGGACCCGAAGTCAGGGGACCCGAAGTCCCTAAAGCAGTAAATGGTAGGCCGAATCCCGTGGAAAGCAGTAAATGCGGACACGAAGTCCGGGGACCCGAAGTCCCTAAAGCGGTAAATGCTAGGCCGAAGCCCGTGGAAAGCAGTAAATGCGGACACGAAGTCCGGGGACCGGAAGTCCCTAAAGCGGTAAATGTTAAAGTGTAGGGGAGGCAGAAGTGGAAATCGATGCTAGGTGGCATCTCAGAGGTGCCGGTAGAAGCGAATTGTTCGTTTTGGAGCCGAAGTCGTGCTCGTGCGACGCCAGGTGTCATTTGTCGTGGCTTGAGCAGGAGTCGAGTGGCTTTTCTCCCATAGGGTCCTCCACTCGGCTCGAGGTTGTGATCTGCTGCATGAGCCAAACGCGCGTTCGTCATGAAGGAGATGCCCCCTTGGATTCCCAATTGCACCTATGCACGGAGAAAGGGAAACTTACAAAGGACATCAGCTGCGCTTGTCCAGCGAGACGGGTAATATATATAAGAAGAATCTATGTAAAGATGTGTCGGGGATTTGGCATTGGTGACCATTGTAGGGTGGTCGTGTCCCTATTGGAGAAAGGCTTTTCCTGGAACGGGTAGCCCGTAGAATATGTGCATAAAGGTAAAAGGAGGGATCTTATGGGATCCTTCCAATCAAGGATACGTTGATTCGACCCCATTGCGAGGTGGGTCTCGAACCGGGAGAGTCGAAGAGAGTTTGCTTGTGTCGAAGAATGCCGAACCACTACTCGGTGTAGCTTCACGGAGGAGTATTGCCTTTTCTTTCGTGGTCGTGCCGACATTATCCCCTAACTTTTGCCTAGGCCACGAGATGCGCAACAGCCTAGCGGGGTGTTTTATTTGATTTTTCTCACACGAATGCTCACCTTTTGCTACAATCCCCCATGTTTAGGTGGGATCGCACCCCTCGGGTCCTCTAACTTTTGCCTAGGCCGCCTCGAAGAGGTTTTCAACCTAGCGAGGAAGTGACTTATGCTCTCCTTTTGTCGCGACCCCCCCTTTGTGGGATTTTAAGTCGTGCCACTCGTTCCCTAGCTTTTGCCTGGGCCTCCTCGAAGAGGATTTCGACCTAGCGGGAAAATTTATTATTATTATTATTATTATTAATTTTTTTTTTCAACACAGCTTAGTATTGGGCAGATTGTGGGAATTGAACCTCGTCCACGGAAATAGAAATGTCTTATAATGAAAGGGGCACAGAGCCCGGAGAATAAAGAATATAAAATTGCTCACGAATAATACTTCTTAATGGCGTCAGTGTTGACGGGAAGGGCGTTTTCAGTGCCGTCCATGTCGCTCAAGATGACCGCTCCCCCGGAGAAAACCTCTTTGACGACGAAGGGGCCGTCGTATTTGTACGAGAACTTCCCTCGAGAGTCTGGCGTAACGTGTAGGACTTTCCGCAAAACGAGGTCGCCGGGGTTGAAATCGCGGTGGCGGACTCTTGCGTTGAAGGCTCGAGCCATTCTTTGTTGATAGCACTGTCCGTGGCATAGCGCTTTCAGCCTCTTCTCATCAATGAAATTCAACTGCTCGTACCGCTACTTCGCCCATTCTGCTTCTTCAAGTTCGGCCTCGGGGAGAATCCTCATGGAAGGGATCTCCACTTCGATTGGGAGGACGGCCTCCATGCCATAGACTAGCGAGTACGGGGTTGCCCCGGTTGAGGTTCGTATGGAAGTGCGGTACGCCGAGAGTGCATAGGGGAGCATCTCGTGCCAATCCTTGTAGTTCACCGTCATTTTTTCGATGATCTTTTTGATGTTCTTATTCGCCGCTTCCACCGCACCGTTCATTTGGGGGCGGTACGGGGTGAAGTTGCGGTGTCGGATTTTGAATTGTGCACAGAGCTCGTCGATGACCTTGTTGTTCAGATTCTTGGCGTTGTTCGTGATGATTGTCGTAGCTCGTCGATGACCAAGTTATTATTATTTCTTTTTCTGCCTTTGTGTTAAGTTTCTCAATTTTTTTTAATAAAGAATTCGCTACAAAAGGATTTTTTTTTAATCGAAAAGGATGGGTTGAACTATCTATTGATATTTCTACAAGGAGTATTTTATGAAGGATTAAGAGGGGGATGAATAATCTTTTTTTTATAAAAAAAGGAGGGGTACTTTCGCAAAAAGAAAAATTCGAAAATAGTGATTTTAATAGAATATTAGATCTTTTTTTATCCCTTATACTTATACTTGTACTTATGTTTATCATACTTATTTGTTTTCCACAAAAATTAGATCATTAAAAAAAGTACTTAACCCCTTCTTTTCTATTTCGCTTCTATTCTTTGTTTGGTTTTGTTTGTAACCAATGGAAATGTAAGGGCGGTTAAATGATACTTATACAGATAATTGTATAAGAAAGGCCATGGCGATAGGTTATAGAAAAACAAGAATGGGAGAAATCCAAATACAAAAGAAAAAGAAAGGGGTTGGATCAGGGATCCAATTTTTTATTCGGTATGGATAAAAGATCTTCCTATGTTATACTATTCAATTCTCGACGATGAATTGATTTGATCTGAGAAAACGGGCCACGGCTTTTTGCGGTGACTGACGCAAGAGTGGCGGCTTCGATCCACTTGGTGAAGTAGTCAATCGCCACCAAAATGAACATGTCCGTTAGACGCTTTGGGGTTGATCGGGCCAATCACATCCATCCCCCACATCGAAAAAGGCCATGGTGCCATCATGGGGCGCAGTTCGTTGGGCTGCGCTTTGATCTGATCGGCAAAAACCTGACATCGGTGACAATGCCTGACATGCTTCACACAATCAATCTCCATGGTGGACCAATAATAACCCAGGCGCATGATCTTCTTAGCGAGCATGAGACCGTTCATATGGGGTCCACAGTTTCCCTCGTGCACTTCCTCCATGAGACATCGCGATTCGTGTTCATCGATGCATCGGAGGAGTGTGGAGTCGAAGGAGCGGCGGTAGAGTATCTCGCCGCTCAAAAAGTAATGTATCGCGAGGCGTCTGAGAGTCTTCCGATCGCGGCGGTCGGCGAATGGGGGGTATTGGCCGGTTCGTAGAAGGTTCTTGATGTCTTCGTCCCACGGCTTTGCCTCGGATGCTTCAATTGAGTTGCAGTGTGCCGGTCCTTCGGCTATCTCAATCTCGAGGGGCTCGATAAGGTTTTCCTTTGTGATGCTCACCATGGAAGCGAGCGTTGCGAGCGCGTTCGCGAATTGATTTGTCATGCGCGGGATATAGGTGAACGAGATGTCCTCGAAGTTCTCGGTTAACTTCTCGAGGTACTCGTGATATGGCACTAGTTTTGCGTCCTTTGTCTTCCATTGCCCCAGTGTTTGGAAGATAGTGAGCATAGAATCGCCGAACACTTCGAGCCCTTTTACTTGGAAATCAATCGCCGCTTGTAGGCCGAGAATACATGCCTCGTACTCGGCCACATTATTGGTGCACGGGAAGTCGATCTTTGCCGATACCGGGTAATAGTGTCCGTCCGGGGATATCAGTACTGCGCCGATACCTGATCCCATGGAATTGACGGCGCCGTCAAAGTACATCTTCCACCCCGATTTCTCTCCCTCGTCGTCTACTTGGAGAATCCCTTCATCCGGGAAGTCGGGATTAATCGGTGTGTGGTCTTCAATTGGGAATTCTGCCAAATGATCCGCGATCGCTTGCCACTTGACCGAAACGCGGGACACGTACTCGATATCATATTCCGTCAACTGACAACGCCATTTGGCGAGGTTCCGCGTGGAGGAGGGACTGTCGAGTAAGTATTTCAAGGGGTCCGCCTTTGACAGAAAGCGGACCGTGTGATAAAGCGTGTATTGTCGGAGCCTTTGCATGACCCACACCAATGCGCAGCACATCTTCTCGATTTCCGGATAATTGGACTCTCCATCGGTGAACTTTTTGCTCAGATAGTAGATCGCGCGCTCCGTGTGTGTGGACTCCTCCTCCTGTCCAAGCATGCATCCTAATGATTGGCGGCGTACCGTTAGGTAAAGTATGAGGAGACGGCCCGGTGTAGGCGGGACCAATACCGGCGGTTGGACCAGATACGCCTTGATGGTGTTGAAGGCCTTATGACATTCTTCGTCCCATTCAATCGCCGCGTTCTTGCGGAGCAAGCGAAAGAGTGGTTGGCATTTGTCTGTCAGGTTTGCAATGAATCGTGCGATGTAATTCAACCGCCCTAGGAAACCTCGTACTTCGCGGACCGAAGACGGCGGAGGAAGCTCCTTGATTGCCTTGACTTTATCGGGATCTACTTCGATGCCGCGCTCGCTGACCACAAATCCTAGCAGCTTTCCCGATTGAGCGCTGAACGTGCATTTTGCCGGATTAAGCCGATGCTTGTATTCTCTTAGGCGGTCGAAGAGTCGCCTCAGATTAACGAGGTGGTCTTCCCCTTCTTTGGACTTGGCAATCATATCGTCGACATAGACCTCGACTTCCTTGTGCATCATGTCGTGGAACAGTGTGACCATGGCCCTCTGATAAGTTGCCCCGGCGTTCTTGAGGCCGAAGGGCATTACGCGATAACAAAAGGTTCCCCACATGGTAGTGAACGTCGTCTTGATCTTGTCTTCTTCGGCCATCCGAATTTGGTTGTATCCGGAGAAGCCGTCCATGAAAGAGAACTGGGCGTGGCGTGCCGTGTTATCGACTAGTATGTCGATATGGGGCAAGGGAAAGTTGTCTTTGGGGCTGGCCTTATTGAGGTCCCGATAGTCGACGCAGACTCGAACTCTTCCATCTTTCTTCTCCACCCGCACAATGTTCGCCACCCATTCGGAATAGTTGCAGACCTCGAGAAAGCCCGCGTTGATCTGCTTGACAACCTCCTCCTTGATGCGGAGAAGGAGGCTTGCTCGTTGCTCGCAATTGTTGCCGCTTGGGCGGGAACTTCTCGGTGTTTAGCGGGAGGAAGTGCCTTACTATCGACGGGTCTAGTCCCGGCATGTCGGCGTAGGACCAGGCAAAGACTTCTTGATACCTTGTCAGGAAATCGATCATTCGGGCCCGTTGTGTTGGGTCGAGACTCATACCGATCTTTAGGACGCGGGGCTCCTCTTCCGTGCCCACGTTGATCTCTTCCGTGGGTTCAAGCGAGGTGAGTTGGCGGTCCTCGAGGCGGCGCAAACTCTCTTCTATCTCAGGCACTAGACTGTCTTCGTCGAGCCCTTCTCCGAAGTATATGGGTCCGGGCTCTCCGAGACATTCTTCGGATGGGTTCGAATCAACGCGTCGAAGATTTGGATTCGAGTGGAGCCTGGAGAATTGAAAGAATCATCTTAGAAAATTCAGAATGGTATGAACAAAAGAGTAGGGGAGAGAGAATGGAATAGACAAGGATTCAAAAAAATGCATATAGGGGATTCATTGATAGTATGGATCATGAAACCATAATAGAGTTCCCTCTTCCGTCGTGTGGCCTACGGCTACGCCGACACGCGGGACACATCTCATACATAGATAAATCTTACACATCGGCGATCACAGCCGAATAGCGCAGGACTGAGGTCCAGTTGTTAAGCTCCTCGTTTTCCTGCGCCGGGCGGATGTGAACCCCTGAAGGAATCTCCTCGGTGATGGCATACACGGTTGACAAAGCGTCGGTCGCGTCGTCGAAGTCCGAGGAAGGGCCGTCAGAGGTGCTCCCGATGATGAGTGGAGGCCCGGGGAAGAAATGTGATAGTGGGGGGACTGGAATGCCCCCGTTGAGCCTACCATAGTGCGTGGCGAGGCGGTGGAGATGGTTGCCCCGGCGGGCCTCAATGATTTCATGGCAGGAGGGGCGAAAGCCAAGCCCCCTCCTATGCTTGTATACTTCAACTTCAATGGGGCGGTTGATTCCTTGCCCGCGGGCCCCAAGGCCGGTGCCAGGAATGTAATTGTGGCGCAAAAGGACCTTCCCTATCATGCAGTCGGCGTGGGACGGCCCGACCTCTCCGAAATCCCGTATAACGGAGATGGTCTCGAAGGAGTGGAAGGGCAGGTTTTCGTCGTCTCCGACGCTGATGTAGGGAACCGCCGTCTCCTTGTAGATGGCGTAATCCTCCTCTCCCTTGACCGTGATGATCTTTTCCTCGACAATGAATTTCACCTTCTGATGAAGCGAGGACGGAATGGCGCCGGCCGAATGGATCCAAGGCCTTCCAAGGAGTAGGCTGAAGGCGTTCGGGATATCCAACACTTGGAATGTGACGCTGGGCCGATGTCTATGAGAAGGTCAATTTCTCCGTTCACTTCTCTCCTTGAACCATCGAAGGCTCGGACCGTTGTTTTGCTATGACGGATGCGGTTGAGATCCACATTTATCTGCTTCAAAGTGGTCACCGGGCACACATTGAGCATGGAACCATTGTCTTTCATGACTCGGCCAACAATATGGTTGTTGCACTTGCAGACAATGTGCAGCGCCCGGAAATGCGCGCATCCTTCAGAAAGGAGTTCATCGTCCGAAAACGAGATGGTATTAGAGAAGATAGAGTTGATGGTTTCCTCTATCCGGTCCGGGGGTGTCCCTTTGGGGACTTGCGTAGCCGTCAGGACCCGCATGAGGGCCTCCCTGTGGGGTTCCGAATTGAGTAGGAGGGCGAGCAACGAGATGTGGGCCGGAGATTTGGCCATCTGTTCCACCACCTTATACTCGCTCGCCTTGATGATCTTCATGAAGGCTTCAGCTTCTTCCTTGGTCACTTCCTTGGGCGGAGTAGGCGAGGCTTCGGGTGTGACTTCGACTCCTATTGCGGGCGCCTTTCCTTTGTCCGCGACCGCCGGGTTCTCATACAGCCGTCCCGAGCGGGTTATGCCCATGACGCCGAATTATTGCTCGAGGCTCCCGACACCTCCCTCATAGGTCCAGGGGACCTTATCATCCGAGTATGGCTCTCGGGCGGGAATATCTATGACAAACGGGGCAGGAGGTGCGCCGGCCCCGGTGAACCCGACCGCGACTTCTGCGGGTACGTACTCGATCACGAAGGGGGAGGGACAGCCCTGCTCGCCATTGCCCTCCCCTGATACACACACGGTGATCATGTTGATGGAGGTCCCCAGGCCGGTCCATGGTCGGGGAGGGGATTAGCCTGTATGTTCCGAGGCCTTACAGCGTTGAATACGAGCTCTTTCGCCTCGATCATCCCCTGGATCCTCTCCCTTAACCTCCAACAATTGTCTAGGGTATACCCTGGTGCCCCTCGATGGTATTCGCATTGCTTGCTCTGGTCTTGGATGGTCGGATCGAAGTTCGGGCCGGGCACTATTGTCCCAATCTTGTCGCGAACTTGCCGGTAAATGTGGGAGAGCGGGACCGGTAGGGCAGGGTATTGCCTACGAGGTCGTGACTGTGCCGCGCCATCCTGTTGACCTTGCGGGGGCGGGACTCGTTGTGTCGGCTGAGTAGCCCTAGGAGCTGAGGGTTGATAGTGCGGGGTGTAGGAGGGAGTTGCTGGGGGTGCAGACGTGAAGTTCATCGAATACTGCTGGGGGGCCTGATGTGTCGTGTTGACGGTGTTCACCGAAACTTCCTTCCCTCTTCTCCTGCCGGAAGGTGGCGACGTCGCGGGGACCTTCTTCGATGAGTCCTCTCCTTTGTTGGTGGGTTCTTCCATCCTTCCGAGCTTGATTCCCAGATCCAGCTTTTTCCCGGCCTCGATGAGGTCGGAGAACGACGAAGTGTGTGCCAACAGGTGTGAATAGTACACTCCTCTCAGTGTGGAGTGGAACAACTGGATCTGTTGTACCTCGCTGATCGGGGGGATGTGCTTTGCTGCTTGGGCGCGCCACTTGGCGGCGTATTCCTCGAACCTTTGGCCCTGCGCCATTTCTTTCGTGCTCAGCTCCAGAAGGGTGGGAGGCGTCTCCGCGCAATATCGGTATTGGTCGGTGAACTTCCGGGAGAGATCCCCCCACGTCGGGACGTCCTCGGCCCTTAGCGACATGAACCAATCGAGGGCCGATCCCGATAAGCTATCCTGGAAGGAGTGGATGACAAACTCCTCGTATTCCCAATATTGTAGCATCTTCCCTCGGTAATGGCGGAGGTGGTGGCGTGGATCAGTCGTGCCCTCATAAGTCTTGAACTCCGGAATTTTGAATTTTGGGGGCAGCCGCATACCCGGGAATAAGCTGCAGTCACCATAGCGTGCGTCGAGACGAGCGTCACCCGATTGTAGGGCCCGTATTGATTCTTCCATCTTTTTGAGCCTTCGCTCCTGTTCGGCGTCGGCCTCAGGGAAGAAATGCGTCGACGAGGCGAACTGGGCCGCATGAGTTGGCGTGCCCGGTTCGTGGAAGGTGGTGTTTATGGGGGGTGGGGCCTGGTAGGAGAGGCCGGCGTGAGGCTGTAGAGACGGATAGGGAGGAAGCTCCGTGGCCGGGGCCGGTATGGGCCAGTATGGGGATGGGCGGAGGTGCGGACAGAATGTGTTCCGAGGATAGGAAGGTTGCCGGTGGAAGAGGAACGGCCGTGGGGGCCGGTGGTAGCGGATATGGGCCGGTGACAGGATGAGCCATGGACGTGTGCAATGTTAGCGGCGGGGGTACCTCCATATTCTCCGGGGCCTAAGTCGGCGGAATCCAGGGGGTCGGTTCAGTCGTTGGCCCTTGTCCCGGCGGAGGCGTGGAACTCGAGGAGGCCCGGTTAGGTCCCTTGAGCAGGGCGAGCAGCTCTGCCATGTTAGTGGCCATTTGGTTGACCGTGCCCTCGAGGGCCGCAATGCGGGCTTGGTCATTGGTAGCGGCGGAGGTTGGTGAGACCGGTGGCAGAGGCGCCCCCAAAGACGCCGGGGGCGGGAGATGTGTTGGAAGGGCGCCGGAATACACCGGGAGTATGCCTGCAGGAGTGAGAGGCGGGGGAGCGTGTGTCTGCGGTGGTTGAGAGAGGGCTGGGACCGAAGGTTGACTTCTTCGGAAACATCGACGTGATCCCCTTCCGCCATCCTAAGACGCTGACGAGTTGGGTAGCGGTGTGACGCCAGTTGTGATCACCTAGATTCCAGGAATGTGTAAGGACAAACATTGATATCCCAAATGATAAGTGTGGGATAAATAGAATGACAAGATGTATGAGATGCATGAGTTTTCAAAACGTTAATGTCATTGCATTGATCAGCTTCAAGTTCCATAATTTTACAAAATACAACATACGACGGAAAAGAAATGAACATAGACGTAAAGCCGGCATCCCTTTGCGCTCTGTGGCCGCTTGAAAGCGGCGTAGGTCCGAGCGAGGGCAAAAATGGGCGCGTCCGCTAATCCTAGGGGTGGGCGAGGTTACGCGCCCTTTTGTGCACTCGATCCAACTCCGCGCTCAGACGGGCCATCTCCCGATCTAGGTGTGCGACCCGGGCGCGTGCTCGAGTCAGTTCTGTCTGAAGCTCCCTGTAGTCCGCGACCTCTGCGCGGGAGTCGACAAGCTCGCAACGGAGCCTATCCCGTTCCTCCCTGATGGCCCGTAGCTCCGCGTGCATGGCCGCTTGGGTGGAACTCTCGGCTTCGAGGGCGAGGGTGGATGTAGCGCGGGGAGTCGGGGCGGCATGGGACGGTTGCAGTGATGCGAATCCCCGTGCATAGAACCGAACCACGTATGCTGAAGTGGCGGCGAAGACTCGCTCGTCGTCGGTGGGGTGTTCGGGGAAGTACAGACGCTGTATGATGCAAGCGTCCCGTTGGCGGCGAATCTCTTGAATCTGCAAGAATCTTGCGGGGGCCGTGGATGTAGAGTCGGCCCACTAGATGCGGAAAGGTAGACGGTCCGCCTCGGCGGGAATGTCCTGTAGGCCGCCGAGCTGTCTGATTACCCGGCCGGGGAATTAGAGTGTGCTTCCCAAATGGCTGAGAAGGGGGACTCCCACAATCCCGGGACATCCTGTGATCATGGGGCCGCCGGGATTCCATCGAGCCATCCACAAGAAGCGTGCGAGCGTCAACTCCCGCCAAAAGCGCCTCCATTCCGAGAAACTGTGCTCGGGAGGTGGGATAACCAGTACCAGGCGTTCGATCAACGAGCGCTCGTCGGCGATGTAGGAGAACGGATGTGATGAGCAAAAGGGGCGGATATGGGCGAGAAGCCAAATCTGAAGTAGGTGTGGGGATCCCCTCATCCTGCCGCGCCGAACCTCCCTAACATAGTCAAGAGATCGGACGGTCTCGGCTAATAAAGCCTCCACGTAACTATGGCCTCCCACCGGTTGGAGGACGACTTGGGCTATAGCCCCGTCGATGAGGTTCGGTGAGTACGGAAACAGGAGAGTGCCAAAGATCAAGAGTAGGAATCCGTGGCAGGCATCGCGCTGATAGGAAGCCGTTGTAGGCGTCATTGCGCGGAGGAGCGTCCAATCGGAGAGCCATGCGATCCGGATACTTTGATCCCACCTTTGATGAAGCTCTTTGTGGAAGTCATGAGCGGGTATGTGGAGAAGAGTGGAGAGCTGACCCAGGATGGTGGTGAACGGATTCAGCACGAAGATACCATGGGTCGTGGGCGTAGGCCTCTGGATGAGTGCCGTGTATTCCTCAATCGTAGGCGCTAACTCCGTTGCCTGGAAGTTGAATACTGCGTGCTCGGGATCCCAAAATTCGGCGGCAGTCCTCAAGAAGATCCAATCCACCGGGGTTTCGGTGAGCATAACCACGTCTCCAATGATGCCCTCGATGAATGCGTGGTCTACCGGTCAGAGAGTCCTCCAGATACGCATGATGTCTTGCCTTGGTGGCGTGATTGCTTCGAGCCTAAGACCGGGAGCCGGGCGGTCCATCCTTACCTAGATGAAGGAGATGCCGGCTTAAGGTTTTTAGAATCAAATCAATGCAATGTCCTAAGTTTTTTTCGAAAAATGTATGCAGTGTGGAAAGATAAACTATAGTTGTGTTCTTGACAGTATACATCGCTCTTTCTTACAAAACAACAAAATGCCCGTCCTAATCAAAAACTACGGGTCGACTCAAAGACTCAACTTGTGGGTCGGTTGACGGTATGGAGGTAAAAATTGGTCCAGCATGATGGTCCCTGTGTATGTATGGTTTTCGGTGCTACTGGGAGAACTGCTAACTATGGATGGGGGCTCCCGACTCAAGGGCCTGAATTCCTTGAAATCGAGCGAGGATCTTTGGGGGCCGATTCGGTGGCATAGCCAACTCGATCCGTTCCCTTACTCGGAACCTCTGACTAACCTAGCTTCCTATATTGGTGCCCGTGGGATGTCGGACAAGGTACCTAAGAAACTAGTATGATGTGCAATGCATTTGCGGGAAAAAGTGCGTAAAATAGATAAGCGGGAAACGCGGAAAGCGGTAAATAAACAAGCAAACAAAGCAAGCGGGAACGAGCCCGAACCCTCTAAGTATGTCCCCAGTGGAGTCGCCAAGCTGTGCGCACCCGAATTTCATCTCCTCGGGGAACGCATGCGCGAAGCCTATGCAACGCGGCTTGGGAGTGTCCACCTTCTCGGGGACGCGCGACGGACGCACGTGAGAAGGAGTCGCCACTTACTGTTTACGACCCGTAGGTCGAGGGCCGTTGAGTCGCCCGGGTCTAGGGGTACGGGGGTACACCTAAATGCTAAGGCAATGGTCGTACGGAACCGAAAATTCCGAATTCGAGGGTTCTATTACGTGTGGGCCTATATCCCGCACGCCCTTTCGGTACTCTAGCTTGCTAGGCTTGCCATTTTGTTTATTTACCGCGTGATATAGAGTTGCGCTCGACTCGCCCATTTTGACACCGTAAATTCGATGAATTGATCAAGTTGGGCCAAGAGTCCGAAAGATGAGTAGGCTTGTGCATCGAGGAGTCGGTTCACTATCTTAGCGTTACAGTTCATCGAACCGTGATGGTTGATTCCCTGCGTGAACCGAAACCACAAGTATCCGAGCTTACTCACCCTTTGGTGGCGATAGACCAACTTAACCGATCCAGCACTCGGACCTCTCGCTCACCGATCGGGGATCCTTACAAGGAGATGAATGAACATACAAATAGAATCCTCACAATGTTCTCTCGAACAATTACAAAGTATAACCGAATAAGTAAATGGATCCCGATCGGTTTGCATTGGGCCACTATTCCGCTCTGGCTCACCGTGTATTTTGAATAACCGATAAGTGAATTAAGGCAACGCGGACTCAAGAAGCCGGGGGTCGGGTCCGATCGATCCAACGGTTTGCAGGAGAATCGGTTGATTCCCACTGTAACCGTTGGGCCGATCGAGCTCCCGGGTGATATCTAGATCCATTTCACACGCCCAATCCAAATTGCCTTCCACATAGGCCGTGTTCGGAGTGTAACAGTGAATCGAGGCTAGATCCCATTCCGCACTCGGGTTGCACGCGCTCGGTGAATTAGGAGGCGTTGGACTTCGTGTTCGGTGGTTTGGGGCATTGGACCCCATGTAACACATAACCTATGGGCTCGGGCCCGAATCGTGACAAATCTGAAAAAGCAAGAATAAAACAGAAGAAAACTGATAAAACTGATGAAATACAGACAACAACTGATAAGTATCGGTGAATACAGACAAGTTGTGTATTAGGCCGAATGTACGTGATTTAATCAGTTATTAACCGGGGTTGGTTAGCAAACAATGTATCTAACCTAGACAAACATAGATGGTGGATTAGAATAGGGTTCTAAGCCAATTACATGTGTGTGTTTGTTTTAGGACTCTTATCCAGTGAGGTGACACTGCGGTTTCACCGAATTCGCCAAACTCGTGTTTTGACTCTAGGTTGGAATCTATCATTCTGCTTATCCATTATCTAATGTTTGATTAAGCCAAATGCATGGTTAATCCAGTTTTTCGTGTTCTGTAACTGAAATAAAATGCTCACCACCGAATCTACGATAGGAAAATAGAAACACCGAAAGTGAACGGAATGGGCCGTGCGAATGAAACTCGCACCCGAACGGGTTGCCCTTTTCTTTCATAGATCGAAGTGTTTCCAACTCCCTAACGCCTAGGGTATCTGTCAGCACCCCATTTTGGCCCGCCGGCTCCCCACGCGAGGATTCCCTATCGAAGCCCGCGGCATTATTCACCACCCGACAATCAGGGGCAAATACGCGGGCACGGGTCACGAGCAATGGGAAGAAGAGCACGGTCTACCGAGAAGGGTGGAAGAGAGCAGTCAAAAGAATGAACGGACAAGGAATCCCCGAGACAGCGGAACTGACACTGAGGCACTATTCATCACCGAGTCATCGAAGCACCGAAAGGTGCCCAATATGGGGCTTCAAAAATCCCCCTCAGTGCCAAAGTGACCAACGAGATGTCCGGACACATTTTCGGGGCATCCTGCTTAAGCCGGGACACCCGATCCCCCACGGACGCCTTTTCTAACAGGGCTCCCGGGATTCGCTCCACTGACAAACAAACGGCCCCTCAAAACGGGCCCACAGGCACCCAGGAACCATCAAAGTCGGGGAACAAGCTTCAGATGACCTTCCGGAACCCGACTCGGCCTCCCGAGGGACGTCTCGGTGGTCATGAACGTCTCCCGGCGAGCCTTCGGGAATTTCCACGGAAAGCAGGGACCACAACGATCTCTGAGCGCCTCACAATAACCCCGAGCACCTCAAGGCATTCAAGGCACACTGAGAAAATCCCGGTCAAAGTCCCTAGGTCTTCCCGGGCCTACGGTCCCCGACCAAGGACAACGAGCCAATGATCACCGACGGGGCAAACGGATCGCCGAAACGAATGAAAGAGTGCACAAAGGTCAATCGGGGTCGACGGACACTAAACTCCACTCCAAACGTCCAAACAGGGCAAAACCGACTCCCGAGGCGCCGAACCGCCCGAACGTCCGTTCACGCGACGCATGGCGATATTAGATTCATCCAAATCTTCGTCTTTCAAGCATTCCAAATCTTCAAATTAATCGGACATCGGAGGTCGGACGCGAGCTCAATCAAGTCTCAAGCGTTTGCCGGCTTTTCTCCTAATCGGATGGGACCCACAGCCTAGCCAAGCCAAGCCATCAAGCCGCGGCTCAACCCAAGCCACGGCTCAACCCTCGGCTCGGATTGGACAGCCCAAGCCGCGGCTCAAGCCTCTCCCACCGTCGGCTCCAACACACCCCCACCACACATTTGAATTTCCCTCCCATCCATCACCTCCCTCCATCCATCCATCACTTCCTATCACATCCTATCACACCCATCACTCCTTCCTTTCCTTTCCCCACACTCTACATGACACTTTCCCCACCCTAATCCTCCTTGGAATTTTCAGCAGGCCACTTAGGGCCCCCAAACCGCAATTAACTTCCTCTAACCGAACCATTAGAGCCTCCTATAAGTTCCCTAGCATCATTAGTTCTAATGACTTCTTCAACTCCACTCTCTCTCAAGCCAATCTCTCTCAAGAACTCTCTCAAACCTCAGCCCATCCCCTCACTTCCGTCCATCCCTTGCCAAGGCCGAAACCGGCCAAAACCGCGGGAAAACCACCCGGTATTCCGGTAACCACCCGACCCGACTTAAACCCAAAAATTCTCAAACTTCATAGCCTACATATTTCCTACCCCCTAAGTCCATTTCCGGACTTGGATTTTCTATTTGAGGTCCCCAAGACCCCGTTCCAGTCGAAATTGCAATCGGGTCCCGAGACCCTCACCGCGCGTACCGAACACTAACGGCGTGCCATTTCATCCCACGACATCGGAGAGTCGTGCCATCACATTTAAAGGGTTCCTCACAACCCTCACCCTCCCCCGTGAAGAGGTGGTCACGGTCCGAGGGCCGACCAACCGTGCACGACCTCCGTTCTACTCATTTTCACTAACCGGGTTTCTTTTTTTTACCGGAACTTCTCTCGTCGTTTCCGACTTATTCAGGGTTCGGCACGCTCGGAGCTTTCCACGACCACCTAGATCTACCTCTTAGGAGTCCAACGAGCCCGACCCCGCACCGTGCCGTGCCCGGAGCTTGCGTGCCAAGCCGTTCTACCGAGACTAGCCGCGGCTGTCTTCTCTCAGGTTGCTCACTACCGCAACTTCAAACCGAGTCTAGCGACTCCCAAGGCCACGTCCCCGACTCTTCTCCTCGTATACCGGGGCTAGGTAACGTTCCTTTACGATCTATACAAGTTAGAATCTTGTATCCTTACTCATAGGATGTGTTCATGTGTTTTTAAAGACTCGAAATGCATGCAAGTTCCTATTTTTCTTTCGGATCTATCCATTCCATGCATTTTCATGCAACGTACGTCCATTATCTTTTCATGCACGACCTTGCCGTGCCTACATGGTGTCCAAGCTCGCATGTCATGACGGGAAACAACCCGGGTCCGGAGGGAAGAGATCCCCTTGGCCACGGGTTGAGCCACGGGACTCACGGCCGAGTCTCTAGGAAGAGACCCGTGAGCTTCCTTGGCCCACCCGTGGCTAGGTAGGACTCCTCCTTCCCGAAAGGGGGTTGGTTCCCGTGTTTCTTTTACCGTTGAGCGTAGATAACGTGATAGCATGACGGGAAAAGGCCCGAATCGGGGCCGGCGAAGTCTTCCCGACTCATGTGAGCCATGGAAGCTCACGGCCTCCCTTGGAGGAATAGGGCCGAGAGCTTCCTCGGACCACACGAGTCTGGGAGGCTTTCTTCCGTCTCGAGACGGGTCGGTTCTCGTGTTTTATTTACTTCGTTATTAATCGAGTCGAGATCGTCTTGTTATTTCCGTTTAAATGTCTCGACTCATGCACGTTTGTGTGATTCCATGCAATTATGTTGTGGTGGTATCGAAATGACTAAAACATGTGTTATTATCGTGATTAACGTATTGTGTATGCAAGAAACGATTAGAATCGGACTAATCGTACATCCGACCTAATCAAACACTAGATAATGGATAGGCGGAATGATAGATTCCAATCTAGAGTCAAAACACGAGTTTGGCTAATTCGGTGAAACCACAGTGACACTTAACTGAATAAGAGTCATAAAACAAACACACATATGTAATTGGCTTAGAACCTTATCCTAGCCCGCCCTCTATGTTTGCCTATCTTAGATGCATTGTTTGCCAATCAACCACAGGTAATAACTGATTAAGTCACGTACATTCGACTTAATACACCACTTGTCTGTATTCACCGACAATTGTCAGTTGTTGTCTGTATTGTGTCAGTTTTATCAGTTTTCTTCTGTTTTGTCTTTGCATATGATGATTTACCGCGATTCGGGCCCGAGCCCATAGGTTACGTGTTACACGGGGTCCAATGCCCCAAACTACCGAACACGAGGTCCAACGCCTCCTAATTCACCGAGCGCGTGCAACCCGAGTGCGGAATGGGATCTAGCCTCGATTCACTGTCACACTCCGAATGCGGCCTATGTGGAAGGCGGATTTGGATTGAGCGTGTGAAACGGGTTTAGATATCACCCGGGAGCTCGATCGGCCCATCGGACACAGTGGGAACCGACCGGTTCTCCCAAAGACCGTTGGATCGATCGGACCCGACCCCCGGCTCCTTGAGCCCGCGTTGCCTTAATTTGTTTATCGGTTATTCAAACTACACGGTGAGCCAGAGCGGAATATTGGCCCAATGCAAGCCGATCGGAATCCATTTATTTCATTCAGTTGTATTCTGTATTTATTCGAGCGTACATTGTGAGGATTTTATTTGTATATTCATTCGTGTACTTGTAAGGATTCCGATTGGTGGGCAGGAGGTCCGAGTGTCGAGTCGATTAAGTTGGTCTATCGTCGCCAAGGGATGAGTAAGTTTGAACAATCATGGTCTCGGTTCGCGCAGGGAATCGACCATCACGGTCCGAAGAACTGTAACGCTAAGATAGCGAACCGATCCCTTGACTCACAAGCCTACTTATCCTTCGGATTCTTGGCCCAACTCAATCGATTCATCGATTTTACGGTGTCAAAACGAGCGAGTCAAGTGCGACCTTAAATCACGCAGTAAATAAACAAAACGGCAAGCCTAGCAAGCTAGAGTACCGAAAGGGCGTGCGGGATATAGGCCCGCACGTAACAGAACCCCCGAATTCGGAATTCCGGTTCCGTACGACCATTGCCTTAGCATTTAGGTGTACCCCGTACCCCTAGACCCGGGTAACTTGCCGGCCCTCGACCTTCGGGTCGTAAAATGGCAAGTGGCGACTCCTTCTCACGTGCGTCCGTCGCGCGTCCCCGGGAAGGTGGACACTCTCAAGCCCCATTTGCTTAGGCGCGCGCATGCGTGCCTCGACGAGATTAAATTCGGGTGCGCACAGTATCGGTGAATCACGGAATGACGATTATGCCCTTGGATGATAAAATTGCAATGTTCGTGTATAAATTGGAGATCGCGTCACACGAAGAAGTCCAAGGAGGACTCGCGCGTCTTGACTCGAGCCACCTCAAATCGGGCCCGGACTCGAGTCATAGCACGCGAGTACTCGTTAGACGTCTATTCTATTCGTGTTACATGTCTTGGTGTTTTGAAATTGTGAGCTTTTAATGGAAAAGGGCATTCTCGCCGTTCCGTAAATTATCGATGCGTTTATGAATTAATAATCAATTTGTCCAATTATTTAATCCAAGTGATTTAGTTAACCGAATGATATGTCCCATTTGTCCCGCTTCGTGACGTTATTTGGTGGTAATCATTGTTCCATTTCATGGTTACAATTTCATTAGATAATCATCCGGGTCTAACATGCCTAACACGTAATTTAGACTCATCCATCAATTAAAGAGGAATATAACCACAAACAATTCCAAAGACCGATTCTAAAATGATAATAGAGACAGATCCTCACTCAAAGGGGGTCCCGAAGCTTTCGGCCATCCCCTAGGGATAGTCGGCCGAATGCCCTTCGACCCGCTATGAGTGTTGATGGGCTTCCGTATAAGCTTTTGACCGCCCCTTTGCATGCAACATGTAACGTCCCCATGAGATTAACACCTCTTATTATATCAATGTTGACACGATCCTCATTATACAAATGACCGCATAATACAATTACGAACGACATATTCAAGGAATCAAACGAATGACATTGACTCGTTTAGGGGAAAACCCGAAAATCAATCACGGGAAACGCACGACCTCATGGTATAATGAGTCCCAAGGTCTCGGATGGGTCAAGGGTCCCCACGGCCCCATCACAAAGGGGATGGCCGTGAGCTCTTTGGCACAACCGAGCCCTCTAAGGCCTCTTCTCCCTAGATTTCGAACTTTTCCCGTCATGCAATCACATTTCACTCGCCATTAGAGACATTACGACCATGGAAATTGTCAAATCGGGGAGGATGAGAGGGTCATGGACCCTAGGGAGCCAAAAGAGGCTCAAGGCCCCCCTTTGTGAGGTTCGGCCGAGAGGCTCAAGGACTCCCTCGGGTCTATGGCGGTCTCATCCTCACGGATTCGGACCATTTCACGTTATACATGCATGCTTATACGACATATGAACGTGATAAAAGGGTGAAGTACGTGACTATGCATGGCTTGCATGGAGAACCCGAATCTAAGGGAAAAATGACGTTTTCATGCATCTCGTTTCTTTAGATCATATTAACATCTCATACAAGCAAATGACGAGGGTCCTAACTTCTCTAAGTCGTAGAAGAATGTTACCTAGCCTCGATACACGAGGAAGGGAGCCGGGGAAGTGGCCTCTAGAGTCGCAAGACTCGATTTGAGTGTCACGGGTGGGTGACCCGGGTGACAGTGCAGCCGCGGCGATCTCAGGAAGACGGCTCGGCACGCTTGATCCGGTCACGGCACGGTGCAAGGTTGGGCTCGTTGGACTCCTAAGAGGCGGATCTAGGTGACCGTGGGCAAACCCGAACGTGCCAAGGCCTAAACAAACCTGAAAATGTGAGAGAAAATTCGGAAAAAAGTGAGAGGAGCCCGGTAAAAAGCAAACGGATGAACGATGGTTGTGCACGGTGGATCGGCCCTCGGACCGTGACCACCTCTTCACAGGGAAGGGAGAGGGTTGTGAGGAACCCTTTGAATGTGATGGCACGACTCGCCGAGGTTGTGGGGCGAAATGGCACGCGTAGAGGTCCGGTTCGCCCCGGGTGACCCGCGGGACCCGATTCTTCCTTCGGCTGGAACGGGATGTTGGGGACCTCAAATCGAAAATCTAAGCCCGGAAATGGACTTAGGGGGTGGGAAATATGTAGGCTAGGAAGTTTGATGATTTTTGGCTTAAGTCGGGTCGGGTGGTTACCGGAATACCGGGTGGTTTTCCGGCGGTTTTGGCCGGTTTTGGCCTTGGCTTGGGGCGGACGAATGGATGGGAGTGGGCTGGAGTTGAGAGGATTTTAGAGGGAGATTGGCTTGAGAGAGAAAGAAAAAATGGAGAAGTGTTTAAGTTTAATGGTGCTAGAGGCTTTATAGGAGTGGCTAAGGGCTTGATTAGGGGAGTTTAATCACGGTTTAAGGGCCTAAGCTAGGGCTGCCGAAAATATCTAGGGAATTAGGGTGGGGTTTGTGAGTGGAGGTTTGATGGGAGTTGTTGGAAAGAGATGGGAGTTGATGGAAAGAGATGGGAGTTGATGGATGGATGTAAGTGTGTAAGAGGGATTTGAAATGGGTGGTGGAGGGAAGAGGATAAGGGTTGGAGCCGCCGAATTTGGGGAATAGCCACGGTTGATTTCGGCTGAGCCGTGGCTTGGGGACGAGCCGTGGCTTGATGGCTCGGCTTGGCTGAGCTGTGGGTCCCATTCGACTGAGAGGAAAGCCGGAAAATGCTTGAAACTTGATTGAGCTCGTATCCGACCCCCGATGTCCAATTAAATTGAAGATTTGGAATGCTTGAACGACGAGGATTTGAATGAGCCTAATGTCGCCATGCGTCGTATGAACGAACGTTCGGACGACTCGGCGCCTCGAGAATCGGTTTTGGCCTGTTTGGACGTTCGGGGCGGAGTTTAGTGTCCCCCGGTCCCTGATTGCTCTTTGTGCATCCTAACACTCGTTTTGGCGATCCTTTTACCCCGTGGGGGATCGTTGACTCGTCGCCCTCGGGCGAGGACCGTAGGCCCGGGAAGACCTAGAGCCTTGTGACCGGGATTTTCTCAGTGTTCCCTGAATGTCTTGAGGTGCTCGGGGCTCGTTGTGAGGTGCTCGGGGATCGTTGTGATCTCTGTTCCTCGTGGACGTGCCCCGAAGGCTTGCTGGGGGACGTTCATGACCACTGAAACGTCCCTCGGGAAACCGAGTCGAGTTCTGGAAGGTCATCTGAAGCTTGTTCCTCGACCTTGGTGGTCCCTGGGTGCCTGTAGACCCGTTTAGGGGGGTCGTCTGCTTGTCAGTGGAGCGGGCCCCGGGAGCTCTGTCAGAAAAGACGTCCGTGAGACATCGGGGTGTCCCGGTTCATGTGGCTTGCCCCGGAAACACGTCCGGACGCGTCATTGGTCACTTTGGCACTGAGAGGGATTTTTAGAGTCCCATATTGGGCACCCTTCGGTGCTTCGGTGACTCGGTGATGAATAGTGCCACAATGCCAGCTCCGTCGTTTTGGGGATTCCTTGTTCGTTCGCTCTTCTGATGGCTTTCCTCCGCTTTTCTCAGTGACCTAGCTCTTCTCCCTTTGTTCATGACCCCGTGCCCGCCTATTTGCCTCTGATTGCCGGGTGATGAATAGTGCCCCGGGCTGCGGTCGGGAATCCTCGTGTGGGAAGCCGGTGGGCCAAAATGGGGTGCTGACACTATAGACTAGCGAGTACGGGGTTGCCCCGGTTGAGGTCCGTATGGAAGTACGGTACGCCAAGAGTGCATAGGGGAGCATCTCGTGCCAATCCTTGTAGTTCACCGTCATTTTTTCAATGATCTTTTTGATGTTCTTATTCGCCGCTTCCACCGCACCGTTCATTTGGGGACGGTACGGGGTGGAGTTGCGATGTCGGATTTTGAATTGTGCACAGAACTCATCGATGACCTTGTTGTTCAGGTTCTTGGCGTTGTCTGTGATGATTGTCGTAGGGACCTCGTACAGGGCGATGATGTCGCGTCTGAGAAAACGGGCCTCGGCTTTTGCGGTGACTGACGCAAGAGTGATGGCTTCGATCCATTTGGTGAAGTAGTCGATCGCCACCAAAATGAACATGTGTCCGTTAGACGCTTTGGGGTTGATCGGGCCAATCATATCCATCCCCCACATCGAAAAAGGCCATGGTGCCGTCATGGGGCGCAATTCGTTGGGCGGCGCTTTGATCTGATCGGCGTAAACCTGACATCGGTGGCAATGTCTAACATGCTTTACACAATCAGTCTCCATGGTGGACCAATAATAGCCCAGGCGCATGATCTTCTTAGTGAGCATGAGACCGTTCAAATGGGGTCCACAGTTTCCTCCGTGCACTTCCTCCATGAGACGTCGCGATTCGTGTTCATCGATGCACCGGAGGAGTGGAGTCGAAGGAGCGGTGGTAGAGTATCTCGCCGCTCAAAAAATAATGTATCGCGAGGCGTCTGAGAGTCTTCCGATCGCGGCGATTGGCGAATGGGGGGTATTGGTCGGTTCGTAGAAGGTTCTTGATGTCCTCGTACCACGGCTTTGCCTCGGATGCTTCAATTGAGTTGCAGTGTGCCGGTCCTTCGGCTATTTCAATCTCGAGGGGCTCGATAAGGTTTTCCTTCGTGATGCTCACCATGGAGGCGAGCGTTGCGAGCGCGTCCGCGAATTGATTTGTCATGCGCGGGGTATAGGTGAACGAGATGTCCTCGAAGTTCTCGGTTAATTTCTCGAGGTACTCGTGATATGGCACTAGCTTTGCGTCCTTTGTCTTCCATTGCTCCAATGTCTGGAAGATAGTGAGCATAGAGTCGCCGAACACTTCGAGCTCTTTTACCTTGAAATCAATCGCCGCTTGTAGGCCGAGAATACATGCCTCGTACTCGGCCACATTATTGGTGCACGGGAAGTCGATCTTTGCCGCTACCGGGTAATAGTGTCCGTCCGGGGATATCAGTACTGCGCCAATACCTGATCCCGTGGAATTGATGGCACCGTCAAAGTACATCTTCCACCCCGATTTCTCTCCCTCGTCGTCTACTTGGAGAATCCCTTCATCCGGGAAGTCGGGATTAATCGGTGTGTGGTCTTCAATCGGGAATTCCGCCAAGTGATCCGCGATCGCTTGCCCTTTGACCTAAGTGCGGGACACGTACTCGATATCATATTCCGTCAATTGACAACGCCACTTGGCGAGGTTTCAC
This sequence comes from Punica granatum, assembly GCF_007655135.1. NCBI lineage: Eukaryota > Viridiplantae > Streptophyta > Magnoliopsida > Myrtales > Lythraceae > Punica > Punica granatum. Next base: position 20,218,645 of record NC_045131.1, read on the forward strand.
GTGGAGGAAGGACTGTCGAGTAAATATTTCAGGGGGTCCGCCTTTGACAGCAAGCGGACTGTGTGGTAAAGCGTTTATTGTCGGAGCCTTTGCATGACCCACACCAATGCGCAGCACATCTTCTCGATTTCCGGATAATTGGACTCTCTGTTGGTGAACTTTTTACTCAGATAGTAGATCGCGCGCTTCGTGTGTGTGGACTCCTCCTCCTGTCCCAGCATGCATCCTAATGATTGGTGGCGCACCGTTAGGTAAAGTACGAGGGGACGGCCCGGTGTAGGCCGGACCAATACCGGCGGTTGGACCAAATATGCCTTGATGGTGTCAAAGGCCTTCTGACATTCTTCATCCCATTCGATCGCCGCGTTCTTGCGGAGCAAGCGAAAGAGTGGTTGGCATTTGTCTGTCAGGTTTGCAATGAATAGTGCGATGTAATTCAACCGCCCTAGGAAACCTCGTACTTCGCGGACCGAAGACGGCGGAGGAAGCTCCTTGATTGCCTTGACTTTATCGGGATCTACTTCGATGTCGTGCTCGCTGACCACGAATCCTAGTAGTTTTCCCGATCGAGCGCCGAACGTGCATTTTGCCGGATTAAGCCGAAGTTTGTACTCTCTTAAGCGGTCGAAGAGACGCTTCAGATTAACAAGGTGATCTTCTCCTTCTTTGGACTTGGCAATCATGTCGTCGACATAGACCTCAACCTCCTTGTGCATCATGTTATGGAACAGTGTGACCACAGCCCTTTGATAAGTTGCCCCGGCGTTCTTGAGGCCGAAAGGCATGACGCGATAACAAAAGGTTCCCCACATGGTAGTGAACGTCGTCTTGATCTTGTCTTCCTCGGCCATCCGAATTTGGTTGTATCCGGAGAAGCCGTCCATGAAAGAGAACTGGGCGTGGCGCGCCGTGTTATCGACTACTATGTCGATGTGGGGCAAGGGAAAATTGTCCTTGGGGCTGGCCTTATTGAGGTCTCGATAGTCGACGCAGACTCGAACCCCTCCATCTTTCTTTTCCACCGGCACAATGTTTGCCACCCACTCGGAATAGTTACAGACCTCGAGAAAGCCCACGTTGATCTGCTTGACAACCTCCTCCTTGATGCGGAGAAGGAGGCTTGCCCGTTGCCGTCGCAATTGTTGCCGCTTGGGCAGGAACTTCTCAGTGTCTAGCGGGAGGAAGTGCTTTACTATCGACGGGTCTAGCCCCGGCATGTCGGCGTAGGACCAGGCAAAGACTTCTTGGTACCTGGTCAGGAAATTGATCATTCGGACCCGTTGTGTTGGGTCGAGGCTCGTACCGATCTTTAGGATGCGGGGCTCCTCTTCAGTGCCCACGTTGATCTCTTCTTTTGGCTCAAGCGAGGTGAGCTGGCGATCCTCGAGGCGGCGCAAACTTTCTTGTATCTCAGGCACTAGACTGTCTTCGTCGAGCCCTTCCCCGAAGTATATGGATCCGGGCTCTCCGAGACAATCTTCGGATGGGTTCGAACCGACGCGTCGAAGATTTGGATTCGAGTGGAGCCTGGAGAATTGAAAGAATCATCTTAGAAAATTTAGAATGGTATGAACAAAAGAGTAGGGAAGAGAGAATGGAATAGATAAGGATTCAAAAAATGCATATAGGGAATTCATTGATAGTATGGATCATGAAACCATAACAGAGTTCCCTCTTCCGTCGTGTGGCCTACGGCTACGCCGACACGCGGGACACATCTCATACATAGATAAATCTTACACATCGGCGATCACAGCCGAATAGCGCAGGACTGAGGTCCAGTTGTTAAGCTCCTCGTTTTCCTACGCCGGGCGGATGTGAACCCCTGAAGGAATCTCCTCGGTAACGACATACACGGTTGGCAAAGCGTCGTTCGTGTCGTCAAAGTCCGAGGAAGGGCCGTCAGAGGTGCTCCCGATGATGAGGGGAGGCCCGGGGAAGAAATGTGATAGCGGGGGGACTGGGATGCCCCTGTTGAGCCTACCATAGTGCGTGGCGAGGCGGTGGAGATGGTTGCCCCGGCGGGCCTCAATAATTTCATGGCAGGAGGGGCGAAAGCCGAGTCCCCTCCTATGCTTGTATGCTTCAACTTCAATGGGGCGGTTGATTCCTTGCCCGCGCCCCCCGAGGCCGGTGCCGAGAATGTAATTGCGACGCAAAAGGACCTTCCCTATTATTCGGTCGGCGCGGGACGGCCCGACCTCTCCGTAATCCCGTATAACGGAGATGGTCTCGAAGGAGTGGAAGGGCAGGTTTTCGTCGTCTCCGACGCTGATATAAGGAACCGCCGTCTCCTTGTAGATGGCGTAATCGTCCTCCCCCTTGACCGTGATGATCTTTTCCTCGACGATGAATTTCACCTTCTGATTTAGCGAGGACGGAATGGCGCCGGCCGAGTAGATCCAAGGCCTTCCAAGGAGTAGGCTGAAGGCGTTCGGGATATCCAACACTTGGAATGTGACGCTGAAGGAGCATGGGCCAATATCTATGAGGAGGTCGATTTCTCCGTTCACCTCTCTCCTAGAACCATCAAAGGCTCTGACCGCTGTTTTGCTAGGGCGGATGCGGTTGAGATCCACGTTCATCTGCTTCAAAGTGGTCACCGGGCATACGTTGAGCGCGGAACCGTTGTCGATCATGACTCGGCCAACGATATGGTTGTTGCACTTGCAAACGATGTGCAGTGCCCGGAAATGCGCGCATCCTTCAGAGGGGAGCTCATCGTCCGAAAATGAGATGGTGTTGGAGAAGATAGAGTTGATAGTTTCCTCTATCCGGTCCGGGGGCGTCCCTTTGGGGACTTGCGCAGCCGTCAGGACCCGCATGAGGGCCTCCCTGTGGGGTTCCGAATTGAGTAGGAGGGCAAGCAATGAGATGTGGGCCGGAGATTTGGCCATCTGCTCCACCACCTTATACTCTCTCGCTTTGATGACTTTCATGAAGGCCTCGGCCTCCTCTTCTGTCACTTTCTTGGACGGAGTAGGCAGGGTCCTAGGCCTCGTCTCCTCTTCGGTAGCAGGCGCCTTCCCTTTGTCGGTGGTCGCCGGGTTCTCGTATAGTCGTCCTGAACGGGTTATGCCCATGACACCGAATTGTTGCTCCAGGTTCCCGACACCTCCCTCATAGGTCCAGGGGACCCTATCGTCCGAGTATGGCTCCCGGGCGAGAACGTCTATGACAAGCGGGGCATGAGGTGCGTCAATCCCGGCGAATCCGACTGCGACTTCTGTTGGTACGTATTCAATCACAAAGGGGGAAGGCCAACCTTGCTCGCCTTCGCCCTCGCTTGACGTGCACACGGTGATCATGTTGATGGAGGGCCCCTGAGCCGGTCCATGGTCGAGGAGGGGATTGGCCTGCATGTTCGGAGACCTCACAGCGTTGAACACGAGCTCCTTTGCGTCTATCATCTCTTGGATCTTCTCTCTTAACTTCCAGCAGTTGTCTATAGTGTGTCCTGGTGCCCCTTGGTGGTACTCGCATCGCTTGCTCTGATCTTATATGGTTGGATCAAAGCTTGGGCTGGGCGCTGTTGTCCCAACCTTGTCACGAATTTGCCGGTAGATGTGGGAGAGTGGGACCGGCAGGGCCGGGTACTGTCTGCGGGGTCGTGGTTGTGCTGCACCGCCCTGTTGACCTTGCGGGGGCGAGGCCCGTTGTGTCGGCTGAGAAGTCCTAGGAACCGGAGGTTGGTATTGAGGGGCTTGAGATGGAGCAGGAGCATAATGGTGGACGACAGGCGACGACACCGTTGGCAGGGATGGAGGCGGTAGTGCGGAATAGTAGAGTGGTTGGGTAGGGGTTTGAGGCCGATATTGAGGCGCATGCGGAGCGTAGGAGGGAGCTACGGGAGGCGCCGCCGCGTAGTTCATCGAATATTGCTGAGGGGCCTGTTGGGCCGCGTTGACAGTATTCACCGTAATTTCCTTTCCCCTTCTCCCGCTTGAAGACGATGATATCGCGAAGACCTTTTTCGACGACTCCTCTCCTTTGTTGGTGGGGTCCTCCATCCTTCCGAGCTTGATGCCCAAATCCAACTTCTTCCCGGCCTCGATGAGGTCGGAGAATGACGAAGTGTGTGCCAATAGGTGCGAATAGTACACTCATCTCAATGTGGAGTGGAACAATTGGATCTGTTGCGCCTCGCTGATCGGGGGAATGTGCTTCGCGGCTTGGGCACGCCCCTTGGCGGCATATTCCTCGAACTTTTGGCCCCGCGCCATTTCTTTCGTGCTCAGCTCCAGGAGGGTGGGAGGCGTCTCCGCGCAATATCGGTATTGGTCAGTGACCTTTCGGGAGAGATCCTCCCACGTCGGGATGTCCTCAGCCTTCAATGACATGAACCAATCGAGGGCCGATCCCGACAGGCTATCTTGGAAGGAGTAGATAACAAACTCCTCGTATTCCCAATATTGTAGCATCTTCCCTCGGTAATGGCGGAGGTGGTGGCGTTGGATCCGTCGTGCCTTCGTATGTCTTGAATTCCGGGACTTGAACTTCGGGGGCAGCCGCATATCCGGGAATAGGCTACCGTCGCCATGGCCCGCGTCCGGACGAGCGTCACCCGCTTGCAAGGCCCGTATCGTTTCTTCCATCCTTTTGAGCCTCCGCTCTTGTTCGGCGTCGGCCTCGGGGAAGAAATGCATCGACGAGGCGAGCTGGGCCGCATGAGTCGGCGTGCCCGGTTCGTGGAAGGTGGTGTTTATGGGGGGCGGCGCCTGGTAGGAGAGGCCGGCATGAGGCTGCAGAGACGGATGGGGAGGAAGCTCCGTGGCTTGAAGGTGAGTCGGAGCAGGTGCGGTGGATGCCAGGAAAACCGTCGGCGGAGGTACCGTGTAGGCCATAGCCGGGGCCGATTTGGAAACGGGCGGAAGTGCGGACATGACGTGCTACGAGGATAGGAAGGTAGCCGGTGGAAGAGGGACTACCGAAGGGGCCGGCGGCGGCGGAATTTGACTAGCTTAGGGCTGGACCGTGGATGTATACAGCGTTGGCGGTGCAGGAGCCTCAACGTTCTCCGGGGCTTGGGTCGACTGTTGGCCCTGATCCCGGCGGAGGTGTAGAGCTCGAGGAGGCCCAGTTAGGTCCTCTGAGCAGAGCGAGCAGCTCCGCCATGTTAGTGGCCATTTGGTTGACCGTGCCCTCGAGGGCCGCGTTGCGGGCTTGGTCATTGGTGGCGGCGGAAGTCGATGAGGCCGGTGGCGGAGGCGCCCCCGAAGACGCCGGGGGCGGGAGATGTGTTGGAAGGGCGCCGAAATACGCCGGGAGTACGACTGCAGGAGTGGGAGGCGGCGGAGCGTGCGTTTGCGGTGGTTGAGAGAGAGTCGAGACCGAAGGGTGGATTTCTTCGGAAACGTCGACGTGATCCCCTTTTGCCATCCTGAGACGCTGACGAGTCAGGTAGCGGTGTCACGCCAGTTGTGATCACCTGGATTCCAAGAATGTGTAAGGACAAACACCGATATTTCAACGATAAGTGCGGAATAAGTAAAATGGCAAGATGTATGAGATGCATGAATTTTCAAAATGCTAATGTCATTACATTGATTAGCTTCGAATTCCATAGTTTTACAAAATAGAACATACGGAGGAAAAGAAAGGAACATAAACGTAAAGCCGATATCCCTTTGCACTCGGTGGCCGCTTAAAAGCAGTGTAGGTCCGAGCGAGGGCAAAAAATGGGCGCGTCCGCTAATCCTAGAGGTGGGCAATGTTGCGCGCCCTTTTGTGCACTCTATCTAACTCCGTGCTCAAGCGGGCCATCTCCCGATCTAGATGTGCGACCCGGGCGCGTGCTCGAGTCAGCTGTGTCTGAAGCTCCCTGTAGTCCGCGACTGTCAGCACCCCATTTTGGCCCACCGGCTTCCCACACGAGGATTCCCGACCGAAGCCCGGGACACTATTCATCACCCGGCGATCAGAGGCAAATAGGCGGACACGAGGTCATCAGCAACGGGAGAAGAGCACGATCCACTGAGAAAGGCGGAAGAGAGCAGTCGGAAGAACAAACGAACGAGAAATCCCGAAAACGACGGAGCTGGCACTGTGCACTATTCATCACCGAGCCACCGAAGCACCGAAAGGTGCCCAATATGGGGCTTCAAAAATCCCCCTCAGTGCCAAAGTGACCAACGAAACGTCCGGGCGCATTTCCGGGGCATCCTGCTTAAGCCGGGACAACCCGATCCCCCACGGACGCCTTTTCTGACAGAGCTTCCGGGGCCTGCTCCACTGACAAGCAAACGGCCCCTCAAAGCGGGCCTACAGGCACCCAGGGACCATCAAAGTCGGGGAACAAGCGTCAGATGACCTTCCGGAACCCGACTCGGCTTCCCGAGGGACGTTTCAGTGGTCATGCACGTCTCCCGGCGAGCCTTCGGGGCACGTTCACGAAGAACAGAGATCACAACGGTCCCCAAGCACCTCACAACGAGCCCCGAACACCTCAAGACATTCAGGGAACACTGAGAAAATCTCGGTCATAAGTCCCTAGGCCTTCCCGGGCCAACGGTCCCCGACCGAGGGCGACGGGCCAACGATCCCTCGCAGGGCAAAAGGGTCGCCAAAACGAGTGTTAGGATGCACAAAGAGCAATCGGGGACCGAGGGATGCTAAACTCCACTCCGAACGTCCAAACAGGGCAAAACCGACTCCCGAGGCGCCGAGTCGCCCGAACGTTCGTTCACACGACGCATGGCGATATTAGGCTCATTCAAACCCTCGTCATTCAAGCATTCTAAATCTTCAAATTAATCGGACATCGGAGATCGGACGCACGTTCAATCAAGTTTCAAGCATTTCCCGGCTTTTCTCTCAATCGAATGGGACCCACAGCCTAGCCAAGCCAAGCCATCAAGCCGCGACTCAACCCCAAGCCACGGCTCAACCCTCGACTCTGATTGGACGGCCCAAGCCGCGGCTCCCCCTCCCATGGCCGGCGGCTCCAAGGCTCCCCCTCCACACAATTTGAATTTTTGGCTCTTACACCCATCACTTCCTCTTACACACTTACATCCATCCATCACTTCCTATCACACCCATCACTCCCCTTTGCTTCCCCCACACTCTAAGTGACCATTTCCCCTCCCTAATCACTCTTCAAATTTCGGCAGCCCATTTCCCCTCCCTAAACCACACTTAACTTCACTTAAACAAGCCATTAAGCCTCCCTTTATAAACCCTAAGCCTCATCAACCTAATCACTTCTTCATTCTCCTTCTCTCTCAAGCCAATCTCTCTCCAAAAACCTCTCAAGCTCCAGCCCTCTCCCTCACTTTCGTCCAGCCCGTGCCAAGGCCGAAACCGGCCAAAACCGCCAGAAAACCACCCGGTATTCCGGTAACCACCCGACCCGACTTAAGCCAAAAATCACCAAACTCCCTAGCCTACATATTTTCCACCCCCTAAGTCCATTTTCGGGCTTAGATTTTCGATTTGAGGCCTCCAACACCCCGTTCCAGCCGTGAGAACTTTCGGGTCCCGAGACTTCCCTAGCCGTTCACACCGAGTAAGCCACGTGCCATTTCTTCCCACGGCTTTGGCGAGTCGTGCCATCACGTTCAAAGGGTTCCTCACAACCCTCACTCTCCCCCGTGAAAAGGTGGTCACGGTCCGAGGGCCGATCAACCGTGCACAACCGCCATTCACCCGTTTCTCTCTAACCGGGTTTTCCTCATTTTTACCGAGTTTTCTCTCACATTTTCGGGTTTGTTCAGGCCTTGGCACGCTCGGGTCTGCCCATGGTCGTGTAGATCCGCCTCTTAGGAGTCCAACGAACCCGACCTCGTACCGTGCCGTGACCGGAGCAAGCGTGCCGACTTGTTTTTCCCCGACTGGCCGCGGCTGTCTCCCACCCGGGTCACCCACCCGTGACTTCAAACCGAGTCTAGCGACTCCCACGGCCACGTCTCCGACTCTTCTCCTCGTACACCGGGGCTAGGTAACGTTCTTTCACAACTTAAAGGAGTAAAGATCTTCGATATTCGTCCACATGAAGCGTTAATATTGGTTTAAAGAAGTCGAATGCATGAAAGCTTGCATTTTTCTTCCGGATCTATATTTCCCATGCACTCACATGCAACGTACGTCCATTATGCCCCAATACATGACCATGCCATGCTTGTATGATGTCCGAGCTTGCGTGCCATGACGGGAAATGGCTCGAATCCGGACGGGAGAGGCCCCCCTTAGCCACGGTTGAGCCTCGGGACTCACGGCCGAGTCTCTAAGGAGAGACCCGTGAGCTCCCTTGGTTTACCCGGGGCAAGGGTGGCCTCTTTCTTCCCGAATCGAGTTGGTTCCTATGTATTCTATCGTTAATCGTATACAACGTGATAGTATGACGGGAAAGGACTCGGATCGGGGTCGGAGAAATCCTCCCGACTCGTGTGAGTCACGAAAGCTCACGGCCACCCTTGGAGGAAAGTGGCTGAGAGCTTCCATGGACCATACGGGTCCGGGAGGCTTTCCCTTACCTCGAGAAGGGTCGGTTCCCGTGGTTTTACTTATTTCGTTATTATTCGAGTCAAGACCGTCCCGTTATTTCCGTTTGAATACCTCGCTTATGCATATTTATGCGATCTCATGTAATCATAGTCGTGTCGGGATCAAGATGACTAGAACATGTGTTATTGTCGTGATTAATGTGTTGTGTATGCAAGGAACAATCCGAAATGGCGCGGGAGATCGCTCAAAACTCAAGACGAGTCAAGGGTCACTCGGCTTCTTCCTTTGGGAAGTGGCCGAGAGTCCCCCGACCCCTCCCGAGTTTAAGCCGACCTCCCTAGTCGTTTCGAACCACTCCTTGGAATTGGATGTCTTAATGTTCGGATCTTATTGTTAGCTATGTGGTAGACACGTGATTGACGTGTTGGTTTTGGATAATCACTCACCGAACCCAAATGTCCATGATGTCGGGCCACCATCATCGAATAATTTCACAAACGGGAAAATGGGACGAATCATTCGGTTAACTAAACCACTTGGATTAAATAATTGGGTTAATCGATCCTCAATTTGTAAAAAGCATCGATGGTTTACGGAATGGCAAGAATGCCCTTTTTACCAAAATTCACAATTTCAAAATACCGAGACACGTAACACGAATAGAATTGACGTCTAGCGAGTACTCACGTGCCTTGACTCGAGTCCGGGCCCAATTTGAGGCGGCCCGAGTCGGGGTACGAGAGTCCTTCTTAGACTCCTTCGTGTGACGCAAATCTCCAATTTATACACAAATATCACAATTTTATCGTCCAAGGGCATAACCGTCATTCCGTAATTCACCGATACCCTAGGCGCTAGGAAGTCGGAAACACCTCGATCTATGTACGGAAAAGGGCCACCCGTCCGGGTGCGAGTCTCATTCGCACGACCCATTCCGCCCACTCTCGGTGTTTCCATCTTCCTATCGTAGATTCGGTGGGAAGCATTTTATTTCAGTTGCAAAACGCGAACAACCGGATTAACCGTACATTCGGCCCAATCGAACCCTAGATAATGGATAGGTGGGATAATAGATCCCAATCTAGAGTCAAAACACGAGTTTGGCTAATTCGGTGAAACTGCAGTGACACTTAACTGAATGAGAGTCATAAAACAAACACACACATGTAATTGGCTTAAAACCTTATCCTAGCCCGTCCTCTATGTTTGCCTAGGTTAGATGCATTGTTTGCCAATCAACCACGGATAATAACTGATTAAATCACGTATATTCGGCCTAATACACAATTCGTTTGTATTCACCGACACTTGTTAGTAGTTATCAGTTGCTTTCTGTATTGTACCAGTTTTATCAGTTTTCTTCTGTTTTATTCTTGCATATGATGATTTATTGCGGTTCGGGCCCGAACCCATAGGTCACGTGTTGCATGGGGTCCAATGCCCCAAATCACCGAGTGCGTACAACCCGAGTGCAGAATGGGATCTAGCCTCGATTCACTGCCACACTCCGAATGCGGCCTATGCGGAAGGCGGATTCGGATTGAGCGCATGAAACGGGTTTAGATATCACCCGGGAGCTCGATCGGTCCAACGGATACAGTGAGAACCAACCGGTTCCCCGAGAACCGTTGGATCGATCGGACCCGATCCCCGGCTCCTCGAGCCCGCGTTGCCTTAATTTGTTTATCGGTTATTCAAAATACTCGTGAGCCGGAGCGGAATATTGGCCCAATGCAAACCGATCGGGATTCATTTACTTTATTCAGTTAAACCTTGTAATTAGTTGAGAGAACATTGCGAGAATTCTATTTGTATGTTCATTATGTACTTGTAAGGATCCCCGATCGGTGAGCGAAAGGTCCGAGTGTCGAATCGGTCAAGTTGGTCTATTATCACCAAGTGATGAGTAAGCTCGAATACTCGCGGTCTCGGTTCGCGCAGGGAATCGACCATCACGGTTCGATGAATTGTAACGCTAAGATAGTGAACCGATTCCTCGATATACAAGCCTACTCATCTTTCGGACTCTTGGCCCAACTTGATCACTTCATCGAATTTACGGTGTCAAAACGGGCGAGTCGAGCGCAACTCTAAATCACGCGGTAAATAAATAAAATAGCAAGCCTAGCAAGCTAGAGTACCGAAAGGGCGTGCGGGATATAGGCCCGCACGTAATAGAACCCCCGAATTCGGAACTTCCGGTTCCGTACGACCATTGCCTTAGCATTTAGGTGTACTCCTAGACCCGGGTAACTTGCCGGCCCTCGACCCTCGAGTCGTAAAATGGCAAGTGGCGACTCCTTCTCACGTGCGTTCGTTGCGCGTCCCCGGGAAGGTGGACACTCCCAAGCCGTGTTTGCTTAGGCGCGCGCATGCGTGCCCCGACGAGATGAAATTCGGGTGCGCACAGTGACCTCTGCGCGGGAGTCAACAAGCTCGCAACGGAGCCTATCCCCAGTGGAGTCGCCAAGCTGTGTGCACTCGAATTTCGTCTCGTCGGGGCACGCATGCGCGCGCCTAAGCAAACGCGGCTTGGGAGCATCCACCTTCCCGGAGACGCGCGACGAGCGCACGTGAGAAGGAGTCGCCACTTACTGTTTACGACCCGTAGGAAGAGGGCCGTTGAGTCGCCCGGGTCTAGGGGTACGGGGTACACCTAAATGCTAAGGCAATGGTCCTACGGAACCGGAAATTTCGAATTCGGGGGTTCTATTACGTGCGGGCCTATATCCCGCACGCCCTTTCGGTACTCTAGTTTGCTAGGCTTGCCGTTTTGTTTATTTACCGTGTGATTTAGGGTTGCGCTGAACTCGCCCGTTTTGACACCGTAAATTCGATGAATCGATCAAGTTGAACCAAGAATCCGAAAGATGAGTAGGCTTGTGCATCGAGGTATCGGTTCACTATCTTAGCGTTACAGTTCATCGAACCGTGATGGCCGATTCCCTGCGCGAGCCGAAACCGCGAGTATTCGAGCTTACTCATCTCTCGGTGATAATAGACCGACTTGACCGGTTCGACACTCGGACCTCTCGCTCGCCGACCGGGGATCCTTACAAGTGACTGAGTGAATATACAAATAAAATCCTCCCAATGTTCTCTCGAATAATTACAAAGGATAACTGAATAAGTAAATGGATCCCGATCGGTTTGCATTGGGCCAATATTCCACTCCGGCTCACCGAGTGTTTTTGAATAACCGATAAACAAATTAAGGCAACGCGGGCTCAAGAAGCCGGGGGTCGGGTCCGATCGGTCCAACGATTTACGGGAGAACCGGTCGGTTCTCGCTGTATCTGATGGGTCGATCGAGTTCTCGGGTGATATCTAAACCCGTTTCACGCGTCCAATCCAAATTTGCCTTCCACATAGGCCGCATTCGGAGTGTGACGGTGAATCGAGGCTAGATCCCATTCCGCACTCGGGTTGCACGCAGTCAGTGAGTTGGGAGGCGTTGGACCTCGTGTTCGGTGATTTGGGGCGTTGGACCCCGTGCAACACGTAACCTATGGGCTCGGACCCGAACCGCAACAAATCAGCAAAAACAAATGGAAAACAGAAGGAAGCTAATAAAACCGATGGAAAACAGATAACAACTGACAAACGTAGATGAATACAGACAAGCGGTGTATTAAGTCGAATATACGTGATTTAATCAGTTATTAACCGGGGTTGATTAGCAAACAATGTATCTAACCTAGGCAAACATAGAGGGCGGGCTAGAATATGGTTTTAAGTCAATTATATGTGTGTGTGTGTGTTTTATGACTCTTATTCGATTAAGTGTCACTGCGGTTTTACCGAATTAGCCCAAACTCGTGTTTTGACTCTAGATTGGAATCTATCATTCCGCCTATCCATTATCTAGTGTTTGATTAGGTCGGATGTACGATTAGTCCGATTCTTTGTGCTTTGTAACTTAAATAAAATGCTTCCCACCGAATCTACAATGGGAAGGTGGAAACACCGAAAGTGGATGGAATGGGCCGCGCGAATAAGACTCGCACCCGGACGGGTTGCCCTTTTCCGTCCATAGATCGAGGTGTTTCCGACTCCCTAAAGCCTAGGATATCGATGAATCACGGAATGACGACTATGCCCTTGAGTGGTAAAACATGTGATGTTCATATATATATTAAAGATCGTGTGACACGAAGAGGTCTAAAGAGGACTCGCGCATCTCGACTCGAGCCGCCTCAAATTGGGCCCGGACCCGAGTCGTGGCACGTGAGTATTCCCTAGACATCAATTCTACTCGTGTTACACGACTCGGTATTTTGAAATTGTGAATTTTTAATGGAGAAGGGCATTCTCGCCGTTCCGTGAATAATCGATGCGTTTGCGAATTAATAACCAATTTACCGGATTATTTAGTCCAAGTGATTTACTTAGCCGAATGATACTTCCCGTTTATCCCATTTGTGAGATTTTTCTATATTTATTATTCCATGTTGCGATTATGGTTTTAACCGGAGCGTCCAGGTCTAACATGTCCAATACATAATTTAGATTCGTTCATCAACTAAAAGATAACATACCCACGAACAATTCCAAGGGCCAGTTTTAAAGTGACAATAGAAACCTATCCTCACTCAAAGGGGGTCTCAAAGTGTGCGCACCCGAATTTAATCTCGTCGGGGCACGCATGCGCGAAGCCTATGCAACGCGGCTTGGGATTATCCACCTTCCCGTGGGGATGCGCGATGGACACGCGTGAGAAGGAGTCGCCACTTACTGTTTACGACCCGTAGGTCGAGGGCCGTTGAGTCGCCCGGGTCTAGGAGTACGGGGTACACCTAAATGCTAAGGCAATGGCCGTACGGAACCGGAAATTCCGAATTCGAGGGTTCTATTACGTGCGGGCCTATATCCCGCACGCCCTTTCGGTACTCTAGCTTGCTAGGTTTGCCATTTTGTTCATTTACCGCGTGATTTAGAGTTGTGCTCGACTCGCCCGTTTTGACACCGTAAATTCGATGAATTGATCAAGTTGGGCCAAGAGTCCGAAAGATGAGTAGGCTTGTGCATCGAGGAGTCGGTTCACTATCTTAGCTTTACAGTTCATCGAACCGTAACGGTCGAATCCCTGCGTGAACCGAAGCCACGAGTATCCGAATTTACTCACCCTTTGGTGGCGATAGACCAACTTAACCGATCCGGCACTCGAACCTCTCGCTCGCCGATCGGGGATCCTTACAAATGCATGAAATGAACATACAAATAGAGTTCTCGCAATGTTCTCTCAACTAATTACAAGGTATAACTGAATAAGTAAATGGATCCCGATCGGTTTGCATTGGGCCAATATTCCGCTCCGGCTCACCGAGTATTTTGAATAACCGATAAGCAAATTAAGGCAACTCGGGCTCAAGGAGCCCGGGGTCGGGTCCGATCGATCCAACGATTTTCGGGAGAACCGGTCAGTTCTCACTGTATCCAATGGACCGATCGAGCTCCCGGGAGATATCTAAACCCGTTTCACGCGCTCAATCCAAATCCGCCTTCCACATAGGCCGCATTCGGAGTGTGATGGTGAATCGAGGCTAGATCCCATTCCGCACTCGGGTTGCACGCGCTCGGTGAGTTAAGAGGTGTTGGACCTCGTGTTCGGTGATTTGGGGCGTTGGACCCCGTGCAACACGTGATCCGTGGGCTCGGGCCTGAACCGCAATAAATCATCATATGCAAAGACAAAATAGAAGAAAACTGATAAAACTGACACAATACAGACAACAACTGACAATTGTCGGTGAATACAGACAAGTGGTGTATTAAGTCGAATGTACGTGATTTAATCAGTTATTAACCGGGGTTGATTGGCAAACAATGTATCTAACCTAGGCAAACATAGAGGGCGGCCTAGGATATGGTTCTAAGCCAATTACATGTATGTGTTTGTTTTATGACTCTTATTCAGTTAAGTGTCACTGTGGTTTCACCGGATTAGCCAAACTCGTGTTTTGACTCTAGATTGGAATCTATCATTCCGCTTATCCATTATCTAATGTTTGATTAAGCCAAATGCATGATTAATCCGGTTTTTCGTGTTTTGTAACTGAAATAAAATGTTCACCACCGAATCTACGATAGGAAGATAGAAACAACGAAAGTGAACGGAATGGGCCGTGCGAATGAAACTCGCACCCGAACGGGTTGCCCTTTTCTTTCATAGATCGAAGTGTTTCCAACTCCCTAACGCCTAGGGTATCGGTGAATCACGGAATGACGATTATGCCCTTGGATAAAATTGCAATATTCGTATGTAAATTGGAGATCACGTCACACGAAGAAATCTAAGGAGGATTCGCGCGTCTTGACTCGAGCCGCCTCAAATCGGGCCCGGACTCGAGTCATAGCACGCGAGTACTCATTAGACGTCTATTCTATTCGTGTTACGTGTCTCGGTGTTTTGAAATTGTGAGCTTTTAATGGAAAAGGGCATTCTCGCCGTTCCGTAAATCATCGATGCGTTTATGAATTAATAATCAATTTGTCCAATTATTTAATCCAAGTGATTTAATTAACCGAATGATATGTCCCATTTGTCCCGCTTCGTGACGTTATTTGGTGGTAATCATTGTTCCATTTCATGGTTACAATTTCATTAGATAATCATCCGGGTCTAACATGCCTAACACGCGAGTACTCGTTAGACATCAATTCTATTCGTGTTACGTGTCTCGGTATTTTGAAATTGTGATCTTTTAAGGAAAAGGGCATTCCCGCCGTTCCGTGAACCATCGATGCGTTTACGAATTAAGGATCGATTAACCCAATTATTTAGTCCAAGTGATTTAATTAATCGAGTGGCACGTCCCGTTTCCCGTTTGTGGAGTGGTTTAATGATTGAGACCGCGAACCTCAATTGTTATGGATCAATGAAATGATTGTTCGATATTAACATACCTAACATACGAATTGACATGAAACCAATGATTAAATGAAAATTGTGATTACTATCAATTCCAAGAATCGGTTTTGACCGTTTCTTGCATGCATAAAACATCAAACACGATGACAACGTACATTTTTTTACATAGCCGGTGCCGCCATGATCTTAGGAACGCGATTAAACATACAAACAAGCACAAACATGATATTTAGAGGAATCGATAAAACGGCCCCGACTCATGGGAAGCGAAAAATGTAACAACTCGGGAAAACGACTTGAGTCGGGGAAAGGAGGCCATCCATGGCCCGAGGAAGCCAAGAGGGGCTCTCGGCCACCTCCCTCGGGGTGAGGCCGAGAGGCTCCTTCGGCTTGCTCGAGCCAACGAAGTCTCCTCGACTCCGATTCAAACTATTTCCCAACATGCTAGCACTATATACGATGAATACATGCATAATACGATGTAAAAAAACACATAAAAACGTAAACTTGCGTGCGAACCGGTCATGGACCTCCTTATCTCCCCACAAACGCAAAGAAAACGTAAAAGTCCTAACTTCTCTGAGTCGGGAATGATTATACCTAGCCCCGGGATGCGGGAAAAAGTCGGAGAAGTGGCAAAGGGAGTCGGGAGACTCGGCTGGAACGAACAGACCCGAACTGGTGCAGTCGGGTCGACTGGCAGACCCGACTGGCAGTCTGGCTTGTCGGGGCTGTACCGG
This sequence comes from Punica granatum, assembly GCF_007655135.1. NCBI lineage: Eukaryota > Viridiplantae > Streptophyta > Magnoliopsida > Myrtales > Lythraceae > Punica > Punica granatum. The sequence goes on from NC_045131.1 coordinate 20,234,701, forward strand.
TTGATCGGGATAGCATTTTCGCGCGGGGCCAGTTACGTTGGATTCCCAAGAGACTAAGGATCGCGTCCGCGGTGGTTTCGGGAGGAGAGCAAGCGTAGATTTTCTGGAAATCAAAAACAAAGTCGGGTCAGTAAAAAAAAAGACAGACCCAGCCGGGTCAAAACAGATCCGACTGACGCCCGATGAAGAAACGGCTCCACAGGAGGCTCCCGGTGGTCTTTTGACGCAAGGTCGGTGGCATTGAATTCCTAACTGACTGAGGATCATGGTGATAGGTGGATTGTAGCAAGATTCGACCCGAGCTGACCTGTACGTTCCTGAAAAGTTCGGGTCAGAAAAGACGACTAGAGGAACAAACCCGACTGACACCTCGATGAAGAAACGACTCTACGGGAGGCTCCCGGTGGTCTTTTGGTGCAAGATCGGTGGCATTGGACTCCTAACCGACTGAGGATCATGCCTGCGGTGGTTTCATGAGGATTGGACATGTATATTTTCTGGAAATCAAAAACAAAGTCGGGTTAGCTAGCAGAAAACAGAACCGACTGGACGGAACTGACCTGACTGGGCAGGTCGGAAAGGAATGGCTGTCCCGGAGGCTCCCGGTGGTATTTTGGTGCAAGATCGGTGGCATTGGACTCCTAACTGACTGAGGATCACGGTGATAGGTGGCTCGTAGCGAGATTCAACTCGAGCTGACCTGTATGCTCCTGCAAAATTCCGGTCAGAAAAGAAAATCAGAGGGACAGACCCGACTGGGCTGTTTGGGTAGAAACGGCTGCAAGGGGGGCTCCGGGTGTTGCACCGAGCTGGCTCGAGTTCCTCCGATTCCTAAGGGCCGGTCAGAAAAGAAAATCAGAGGGACAGACCCGACTGGGCTGTTTGGGTAGAAACGGCTGCAAGGGGGGCTCCAGGTGTTGCACCGAGCTGGCTCGAGTTCCTCCGATTCCTAAGGGACTGCTCTTGGTGTTCATGACCAGCTTGTGGCGTGCGCACGACTGATTTCAATCGGAAATGCAAAGAGAAACCGATAAAAAACTGTGAAAACCCGGTAAAGGAAAAGATTGGGAAAAGGGCGGTCTTGCGCGGTTGAGCGGCTCTCGGCACGTGACCACCTTGTCACGGGAGAGAGTGAGGGTCATGAGGAACCCTTAGAAAGTGATGGCATGACTCGCCATGGTCGTGGGAAGGAGTGGCGTCGAAGAAGCCCGGAAAGCCGTGAAGCCGTCTAGGGGGCCCGATTCTGGACAGGGGCGAAACTGATTGCTGGAAGCTTCCAAATGAAAATCTAAGGCAGGAAATGGACTCGGGAGGTCGAATACATGTGGGGTATGAAGTTTGTTTGAGGCTCGGACAAGTCGGGAAGGAAGAACTCGCCTAGAAACCGAGAAACTCCCTAGGGACCCGATTATGGACTGGGCTGGAACTGCATGCTGGGAGCTTCAAATGCCAAAACTAACACCGGAAATGGACTCAGGAGGTCGAATACGTGTGGGATATAAAGTTTGGTCAAGTTTGGTTCGGGTTGAGTGGCGGTCGCCGGAAAACGGTTGAGTTTTCCGGCAATTTTGCCTTGGTTTCGGGCTGAGGGAGAGCTGGACGATTCTGGAAAAAGCTGAAGTTTGAGAGGGCTTGGAGAGGGTTTCCTAGAGTAAGAAAGCTAGAGAGATGATGGAAGTTGAGTTGTGATTAAGTTAATGATGCAATGGACTTATAAAGGAAGACTTAATGGCTTGTTTAGTGAAAACTAAGTGCAATTAGTGGGTGCTTAAGGGATCCGAATTTTTGGAGGGAAGATTAGGGTGGGGAAGTTGTCTTGAAAAGTGATGGGAGGTGATGGATGGGGGAAGGGAAGTGATGGGTGTAAGAAGATATTTTGAAAATGTGTGGTGGAGGCTCATTTGGCTTGTCTTTAGAGGAGAGCCATGGCTCGCGGCTTGGCTCGGCTCGGCTCGGCTTGGCTAGCTCAAGGGTCCCACTTGATTAGGAAGAAAGCCGGAAGAAGCTCGGGGCTTGATTGATCACGCATTCGATTTCCGTGATTCGCTTGAACGACGAATTATCGATATATGCGCGAATACGGTTTTAATGAGCCTAATATTGACATTCTTCGTATGGGTGAATGCTCGGGCGTCCCGGGGACTCGAAAGCCTGTTGTGCTCCGTTTGGATGATCGGGGTGAAGTTGTCCGTTTCTGTCGCTTGTTCGCGCCTCTGCGTGATGTACCGCTTGTGTCGGCGTGCTTTGTGCTTTGGGCAGAACGGTTTACTTGCCGGCCCCGGCTGGAGATCGATATCCGGAGGCGTCCTAAGAATCCGCGAACGGGGCTTTCTCGGTGTTTCCCGAGTGTTCTAACGTGTTCGGAGACCACTGTGATCTCCGTTTGTCAAAAATGAGTCCCGAAAGCTTGTCGGGAGGCGTTTATGACCATTAAAACGTCACTTGGGAGCTCAGTATGATTTGCTTGGTCCGAGCCAAAATGATTTCCTAGCCCCTGGGGGTTGTTGGGAGTGGGTGGTGCAAAGCTCGGACGTCAACATTTCCTCGAATGAGCTCTAAGCGCAAGATTCCGCTTGAAAGGGGCCCTTTTGTTGCTAGAATAGTACTCGGAAAACCTAAATGGATTGTACAATGCGATCAGGGTTCGTTTTCCTAGGCCTTGAGGTCTTCGGGATTGGTTGGCGCTGATTTCGTGCTCTGACGGTTCATTAAAAGCGTCTCTGGCCACGTTTCTGTACAAAAATGGGCCCTTTCTCCGGGTCGGGATCCGCTCGGGAGACCAAGACTAACTCTGAAAGGCAGTCTGAAACTTATTCCTCGGTCCTGGTGGTCCTTGGGTGTGTGCAGGCCTGTTTCCGGGTGCCGTTTACTTGTCTGTGGATCGGGCGTCCCGGGAGCCCCGTTAGGAAGGCGTCTGCAAATGTTCGGGAGTGCCCCGGCTTAAGCAGGAGGCTTCTGAAATGCGCTCGAGGTGCCATTGGTCATTTTGGTACCAAGAGGGATTTTTAAAGTCCCATATTGGATATCTTCTGACGCTCCGGTGATCCGGAGATGAATAGTGCCACAGTGCCGGCTCCGCTGTTTTCGGGGTTCCTCGTTTGTCTGTTCCTTTGACAGCTTTCCTCTGCCTTTTTAGTGCACCCTGCTTTTCTCCTGTAATTCATATCTCTGTGCCCTCATATTCGCCTCTGATCGTCGGGTGATGAATAGTAACCCGGGCTTTGGTCGGAGATTCTGTCGTAGGAAGCCGGTGGGCCAAAATGGGGTGCTGACACAAAGCTTTCGGCCATCCCCTAAGAGTAATCGGCCGAATGCTCAGTGACTCACTACGAGTGTCGATGGGCTTCCGTGTCACTTCTAACCGGCTCTTGCATGCATCACGTAACGTGCACACGAGGGTAACACACATATCTTTAAGCCAATCATCAACATGATCCCGATTACACAAATGAACGCGCAAAACTAATACGAACACCATGTTTAAAGAATTAACGAAGCGCCATTGACTCATTTAATGGATAATTCAGAAATAAACTACGAGAAACGCACGACATCACGGGGCAAGAGGCCCAAGGTTTCGGGTGGACCAAGGGACCCCTCGGCCCCCTTGGAGGGGAGGTAGCCGTGGGCATTCCTTGATGCAACCGACCCCTAGGGTCTCTCGTTCCTAGATGCCGAACATTTCTCGCCATGTTCACGTGCTATACAACATTCGGGATAGTAAAACGCGGGGATCAATGAACTTCGGGGCGAAAGAGCACCCGGCACGTCCATGAGGGGCGAGGGAGCTCTTGGCCATCTCTTCGCGAGACATAGCCGCGAGCTCCATGACCCCCACGGAGTTCGGGGGGCTCTCTAACCACGAAGTAAGTCGTGCCCCACCATGGCATGCACGTCCATACGACATTGGGACGTAACGAATGAAATAAAAACTAGTAACGACGCATGGGATTGCATGGCAACGTGGATCCGATAGAAAAAAAGGAACTTTCGTGCATTCGGATATTTTAAGGCACACGGACACCTCATACAAGCAAAGATCGGAGGTCCTAACTCCTCTAAGTTGAAGATGTGCGTTACCTAGCCTCGATGCACGAGGAAAAGAGTCGGGGGAAGCGGCCGTGGGAGTCGCAAGACTCGGGTTGGACGTTACGGGTGAGTGACCCGGGTGAAGGTGCAGCCGCGGCAGTCTCGAGAAAATGGCTCGACACGCTTGCTCCGGTCACGGCACGGTGCAAGGTCGGGCTCGTTGGACTCCTAAGAGGCGGATCTAGATGATCGTGGGCAGACCCGAACGTGCCAGGGCCTGGAAAAACCCGAAAATGTGAGAGAAAGTTCGGTAAAACTATGAGGAACCCGGTAAGAGGGGAAGCGATGAAACGGTGGTTGTGCACGGTGGATCGGCCCTCGGATCGTGACTGTGCGCACCCGAATTTCGTCTCGTCGGGGCACGCATGCGCGCGCCTAAATGCAACGCGGCTTGGGAGTGTCCACCTTCCCGAGGACGCGCGACGGACGCACGTGAAAAGGAGTCGCCACTTGGCATTTTACGACCCAAAGGTCGAGGGCCGGCAAGTTACCCGGGTCTAGGGGTACGGGGTACACCTAATAGCTAAGGCATATGGTCTGCGAAACCCGAGGTTCCGAATTCGGGGGTTCTGTTACATGCGAGCCTATATCTCGCATGCCCTATCGGTACTCTAGCTTGTCTAGGCTTGCCATTTTTATTTAATTACCGCTTAATTAAGTTTCGCTCATCTCGCGCGTTTTGACACCGTAAATTCGAAAGAACACTCCGACCGTCCACTCTCCGACCGGGATTCTTACATAAATAAATGTACAACATAAACCCTTACATTGTTCTCTCAAATAAATAAAAATATAAAATACAACAATTGAATCTCGGTCGGTTCGCATTCGGCCATGATTTCACTCATGCTCACTGTATAGTTTTGGAAAAGACCAAAAATTAAATTAAATGCGCACTCGGTGTATGGGGGCATTGGACCCCGTAATCGACGGTTATGGGCGTTGGACCCAGTGTGAATCGAGTCCTAAAGGATCGGGCTCGATCCGCATAACAATCAAGTGCAAAAGATGTAACAAAGTAAGCTCAAATAAACAATCAATGGGGTTTTGTTATCACCGAATTTACGTGGATTAATTGATTATTAACCGAGGAATCTTGGCATACAAATCCTACCCTAAAACAAGCAAAAGGCAAGACGGGAATGGCATGTAGCATTCAGCATCATTTACCGGACCTGACAGACTGTATGTGTCCGTGATCAAGTCTCGAATGTGTGGGTTGATTTTAAATTGTTATGTATCGTGACACTTTGATTATGATAAGTTATTATAGAATGTGGATTTTGACACGAGAATCCTACAACCTAGTGCCTAGCCCGCTATCCCCATTATGTTTTCTATTAGGCCGAGTATGCGATTAAGTCAAATTTTGGTATCTTAAACCGTTATTCCCGATCTAACTACCCAAGATCATGCATAGATAACAATAAATTGTAAATACGCCTTTTTTTGCCTTTGTATAGAAAATTTATTTTTTGAAAAGAGAGAGACTGCGCAATGCGGGCCACCTCGGCCTGTGACCGGCGTTGACTGATTCCCTGATTCTTCTAGGGTTATGCGAGAACCCCAAAAGGTCAAAGAAACGGTCAATCTATCCGGAAGTGATCTAAAAAGAACTTCCACACCCCGACTTGAGTTACCTAAAATTAGGAGGCCTCGAGTCAAAACATGCAAGTTCTTCCCAGACGTCCATGTCACATCGGATCACGAGTCTCAGATTTTAGTATGAAATTTGCGAATTTTGAAAAGAAGGCGTCAACACGTATTTGCAATTTATCGACGCGTATTTCCGATTAATTACCAATTCGTGCAAAATTATTAAGGTCGAGTGAATTAATTAGTCAAATGAACGTCCCGTTTACCCGATTGGTGAAATCATTAAGTTTAATTAAAATCCGCTGAATGCTTTATTTTATTTTTTTGGGTTTCGAGCCGTCGAAACGATCAATAATAGATCGCCCGATAAACTCTAATTTCCAGTCATCTCGAAAAATTTGCATAAAGATCGAACAACATAATGTAGAATAATAAGGACTAATAAAGTAACAGAAAAAGGTTTTAAGGACTAAACTGAAACAAATCAAAAAAAATTTGGAGAATGATTTTTTTCTAAATTCTATAAAATTTGGAGAATGTCCGGGAAAGTATAAAATGGGCTAGGGTTTATTTGAAATTAATTTTTTGAAATTCAGGGCTGGTTTTAAAATGAATAAATGTTGCAGGGACTAAATTGAAACAAATTGAAAAGTTTACTGGAGCAATTTTAAAATCTAAAAAATTCGGAGGATGTGCTAGAAATAATGAAATAGCCCAGAGTATGTTTGAAATGAATTTTGAAATTTAGGGCTGATTTTTAAAAAATAATAAATGCTCCAGGGACTGAATTGAAACAAATGCAAACGTTTGCTGGAGCAGTATTTGATTCTGAAAAAAATTAGGGACGTGATGCAAATATCAAAAATGTCATGGAACTGGTTTAAATTTGATTTGGGAATTTGGGCAGGATTGAAAAATATGAAAATTCGTTGCAGGACTAGAATGGAACAAATCAGAAAATTAGAATAATCAGATTCGGCATAATTTTGATAATCTATGCAACCAACAAGCAATTATTTCATGTCATCATCATTCAAGCAAGCATGATATTTAATATAAAGCCCTAAACATGCCGCTAAGTTGAGGTTTTACCTAACCAAAAGTTTGGGGGCGTTTCTGTAACATACGAAAGCTGTCTGACGAACGGGTCGGATCGGATCGGATCGGTCGGCCGGTCCGAAGGAAAAAACCGCCCGAAAGGAGTGGGCTGGTCTGGAGCAATTTCTGGCCGGACAAAGACTTGGGCTGCGGAAAGATAGATGGGCCGAGGTTGGCGGATTGGGCCGACTGGGCTGGACCTGCAACAAGGAAATAGTGGGCCGAAGCCCGTCAGTGAGGAGCTCCGGAGGAAGGTGGTGCTGGCGGCGCCGATCGGCCGCGAGCGGCGGTTCCGGCTGTTGGACGCCGCGACGACGACGCGAAAAGGATCGGGTGAGGGGTCTGAGCACCGCCTGGGTCACGCCGACTCCGATCTGGGCTTCGCTGATGGCTGGGACGGTCGGAATCAAGGCGATTTCACAGTTTTCCGGCGTTATTCCGATCGGGCAATGATTTGCAAAATTCTCCCAATCCGAGAGGAATTTCGCGATTTCTTTCTGTGGGTTCCCTTGTGTGTGCGCCGAATTAGGTTTTCCCCCCTTTAATTGCAATTTTCGGTCGAGATTTCAGCCGATTTGGGGAGGAAATCGCGGAATCCGCAATTTCCTATTTTGGGCGGCCGGCCAGATCGCGGGCAGCCGGTTGCCGCTGCCCAGCCTGCCCGGACTGCCCAGAACAGATATTTGTTTTTCTTAAATTAGGGCCGGCGGGTCACGGGCAGCCGGTCAACGCTGCCCGGCCTTGCCCGGCCCTGCCCGAGATTTTTTTCTTTTCTTTCCTCTTTTTTTTTAATATATATATATATATATATTATTATTAATTAATTAATTAATTAATTTTTTTTTTTAAAAAAAGGTGATAAATAGAAAAATGACAATTTTGCCCCCTGGAGCCGATGGACCGAAATTGAGTGCTGACAGTGACCACCTCTTCACGAGAGAGGGTGAGAGTTGTGAAGAACCCTTTGAACGTGATAGCACGACTCGCCGAAGTTGTGGGGAGAAACGGCACGTCGTTAGGGCACGGTTGCACCCGGTTAGTGGTTTCGGGTCCTGATTCTTCGTGTGGCTGAAACGAGGTATTGGAGGTTTCAAATCGAAAATCTAAGCCCGGAAATGGACTTAGGGGGTGGAAAATATGTAGGTTAGGGAGTTTGGTGATTTTTGGTTTGAGTCGGGTCGGGTGGTTACTGGGATACCGGGTGGTTTTCCGGCGATTTTGGCCGGTTTTGGCCTTGGCTTGGGGTGGACGAATGAATGGGAATGGGCTGGAGTTTGAGAGGATTTTAGAGGGAGATTGGCTTGAGAGAGAAGGAGAATGGAGAAGTGATTAAACTTAATGGTGCAAGGGCTTATGAAGGGGAGTTTAATGAAGCAATTAGGGGAAGTTAATTGTGCTTAGGAGGGTTAAGTGTGGGCTGCCGAAAATATCAAGAGGGTTAGGGTGGGGTTTTGTGAGTGGAAGGTTGATGGGAGTTGATGGGTGTGATAGGAAGTGATAGATGTAAGAGGGAAATTTGAATTTGTGGTGAGGGGAGCTTGGAAGGATTGAGCCGCCGGCCCTAGGGGGATTAGCCGTGGCTTGGGCTGTCAATTCAGAGCCATGGGTTTGAGCCGTGGCTTGGGGTTGAGCCGCGGCTTGACGGCTTGGCTTGGCTGAGCTGTGGGCCCCATTCGATTGAGAGAAAAGCCGGAAAATGCTTGAAACTGGATTGAGCTTGCATCCGATCTCCGATGTCCAATTAATTTGTAGATTTGGAATGCTTGAATGACGAGGATTTGAACGAGCCTAACATCGTCATGCGTCGTGTGAATGAACGTTCGGGCGACTCGGCGCCTCGAGAGTCGGTTTTGCCCTGTTTGGACGTTCGAGCGGAGTTTAGTGTCCCCCGGTCCCCGATTGCTCTTTGTGCATCCTAACATTCATTTTGGCGATCCTTTTGCCCCGTGGGGGATCGTTGGCTCGTCGCCCTCGGTCGAGGGCCGTTGGCCCGGGAAGACCTAGGGACTTTGACCGGGGTTTTCTCAGTGTTCTCTGAATGTCTTGAGGTGCTTGGGGCTCGTTGCGAGGTGCTCGGGGATCATTGTGATCTCTGTTCTTCGTGGGCGTGCCCCGAAGGCTCGCCGGGAGACGTTCGTGACCACTGAAACGTCCCCCGGGAAACCGAGTCGAGTTCCGGAAGGTCATCTGAAGCTTGTTCCCCGACCTTGGTGGTCCCTGGGTGCCTGTAGACCCGTTTTGGGGGGCCATCTGCTTGTCAGTGGAGCGGGCCCCGGGAGCTCTGTCAAAAAAGGCGTCCGTGAGGGATCGGGGTGTCCCGGCTTAAGCAGGATGCCCCGAAAATGCGCCCGGACGTGTCGTTGGTCACTTTGGCACTGGGAGGGATTTTTGGAGTCCCATATTGGGCACCTTTCGGTGCTTCGGTGACTCGATGATGAATAGTGCCACAGTGCTAGCCCCGTCGTTTTGGGGATTCCTTGTTCGTTCGTTCTTCTGATGGCTTTCCTCCGCTTTTCTCAGTGACCTAGCTCTTTCTCCTATTGCTCATGACCCCGTGCCCGCCTATTTGCCTCTGATTGTCGGGTGATGAATAGTGTCCCGGGCTTCGGTCGGGAATCCTCGTGTGGGAAGCCGGTAGGCCAAAATGGGGTGCTGACAATCATCTTTATCTAAATCTGTGTTTGGTGATCTGGGAATCGAATCAAGTTGGTCATCGGGTTTCAAAATCCTTCGTGAGGTCCGCATCATTTTGGTATTAGAGCCTTAGGCTCCAAATAAATGATGCGGACCTCACGAAGGATTGTGAAACCCGACGACCAACTTGAATCGATTCCCAGATCGCCAAATACAGATTTAGATAATGAGAATTATTGACCCGTTGTTTATTGAGAAACAAGAACAAACAATATCAAGACAATGATTATTGACCCGTTGTTTATAAAGAAACAAGAACTAATAATATCAAAGTGTACTGAACAATCACAGGTTGTCACACTTGTTCATTTGAAGGAGTTCAATGAGGAACAAAGAAGAAAATCTCACCAAAATACCAGAATAGTCTGCCTATGATTAGTTACTCAGCCTCCTTTATATAAGGCTATGAGAAACTGGAAACTAATAAACTAGGCAACTGGAATAACCTTAGTTTCCTAGAACCAGAAATAACAAAGGAAACTTGTGAGACCCGACAAATTTTTTTTTTTTTAAACATGCATAAGCATACATACATATGTTTTTATACATATATATATATACACACATTATAAACATACGCTGGAGAGAAGAAAAAAAAAATAAGGGTAGGAAAGGGGCCCACGTGGCCTTCAATTCCCCCAAGCACCCCATCTCCACCGCCTTTCCTTTTCTTTTTCTTTCTTTTCTGTTTTGTTCGGCTGGAAGGGGAGACGAAAATAGAGGAAACAGAGCATACGAGAGAGAGAGAGAGAAGAGAGAGAAGGCTGAGCAAACTGAAGAGGAAGGCGAAGAGAGGGACAGCTTCGGGGAGCTTCCGAACCGAGCTTGAGCCCCGTTATTTCTCTTACCTAAATGAAGACTGGTGCGGGTAGAAATGGAACAGATGGAAGAGAAAGAGAGAGCTAGGCTTGGGCTCTTGATGTAAGTGTATTCTTCTTACCTTAGACGTTCCTATTCATTGGTCTACATACGAATTGAGTCGGTTTTTCTTCGCTCTAGCTTAATGTTGCAGTATTGAATGTGAGAAATGGGAGAAAGTTTGGTTGAGACTCGTTAATGGCTGCTTGATGTGTAGATGTTATTAGTTAGAAAATTTGATATGGTTACACTCCTCTGATCATTTGAATGGTGTAGCTTTTTACGGAATTGGATTTCGTTATACGGTTTGAAAGTTATCGAAATTTTAAATTTCTGAAAATCATAACGAAACGTCAACTTCGACCTGCATTTTTGAACTGATTTCTTCATGTTTTGACACACCGTTTGTTTCTAAAACATAGCCCACACTATAAGCTTTCCAAAGACTCTGAGATGGTGGTATTCAGAGTTTTATAGAAGGAGAACTGAACCCCCGAAGTTGGGCTATTGCACAGTCCGGGACTGTTCTGCAACAGCCCGCACCAACAATTTCGGGAGGCTTGTTTGACACGCTCTGATCTCCGTTTTTACTGATTTTTGCGCCTAATGACTCGTACTTTAATTTCCTATTTTCAGTAATTTTATGGGATTTTTATGGAAATATCAATATACGATGTATTTTTGGAAATAAATGAAAATTGTCGGGTTTTTGGGTCTCGGGAGAGCTGAAACATATCCTCGGTTTTCTGTTTTCATTTTCAGATAACTTAAAGACGATTTACATACTGAAATGCATGTGCTTGGTATCGATTAAGTCGATTTCATAAAACTTGAGTATCTTCATCCTTGAGAGGGAGTTTGGTTTTTGTATAATTTGATTAAGCTAATTATGATAGAGATTATGATATAGGATGTAATTCTTTACGATAATGAGTGTTAATCGATGTGGTGATCCTAGTGTGAATTAGAGAACTGGTTATGTGCTTATAAATTGGTTTCTTGTTAAATTTAATATTTGTCAGGGATGGAATATACAAAAGCCATGTATCTCGAAAAATTGAACTTGGGGATTTATTTATGGGAGTTACTGGTGAGTACTTTATTCCATTGTGAAATTATATATATATATATATATTATGTGAATACTCTATTATCTTGTAAAATGATGTATTATAGTTATATAAATTATTTAGGAAGAATATTGTGATAGTTAGAGATTAAGAAATCAGTCTTGCTATGTTGTATGAATTGATTTGAGAGATATTTTCCTTTTATGTTTATTTTGATTTGAGATGTGCAGTGTGATTGTATATGTTGATTGTGTATGAGATATGTGATGATAATGTGATACCATTGTAATGTGATTGAGATTGTGCTTGCGTATGATGATATATGAGGTGCGATGGCATGGTTGCAATTGTTTATGCTTGTGATTGTCGTTTGATTATAGCCATGGGACCGCTGATCCGGCGGGATACAAAAAGGGACGCCTAGACCGCTGATCCGGCGGGATACAAAAAGGGACGCCTACACCGCTGATCCAGCGTGATACAAAAAGGGACGCCTAGACTCCTACTGCCGGAGGATAATGGGCAGCCCTATCTTATGAGAAAGGAAATGAGGAATTTATGGATATGAGTGCGGGGTCACGGTACCGTCACAACTCTGTTGCGAGGAAATGCAACCCTATGGCTATATTGATTGGTTTGTGTGGTATATTGTTTGGCTGGTATGATTGTTGGAGATGTGTTGTTTGTTGAGATTGTTGGAGATGTGATGATTGCTGAAATTGTCTGTAGTTGTTCTATGAAAACCGTGTTGTTGCTAGAGTTTGATCTGTCAATTGATTGTGTGGTGAATTGCTATAGAATGCTAATGAATGGATGTTTAATGTTTATGTGGTATTGGGTATTAAAGAAACGGTTGGGAGAGTTGTGTGAATTGGTTAGTAGAACTTAAATTTAGTTATTATATTGGATATAATTATTATTATAGTTTGTATATACATATACATATATATACTGTGTATGTATGTCGGGTTAGCTGATAGTTGGATTAGATATGATGATATTAGTTATTTGAATATTTAGTTATTTGCAATTAAATGTTTATTTAATAATATCATTTTACTTTGGAATATAGTATTTACTGAGATGTAGCTCACACTCTGCATATATATTTTTCCAGATAAGCTTCCGATTGCGCAGAAGAACCACTTTTTGATATCGGGGATTAGCTCGGAGAACTAGGTAGGAATCTTAGTTATTTAATAGATATTCTTTTTGTATAAAATGTACCAAATATGTTACGACCCGAAATTTTTGATTAGTTGGTTAAGTGAGGTGGTTTCTTGGGAAATATATATATATATATATATATATGTGAGAGATTGCTGAATTGGTTATATATTGGAAAATTATGAAAAGAAGGTTCTATATGGATAGTTTATGTGATATTGGATATCGAGAAAATATAGGGGAAACTCTGCTGAATTTTCGGGTCGTGACAAAACTAAATAAAGGTTATCTAGAATAGTTGGCAGTCTTTTATTCCATCTTCAGCATCTCATGGCAAGTCAGTTGAATAAAGGCATTTGGAGATCCAATTGAATTAGACTCCTCTTGGCCCAAAAAGCCCATCTGCAAGTTCTCATAGCTTGTTGGATTTGTTTGGGTTTCACCCGTGTGATTGGCCCACTCGGAACATGCAAGCCTCCAAGATCTTGTGCTTCAGCACCCTCTTCACGAGTCCGACTTTCAAGCTCGTGTGCATCAGCCTCATTGTCATGCCCACGATCCTCATCATTAAAATGATGCGGACCTCACGAAGGATTGTAAAACCCGACGACCAACTTGATTCGATTCCCAGATCGCCAAACACAGATTTAGATAAAGAGGATTATTGACCCATTGTTTATAGAGAAACAAGAATCAACAATATCAAGACAAGGATTATTGACCCGTTGTTTATAGAGAAACAAGAACCAACAATATCAAGACAATGATTATTGACCCGTTGTTTATAGAGAAACAAGAACCAACAATATCAAAGTGTATCGAACAATCACAAGCTGTCACACTTGTTCGTTCGAAGAAGTTCAATGAAAAACAAAGGAGAAAATCTCACCAAAATACCAGAATAGTTTGCCTATGATCAGCTACTTAGCCTCCTTTATATAAGACTATGAGAAATTGAAAACTAATAAACTAGACAACTGGAATAACCTTAGTTTCCTAAAGTCAAAAATAACAAAGGAAACTAAATAAATGCTATTTAGAATAGTAGGCAGTGTTTTATTCCATCTTCAGCATCTCATGGCAAGTCAGTTGAATAAAAGTCTTTGGAGACCCAATTGAATTAGACTCCTCTTGGCCCAAAAAGCCCATCAGCAAGCTCTTCATAGCTTGTTGGATTTGTTTGGCCTTCGCCTTTGTGATTGGCCCACTCGGAACATGCAAGCCTCCAAGATCTTGTGCTTCAGCACCCTCTTCATGAGTCTGACTTCCAAGCTCGTGTGCATCAGCCTCATTGTCATGCCCACGATCCTCATCATTCCACTGCTCTTCAAAAGGATTCGTCCTCAAATCGAAACCTACATCAATCAGAGAAAGATCAGAAACATTAAAAGTTGGGCTAACATTATACTCACCTGGTAAATCTATTTTATAAGCACGCGAAACATGCAAAACATCATATTCACGAATTTAATGAACAAATTTAACTCATTTCATGATAATCTTAGAGATAATGCACGGGAATCGCACAACAACACTAAGCAAAGAGCTCCAAAGTTTCGGATGAACCAAGGGACCTCTCGGCCCCCTTGCAAGGAGGATGGCCGTGGGTCTCCCTTGACGCATCCGACCCCTTTGGGTCTCTCACGTCAAGATCCCGAACCTTTCCATCATGTATACATGTAATAAACACGGTAAACGACAATAAGATGTAGGGAGCAACATGTTTCGGGGCGGAAGAGCTCCCCGTGCGTTTGTGAGGGGTAATAGGACTCTCGGCCATCCCTTCGGGAGGCATGGCCGTGAGTTCCGTGGCCCTTACGGACCACGAGGGGCTCTCCAACCTCGAAACGGGTCGTTCCCACTAAGGCATGCACATTCATACAACGTTCGGACGTAGCCAAGAAAGTAAAGACATGTTACGATGCATGGGATTGCATGAATTTGAAGAAAAACATAATCTTTCATACATTCGGGCCTTTAAAACATGCGAACATTTCACACAAGCAAAGAACCGAGGATCCTAGCTTATCTAAGTCGTAGAGGGACGTTACCTAGCCTTGATGTGCGAGGAAAAGAGTCGGGGAAGTGGTTGTGGGAGTCGCAAGACTTGGTTTGGAAGTTACGGGTGAGTGACCCGGATGTGTGCAGCCGCGGCAGTCCGGGGAAAAACGGGTCGGCACGCGAGCTTCGGGCACGGCACGGTGCGAGGTCGGGCTCGTTGGACTCTTTAGGGGCAGATCTAGGTGTTCGTGAAAGATCCCGAACGTGCCGAAGTCTAGACAAACCCGAAATAGTGAGATAAAGTCCGGTAAGAAAATAATAACCCGCTAGAGAGGAAACGGAGGAAACGGAGGTTGGGCATGGTCGGTCGGCCCTCGGACCGTGACCACCTCTTCACGGAGGAGGGTGAGGGTTGTGAGGAACCCTTTGAACGTGATGGCACGACTCGCCGAAGTCATGGGAAGAAATGGCACGTCGGAAGGTTCGGTGTGGGCGGCTAGGAGCTCCCGGGACCCGATTGCACCTTCGGCTGGAAAGTGATGTTGGGGACCTCCAATGGAAAATCTAAGCCCGGAAATGGACTTAGGTGGTGGAAAATATGTAGGCTTGGGAGTTTGGTGATTTTTGGCTTAAGTCGGGTCGGGTGGTTATCGAAATACCGGGTGGTTTTCCGGCGGTTTCGGCCGGTTTTGGCCTTGGCAAGGGGCGCACGAGCTGGAGGGGAAGGCTAGAGTTTGAGAGGATTCTTGAGAGAGATTGGCTTGAGAGAGAGTGGGAGTTGAAGAAGTGATTAGAACTAATGATGCTAGAGGCTTTATAGGAGAGCTTAATGGGGTGATTGAGACAAACTAATTGCGGTTAGGGGGCCTAATAGGGGGCTGCCGAAATCTAAGAGAGGTTAGGGAGGGGAAATAGTCATGTTGAGTGAGGGGGAAGCAAAAGAAAGTTGATGGGAAGTGATGGAGAGGTGATAGGAGGTGATAGGTGTGTAAGAGGTGTAAGAAGATTTGAATTTTGTGGTGGGGGGAAGCTTGAGCCGACGGTGGGAGGGAGGAGCCACGGCTGGTTGCGGGCGAGCCGAGGCTTGGAGGGTTGAGCTGTGGCTTGGGGTTGAGCCGCGGCTTGGTGGCTTGGCTTGGTTGAGCTGTGGGTCCCATCCGATTAAGAGAAAAGCCGGAAAACGCTTGAGACTTGATTGAGCTCGCATCCGATCTCCGATGTCCAATTAATTTGTAGATTTGGAATGCTTGAACGACGAGGGTTTGAATGAGCCTAATATCGCCATGCGTCGTGTGAACGTACGTTCGGGCGACTCGGCGCCTCGAGAGTCGGTTTTGCCCTGTTTGGACGTTCGGAGCGGAGTTTAGCGTCCCTCGATCCCCGATTGCTCTTTGTGCGTCTTGACATTCGTTTTGGCGACCCTTTTGCCCCGTGGGGATCGTTGGCTCGTCGTCCCCGGCCGAAGACCGTTAGCCCGGGGAGGCCTAGGGACTTGTGACCGGGATTTTCTCAGTGTTCCCCGAATGTCTTGAGGTGCTCGGGGATCGTTGTGATCTCTGTTTTCCGTGGACGTGCCCCGAAGGCTCACCGGGAGACGTTCATGACCACTGAAACGTCCCTCGGGAAACCCAGTCGAGCTCCGGAAGGTCATCTGAAGCTTGTTCCCCGACCTTGGTGGTCCCTGGGTGCCTGTAGGCCCGTTTTGGGGGGCCGTCTGCTTGTTAGTGGAGCGGGCCCCGGGATCTCTATCAGAAAAGGCGTCCGTGAGAGATCGGGGTGTCCCGGCTCATGTGGCATGCCCCGGAAATGCGTCTGGATGTGTCATTGGTCACTTTGGCACCGAGGGGGATTTTTAGAGTCCCATATTGGGCACCTTTCGGCGCTTCAGCGACTCGGTGATGAATAGTGCCACAGTGCCAACTTCGCTGTTTTCGGGGCTCCTCGTTTGTAAGTTCTTCCGACTGATCTCTTCAGCTTTTCTAATGGACCCAGCTCTTCTCCCGTCGTTCGTGACTCTGTGACCGCACGTTCGCCTCTGATTGTCGGGTGATGAATAGTAACTCGGGCTTTGATTGGGGATTCTCATGTAGAAAGCCGGTGGGCCAAAATGGGGTGCTGACAGCTTGCCCCTCTTTGGTTGCATGCTCGGTTAGAAGATGTAGCCAAAGATCATAAGAAGCACCCCCTTTTTGGGCCCGGCGACCGCTCTGTTGTAGCTTCCCCGTGGCTGCTCATGCCTTGCTTGGATATAATGGGACATTGCGCGGGAAATTATAACAGGGATGGACCCGAAGGACACCGAGATGGACCCGAATGTAGATGAACCAGGATAGACCTGAATGATCGGGATGGACCCGAATGCAGATGAACCAGGATAGACCTGAATGACCGGGATGGACTCGAATGCATGAACCAGGATAGACCTAAATGACCGGAATAGACCCGAATGGATCCTGAGTGGCCGGGATTTAGACCGGAAGGATCCGAATGACCGGAATTTGACCGAATGGATCCTGAGTGACCAGGATTTAGACCGGAAGGATCCGAACGAATGAAAATCAAGTCGAATGAGCCCGAACGCCCGAGAGGACCTGAGTGACCGGAATTTAGACCGGGAGGACCTGAGTGACCGAACGGGACTGAATGAGGCCAGGGTGGACCTGAATGACCGGGACGGACCCGAATGTGACCAGCGGGTCCAGGGATGGACCCGAATGTGACCGGAATTTAGACCGGAAAACGCTATGTGATATGGCTCGCTCAGGGTTGGGTTCGAACCGCCTTATGTGCAGTGACTGATGATGATCTCCTGTTGTTCGTTCTTCTTTTAGCATTGTTGGCCTAGATGGCGTGGGGCATTCCTTGACGACTTCCGGCGCCTCGAGAGCACGGTTTGCCACATGAGGCAGACGCGAATCCGTCAACGGAGAGCGTCCCTTGGGGTTCCTGATCTTACCTGTACAAGGGAAAGAGAAGCCTACAAAGGATGTCAGCCGCGCGAAATCGTTTAGACTACGACGCGTAAAGGAGTCTATGTAAAGATGTGTCGGGGACATGATATCGGTGGCCATTTGGAAGGCGGCCGTGTCCCTATTGGAGAATAGCTTTTCTGAGACGGATAATCCGTCGAATTATGTGCACAAAGGTAATGGGAGGGATCTTATGGGATCCTCCGAATCAAGGATACGTCGATTCGACCCCATTCCAGGGCGAGTCTCGAGCCTGGAGAGTCGAAGAGAGTTTGCTTGTGTTGGAGAATGCCGAACCACTACTCGGTGCAGCTTCACAGAGAAGTGTTGCCATTCTTTCGTGGTTGAGCCGATATTGTCCCCTAACTTTTGCCTAGGCCGCAAAATGCGTAATGACCTAGCGGGGTGCTTTATTTGATCTTTCTCACATAAGTGCTCACCTTTTGCTGCGGTCCCCGTGTCCGGGTGAGACCGCACCCCTCGGGTCCTCTAACTTTTGCCTAGGCCGCCCCGAAGAGGTTTTCGACCTAGCGAGGAAATGATTTATGCTCTCCTTTTTGCCGCGACTCCCCTTTGCGGGATTTTAAGTCGTGCCACTCGTTCCCTAGCTTTTGCCTAGGCCGTCTCGAAGAGGTTTTCGACCTAGCTGGAAAATTTATTTTTTTCTCTTAAGAAAGCTTAGTATTGGACAAATGGTGGGAATTGACGCTCGTCCACGAAAACGGAAATGTCTTACAATGAAAAGGGCACGGAGCCCGGCGAATGATAAAAACAAAAACACATACGAGTGCTCAAGGATAATACTTCTTGATGGCATCGGCGATGACGGGAAGAGCGTTTTCGGTGCCGTCCATATCGCTCAGAATGACTGCTCCTCCGGAGAAAACCTCTTTGACGACGAAGGGGCCATCGTATTTGTACGAAAACTTCCCTTGAGAGTCCGGCGTGACGCGTAGGACTTTCCTCAAAACGAGGTCGCCGGGGCTGAAGTCGCGGTGGCGGACTCTTGCGTTAAAGGCTCGAGCCATTCTTTGCTGGTAGCACTGTCCGTGGCATAGCGCCTTCAGCCTCTTTTCATCAATGAGGTTCAGTTGCTCGTATCGCTGTTTTGCCCACTCCGCTTCTGCAAGTTCGGCCTCGGTAAGAATCCTCATGGAAGGGATCTCTATTTCGATTGGGAGGACGGCCTCCATGCCATAGACTAGGGAGTACGGGGTTGCCCCGGTTGAGGTCCGTATGGATGTCCAATCCTTGTAGTTCACCGTCATTTTTTCGATGATCTTTTTGATGTTCTTATTCGCCGCTTCCACCGCACCGTTCATTTGGGAGCGATACGGGGTGGAGTTGCGGTGTCGGATTTTGAATTATGCACAGAGCTCGTCGATGACCTTGTTATTCAAATTCTTGGCGTTGTCCATGATGATCGTCGCAGGGACCCCGTACCGGGCGATGACATCGCGTCTGAGAAAACGGGCTACAGCTTTTGCAGTGACCGACGCGAGAGTGATGGCCTCGACCCACTTGGTGAAGTAATCGATCGCCACCAAGATGAACGTGTGCCCGTTAGATGCTTTGGGATTGATCGGGCCGATCACGTCCATCCCCCACATTGAGAAGAGCCACGGGGCTGTCATAGGGCATAGTTCGTTGGGCGGCGCCTTAATCTGATCGGCGTACACTTGGCATCGGTGACAGTGCCTGACGTGCTTTACACAGTCAGTCTCCATGGTGGACCAATAATAGCCTAAGCGCATGATCTTCTTAGCGAGCATAAGGCCATTCATGTGGGATCCGCAGTTTCCCCCGTGCACTTCCTCCATAAGGCGTCGTGATTCGTGTTCGTCGATGCATCGAAGGAGCGTGGAATCAAAGGAACGGCGATATAGTATCTTGCCGCTCAGAAAGTAGTGCATCGCGAGGCGCCTGAGCGTCTTTCGATCGCGGCGATCGGCAAACGGGGGATAATGGCCCGTTTGCAAGAAGTTCTTGATGTCCTCATACCACGGCTTCGCTTCGGACGCTTCGATCGCGTTGCAGTGGGCCGGGCGCTTGGCCACTTCGATTTCGAGGGGTTCGACGATGTTCTCCTCTGAGATACTCGCCATGGACGCGAGTGTCGCGAGTGCGTCAGCGAACTGATTCTTTGCGCGTGGAGTGTAGATGAACGAGATCTTCCCGAAATTCTTCACCAATTCCTCAAGGTATTCGTGGTACGGGACTAACTTCGCGTATTTCGTCTTCCATTACCCCAACGTTTGGAAGATTGTGAGCATGAAATCACCGAACACCTCTAACTCCTTCACCTTGAAATCAATCGCCGCTTGCAAACCGAGAATGCACGCCTCGTACTCGGCTACGTTGTTGGTACAGGAGAAATCCACTTTTGCCGCGACCGGATAATGGCGCCCGTCCGGGGATATCACAACTGCCCCAATTCCGGATCCCACGGAATTGACTGCCCCGTCAAAGTACATCTTCCACGTCGGTTCCTCTTTCTCTTCATCCACCTGGAGGATTCCTTCATCCGGAAAGTCCGTGTTGATCGGCGTTGTCAGCACCCCATTTTGGTCCATCAAGCAAATGAAGCTCATCAAAAACATACAATGCTATGACTCGAGTGCGGATACAGTTGAAGCTCAACAGAGCAAGAAGATCACTATTCACCTCAAGTCGGCAAAAATGAGCAAAAGACATATGCACATGACAGAAGAATGGCCTTGGTCATCAGAAGCTAACAGAGTGACCAGAGAGATCAATAACGTCCAAAACCGGCATTTCCAAAGTTCACACGGACAGTCCTATTTTTCGATAGTTCGCTTGACCATCGAAAAATAGCCAATATTGGACTCCAAAAATCCACACCAGTACCAAACAGATGAAAAGTGTCTTCAAAAGCATTTTTCAAATCATCTGCTCTATACAGAACAACTTTCTGTATACAGACAACTTTTCAGTGGAAGTCCAAAAATGCCGATTTCCTGGAGAAAAGTTAATTCCAAATATTAGACGCGGCCATACCCCACTAGCACACAGAGCATGAACAACGCTTCCGATTGTCTCTTGGAAGTCATACAGACACTTCAAATGACTTCCGAGCGGCAAAACAAGCATACCCCTCTTCGGAAGAGCATAGGCGGGGATTGGTCTGATGGAATTACGACAAACGAAGTTCATACCGCATAGCCCCGAAAACTCTAGTGGACATTCACAATTGGGCAAAACAGACAGCAAAACCCTTTTCAGTTTCCCGAGTGACCTCCGAGGAGCGGAAATGGCCTTTTTCAATAGAAATGCATATCCGAAGGTCCTTTTTACGGAAACTTGATGCCGAATGTCTAGCCTACACCATGCTAGCCTTCCCAAGGCTCAACATGGAATCGTCGGAATAAATCACACAACTCATCTAGACCTCCCGAGCAGTGCTTTAGAGGTCTCAGATGCTCTTTTTAAGTCCTTGGAGGTCTGATCTCGACAAACAGAGATCACAGTAATTTCCGGAATGCCCAAGCAACTCAGAAATCATTCTGAGAAATCCAATTTCGGCCTCCTAGGACGTCTCCGGCCCCACATTAACATTACCGGCTTAAGGGACAATTGTTCACGTTGTCTGACAATTTATGTCAAAATGACCAACGTGAGACACAGATACAAGATATGCTGTCAGAAGCGGACAACTTCGCTCTGGTCACCTGCAATGAGCAAAACCGGCTTCCGAGCCTCGTACGCTTCCGAGACATTTCTCCATGAAAAATGCCAATCTTAGGCTTGTTAAAACCGTTTTCTCGCGCATATCGATAATCCGGCGTTCAATTGGGACCACGAACTTCGAATGCACGACCAATCGAGACCCGAGCTTTCTCCCGGCTTCTCCTCATGGGCCGTAGGACCCACGGGCTGCCCAAGGGCAGCCGCCCCTTGCCCTAAAAATTTTGGCCTCTTCCTCTTCCTCTCTTGCACTCACCTAGCCCAAAATATCTTGGGAAATTGAAGACAACACTCAAGCCATCAACTCCATCTCCATTAATGCTTTTGGCTCTTCCATATCAAGAACACTTGGTCCACATTCATCCTTATCTTGCTTAGAAAATTCGGATCCCCTTAAGCCTTGCTTTAATCAAGCTTTTCTTCACTTAATTACTCATTAGCTTTGCCTATATATTGCTCCAAAGTGATTAAGCTAATCACTTCTCCTCTTGCACACTTCTCACTAGCTTTCTCCCTCTAAAATCCTCTCAAACTCCATAGCTAAGAGCAGCCAAGAACCAGCAAGCTTCATCTCCCAAAAACAGAAAAGAAAACACCGAACAAAACCCAAAGTTCTTAAGTCGGAAGCCGGTGTTCATCATCCCGACTTAACTTCAAAATTTCTCAAACTCCATATCCCATTTGTTTTGGACCCATGGAGTTCATTGGTGAAGTTGATTTTTCCATTTGAAGTCTTTACATTATTGTTTCAGGTCAAATAGTGCATTTCGGGCGAAATCGTCACTCTCGGGTGAATAGTGACAGTCCAGCGCCAGCCCACACACGCCCCGCGCGCGCCCTGCGCGCCTGTAGTGCCTGCCGCGCGCCTGCCGCACGCCTGCCGCGAGCATCCAGCGTGCCCGACGCTGGTTTCCGCCCACCCGCGCGTCCGTGTGTCCACCAGCCGTGCTCAGACGTCCCTTTAGCTTGCACGCATGCATGTCTATGCACGTCCACACTCCCTCGACGTCCATACGTTCGTGCTAACATCCCGAACGTTCATTCAAGTGTTCAACCGAGTCACCCGACTCTCAAACACTTCCCCGACTCTTTCCTCGTATCCCGAGGCTAGGTAAAATATTCTCGACCTAGAGGAGTTAGGGCTTTTCATATTTTTGCATGGCTATGGAGTATTATGGTGTTTTATTCATGTTTAACTTGCAAGATTTAATTTTTATGCAATTTTATGTTATATTATGCATGTGTACTACCTTATAACTTGCTAGCATGTCGGAAAAAGGTTTGGATCGTCGTAAGGAAGACTATCCCGACCCGGGAAGGGCAAACTAACTCTCGGCCAAGTCTCTAAATGAGAGGGTCGAGACTTAAATGGCTCTTTCCGGGTTAAGATCGGTCTCCTTAGCTGGTCCAAGTTAGTTTCCGAGCTTATTTTGTCGTTCTCGCATGCATGAAACCGGTGTTATTTTATCTATTCCCTAAGTAACATGTTTGTGAATGTTTGCATGTTTAAATGAGTTAATCAAATCATGATAACACCGGCTTTTTGTTAAAAAGAAGTGTTATTTATCATGGTTGATGCTTGAGCATGCGAAAAATAATTAAACCGCAGCTAGGAAATCATTTGTGACTTGAATTGAGCCATGAGAACTTTCGGCCATCTTTGATAAGGTGAAGCCGAGGGTTTCTTGGCCTTTCTTGGATCAAGAATGATTTCCTTATCTCGAGTTTAATTCATTTATCGGATTGTGTGAATTTTTTATTTCGATGTCTTTACGATTCCTATGTTAAAGTATCGTTTAAAGACCTTTGTTAAAACAAACATGCATGGATTTGCGTATCGAGGACTCATTTGGATCCATTCAGTTATAAGGATATTGTCGGTTATTCAACCGGATTATCCTTGATCATTATGGATTCGTTTTGGTCGTCGAATCACGAATCGTTTTCTTAATTAATGCATTCGGTAATAATCTTAAGCATTAATTCTACGAATGGGTTAATCGGGACGTTCACACGGTTAATTCATTCAATTTAAACAATTTTGCACGAATCGGACATTAATTTGTAACTCGCGTCGACGAATTACAAAACGATGTTAATGCCCTTTTCAAAATCCTCACACTTTCAAATCCGTATTATGTTGTTCTCCTTCTCTGAAAACAAATTTTCAAATCAAGGGCAAGAACATCATTTTGTGATCTAGCGTCACCTTAGCTTCGTTTAGGATGCTAGTCGGGTACTCTGTATCGAAAATACAATTACCTGATTAATCATTTCACTCGATCTAACCAAACGCTAGATAATGGTTAGGAGGAATTCTAAATTCCAAATCTAGAGTCAAAACACGAGTTTGGTTTATTCAGTGAAAATTCAGTGTCACAATACAGAACAACTGTAAAAATAATCCACATACGTGAGATTTGACTCTCTTTGTCAAGTTTTCAAAACAAAGCCGAATGCTAAAACATTGGCACGTGCTTGTTTGTCTAGGGTAGGATTTGCATGCCAAAATACCCCGGATTAACAACTTGTTAAAACACGTACACTAGATAATAACAAACACCTTGTCTGTTATTTACCTGCTGCGTGTTATCTTTCCGCACCTGTTTGCCATACGGGTTGAGCCTGATTCCTAGGCCGAATAATATTAGGGTTCAACGCCCTAATCATCAAGCACAGGGTCCAACACCCTAATCATCACTCACAGGGTCCAACGCCCTATTCATTGAGAGCGCATGTCGAATTTCAGTTTTTCGGTGTTTCCCTAAACTCACAGTAAGTTAGAGCGGAATAATAACCGAATGCAAACTGATTGAGATTCACCTATTTGTAATTATGATTTGATGTATTTTTGAGAGTTCATTGTAAGGATTTTTGTTTTGTACATTTAATATGTAAGAATCTCAGTTGGCGAGCAAACGGTCCGAGAGTCGAATCATTCGAATCGGTTTCATGCTTGCCCAAGGGAAAGTAAATCCAAGATCTTGCGGTTCTGGTTCACGCAGGGATTCAACCTCCATGGTTTGATGAACTGTATCGCAAGATTGTGAACCAATTCCCCGACATATAGATTTACTTCTCTCCCGGCTTCTCAACCGACATCGTTTAATTCATCGAGTTTACGGTGTCAAAACGTGCGAGCCGAGCGCAACTTAATCCACGCGGTAAATAATAAAACATGCAAGCCTAGCAAACCAGAGTACCGAAAGGGCGTGCGGGATATAGGCCCGCACGTAACATGAACCCCTGAACACGGACTTTCCGGTTCCGCACAGACCAATGTCTTAACAACAACTAGGTGTTCCATACCCCTAGACCCGGGTAACTTATCCACCCTCGACTTTCGGGTCGTAAAATGATAAGTGGCGACTCCTTCTCTCACGCGTGTCCGTCACGCGTCCCCACGGGAAGGTGGACACTCCCAAGCCGCGCGATCCAAAAGCGCGCAATGCGGGCCCCGACGAGAGTCCACATTCGGGTCCGTACAGCTTGGCGACTCCACTGGGGATCATACTTAGTGGGTTCAGGCTCGATTCGCTTGCTTGCTTGCATGTTCATTTGCCGCTTTCCGCAATTTTTCGCTTATCTACTTTATGCACATTTACTTTTCTGCACTTGCATTGCATCATCCTAGTGGATCTAAGTACCTCGCCTGAAATCCCACGAGCGCCAATTTAGGAAGCTAGGTTAGTCAGAGGTTCCGAGTAAGGGAACGGATCGAGTCGGCTCTGCCACCGAACCGGCCCCCAAAGATCCTTCCTCGATTTCAAGGAATTGACGCCCTCGAATCGGGAGCCCCCATCCTTAGTTAGTGGTTTTCCCAGTAGAACACTGAAACCATGCATAAACAGGAATCGTCATGCTGGACCAAAAATAACCTTCACGCCGCCAACCGACCCAAAAGTTGAGTCTTTGAGTCGGCTCGTAGTTTTTCTTTTAGGCGAGCCTTTTGTTGTTTTCACTGAATGAGTGTTGTACAATGTAAAGAACTCATGTTATAGTTTATTTTTCTGCACCTGCATGCATGTTTTCAAAACAACCTAAGACATTGCATCGGTTTAATGTTTAAGCTCCCCTTTTCAAACTATCTTTGTAAATTAAGGAACCTGAACCAAATCGATGCAGTGGCATTAACTTTTGAAAACTTATACAGTGCATGCATTCTATCTATTTCTATGTTTGCACAGCAGCTGCCATGTCTCGCACGGCAGGCGAGTCGTGCCAACATTCGCGGGTAGACCACTTGCGGTCTTCACTTCCCCATAGCGAGATGTGCTGTGACCAGAAGCCGAGTCCATCCCGGCCACCCACCCCGCACGACAGGCGAGTCGTGCCAACCTTCGCGGGTAGACCACCCGCGGTCTTCACTTCTCCATAGCGAGATGCGCTGTGATCAGAAGCCGAGTCCATCCCGGCCACCCACCCCGCACGATAGGCGAGTCGTGCCCACTTTCGCGAGCAGGCCACTCGCGGCCTTCACCCTTCCTCCACGGCAAGACGAGCTGTGGCCCGAGGGTCGATCAACCTTCCCAAGCGAAGTTAACCAACACTAACTTCTTCCTAACAGAGAGTGTCATCACGTGATCGGACGCACGTCCCTCCGAGTGACCCCGCGCATTTACCAGCGATCGAGCGCGCCTCACACATGTCCAAACATGTTTGCACCAACTCATGCACGCGTGCTCAACGTATCGATGCACATCTCTCGGCGGGTTCGCACAACACCTACCAGGCCAGTTCGCTTCCCTACACCCTTGTATTGGAATTGCGAACAGTTCATGCTCCTTCATCCATTGCAGGAAATCCCCAACAAGATTGCAGCCTGAATACTGAACCATCACAATTGAGGCAACAAACGTCTCTCATCTAGCTCATTGGGATTTCAACACTGAGTTCCCACCCTCCCTCCACAAAGAATGCGAGAAAATCAGAGTCACTGGTTTGCAGCGCCTTGCACTGTTGCTTAGCATTGACCTTTGCTTTTGCAACTCTTGCACTTTCTTATCGAGCATGCATTTACTGCATCGGGCTCCAGCCTCACATCGGGCTTCGGCCCCACTTTTGGGCTTTGCCCCGCATCGGGCTTCGGCCCAGCATTTACCGCATAGGGCTTCGGCCCAACTTTTGGGCTTTTGCCCCGCATCGGGCTTTGGCCAAGCATTTACTGCATAGGGTTTCGGCCCAGCATTTACTGCATCGGGCTTCGGCCCCACTTTCGGGCTTCGACCTCGCATGTACTGCTTTCGGGCTTCGGCCCCGCATCTACTGCTTTCGGGCTTCGGCCTTGCATTTATTACTTTCGGGCTCCGGCCCAGCATTTACTACTTTTGGGCTCCAGCCCCGCATTTACTGCTTTCGGGTTTTGACACTTCACATTTACTGCTTTCAGGCTCATCTGATATCCAAAATCGACTTGGATTCAAATTCATCCAAGCGATACTCTGAGGAGCAAGTCTAATCCCTCAACTGCAAAGACTGGAAGTGACAGCTCCACAAACAGAGCATGACCTAACTCTCGATCGCAGGAGTTACCAGCACGGTCATGCCTCCGATCAAAGAATGGATCTCACCCGTCCTCTGTCGTCGCCGCCGACTAAGCACTAGAACAACATGCGCAGTCTTTTTTAAACTCTCTTTTGCTTTAATTTAAATGCATTCCCACAAATGGGCTTCCGACATGAACAAATCCTTCAACGGAGCATTAGGACGGTCTTTGCAACGCCCTATTAGTTTTGTTGAACCTGTTCGACTCGCCTGTCCTCATGGGACCCGGCTCCTCGAGCCTTCCCTAGGACGGCTGCACAGGCCTACCCGCAATTAGGGAAAATATGCTTATGTGACCTCAGTCACGGTCTAACCACTCCAGAGTGGTGATGACCAGATTCTCGGAAGCAAATGTCGTCTGCACGCGGCACCCCATGGGTCGCGGGCGGGACAAAAAGGGATTTTCCCATGGGATCACCCCATATTTCTTACCACATAATCCCCCGCATAATCGCTTAATGCATTGTCTTCTTTGTCATCCTTCACAGGGGCACATTAACCACAGGCAAAGAGCGATGCACGAGTTCACGTTTTCCCGAGAACTTGTCTCGGACCCTTTCCTTATACTTTAACGAGGGAGGTGTCCAACGATGAGGTACCCCCTATGAAGTCGAAGACGATTACAATCGAACGAATCACTAAGCATTTATGCAACCGTCTTCCTTGAACATCCAGTGACTTCAGCAGCATGCACCCTCCAAGAGGCACATACTGCAAAGAACAGCAAGAGATGATCGGAGATATCGCACAAGGCGCCTACCACGGGCCATTTCGACAAATGAAGACCGGGGCATCCCCGTTCAACATTCTCACCAGGGCAACCTGGTTTATCTATTCACGGGGCAATTTTACATTTTCTTTGTAGTCAACAGGGGAAGTTCACATGCAATGCTTGCAAGGGAAAATGACACGGAGTTCGGCTCCCGAGTGAACAAGAGTCAAATTTCCAAGAGAGCCGACCCTCACAAAATAGGGCTAGCAACATGCAACGAGTCTCCACGAGGCGAAGCGCACCAAAGCGGCCTCGGCGATACAAAGTGGAGGAGTTTCAAACAAATACACGGGGCACAAAACAAACCCCGGTTGCAAGAAAAAAACAGAGCAGAAAGAAGCGGGAAAAACCCGCCAATGAAGAGAGAGAGAAAAGAAGCGTGAAAAACCCGCCAACCAACAAAAGAAAGGCAATGCCGAGGTTCATCAAAAGCACCGGCGTGGCCAATCCAGAGAAATCAACAAACCCCGATAAAAGGGGAGCAGCAGACAAAACTCCTCGACGGAGACAGAAAACAATGCACTCGGAGGTTGAATCCTTCAAAACCTTCGCCCTTGCAAACTCGAGAGATAAAAGAATCAAGCCCGCTAGGTCGAAAACTCTTTTTGGTGCGGCCTAGGCAAAAGCTAGGGAAAAAGAGAGGCACGACCGGAAACCCTTCAGGGTGGTCGTGGCAAAAGGAGAGCTCTTCCCCTTTAGGT
The DNA here is from genome assembly GCF_007655135.1 of Punica granatum. NCBI lineage: Eukaryota > Viridiplantae > Streptophyta > Magnoliopsida > Myrtales > Lythraceae > Punica > Punica granatum. The sequence continues at coordinate 20,262,965 of NC_045131.1, forward strand.
TGAGAGGTGCGGCCCCGAGGTGGGTGACCGTAGCAAAAGGAGAGCAAAACGAGAGATAAATCAAATTGCCCCTAGTCTCTCACACATCGTGTGGACAAGGGATCCCCAAGGGAAGTGGTCAATTTATCTATTCCAACACGATCCCCGATCGGCTCTCCAATACCATTCAACCGTCCAAGAGGGAACCTTCTTCAAGCACAGTGGGCAACTGAATACGCCGTCCAAGCAGTTCGGTAAAACCTACACAACAGAAGGACGAAGGAAAATGGGGGTACATCTCACTGCAAGCGTGAACCCGTGTATCCTTTTAGCCTGGGGCAACGTGCTTCCCAAGCTTTCTCTTTTCTCTTTGTCTTTGCATAACTCCAAATGGGTCACAGCCGCCCTTTTAACAGGCTACCACAGAGCCAAAGTCCCTGACATTCCTCTCCGAGGGTTTGGTCATAACGCTATGGAAATAGTCAGACCGAGTCTGACCAAATCTGAATAGAAATCCCCAAGCGGGTTGCAAATGCAGTCGCCCTACGGCATCCAAATGACAAGGGTCCAAAGCCGACAGGCGTGTTGAGCAATTGATAGAGCTGCTAGGGCATCATCGAGGAAGTCTCAATATGCCCATGGCTAACGGGAGCCCTTTGAGGCCTCGCATCTAGGCCTCCGAGAACGGGACCTACTTGCACTGTCAAAGCAAAATTCTTCACGGGTTGCTCAAGCGACCCGAAACTGAAGATCTGCGCGTCACAACGACTTTTTACTGCTTACCTGTGCCTATCTCATGTTAGTATTTCTCACATGATTTACTAGTAATGTCAGGATCACAGGTATTACAAACAGCAAGAACTACGGCAGACTCTGATTCCTGACCACTCGGGATACGTAGGCGCTCCTCACTAGAGCTCGAGTTTCGGAATGCAAAACGTCGGCTTCCGACAATCCTCTCACAGAGCAAACATACTACCGCCCCAAAGGCAAGGCTTCAATGAAATGACTTCGTCCCAGCATCAACGCCGATCTGGTCATTCAACTGCACTGCAATCAGACAACGAGCGACAAAGCATTCTATCACAGCATCATTTGCAGCGTCGACAAGCACCAGCCTCAAATTGAATCACAAAGATTCCTTCCGCACCTCATTCCATTCCCAAGCATTTGCACTCATATTAGACTTTGCATTACTTTTCTGCAACCTCGCCGGGTCTGCTAACCCGTGCGAGCTTACTTTTCCGCAACCTCGCCGGGTCTGCTAACCCGTGCGAGCTTACTTTTCCGCATCCTCGCCGGGTCTGCTAACCCGTGCGAGCTTACTTTTCCGCATCCTCGCCGGGTCTGCTAACCCGTGCGAGCTTACTTAGCTTACTTTTCCGCATCCTCGCCGGGTCTGCTAACCCATGCGAGCTTACTTTTCCGCATCCTCGCCGGGTCTGCTAACCCGTGCGAGCTTACTTTTCCGCATCCTCGCCGGGTCTGCTAACCCGTGCGAGCTTACTTTTCCGCAACCTCGCCGGGTCTGCTAACCCGTGCGAGCTTACTTTTCTGCATCCTCGCCGGGTCTGCTAACCCGTGTGAGCTTACTTTTCTGCAACCTCGCCGGGTCTGCTAACCCGTGCGAGCTTACTTTTCTGCATCCTCGTCGGGTCTGCTAACCCGTGCGAGTTTACTTTTCTGCAACCTTGCCGGGTCTGCTAACCCATGCAAGTTTACTTTCCTGCACCGCAAGTTCGCCGAGCCACCTCGCTCGCACCTCTTGCAACCTTGTCGGGTCTGCTAACCCGTACGAGTTTACTTTATTGCTTCTCAAGTTTGCTTTGTCCTCTCACTTACACTTCTTGCAAAACTTAGGGCAAGCGCCCTCTCTTTTGCCCTGCACTTTGCACTCTCCCTTAAGCTTAGCACTTCCCTTTTACCTTTGCACTCCCTACTTCCAACCACGCACTGTTTGCATGTTTCCCTTTTATGTCATTTCATGTTACTGCATATGCTATCTTCGTACATCTTTTCTTTACTTTATGCAAAAACTTGTCCAAGCCTTATTTTATTTCTTCCTTTTTCACATTAGGTACACAATTCCCTTCATATCCAAAGAGGGATGAAAAGATTGTCAAGGGAGATGGCAAAGCGAATCACTCTGACCAAAACGGGGTTCTTCTTTATGTCTTTGGCCGAATCCTCTATCCGAGCATCCAGCCAAAGAGGGGCAAGCTGTCAGCACCCCATTTTCGTCCATCAAGCAAATGAAGCTCATAAAAAACATACAATGCTATGACTCGAGTGCGGATACAGTTGAAGCTCAACAGAGCAAGAAGATCACTATTCACCTCAAGTCGGCAAAAATGAGCAAAAGGCATATGCACATGACAGAAGAATGGCCTTGGTCATCAGAAGCTAATAGAATGACCAGAGAGATCAATAACGTCCAAAACCGGCATTTCCAGAGTTCACACGGACAGTCCTATTTTTCGATAGTTCGCTTGACCATCTGAAAATAGCCAATATTGGACTCCAAAAATCCACACCAGTACCAAACGGATGAAAAGTGTCTTCAAAAGTATTTTTCAAATCATCTGCTCTATACAGAACAACTTTCTGTATACAGACAACTTTTCAGTGGAAGTCCAAAAATGCCGATTTCCTGGAGAAAAGTTAATTCCAAATATCAGACGCGACCATACCCCACTAGCACATAGAGCATGAACAACGCTTCAGATTGTCTCTTGGAAGTCATACAGACACTTCAAATGACTTCCGAGCGGCAAAACAAGCATACCCCTCTTCGGAAGAGCATAGCCGAGGACTGGTCTGATGGAATTAAGGCAAACGAAGTTCATACCGCATGGCCCCGAAAACTCTAGCGGACATTCACAATTGGGCAAAACAGACAGCAAAACCCTTTTCAGTTTCCCGAGTGACCTCCGAGGAGCGGAAATGGCCTTTTTCAGTAGAAATGCATATCCGGAGGTCCTTTTTACGGAAACTTGATGCCGAATGTCTAGCCTACACCATGCTAGCCTTCTCAAGGCTCAACATGGAATCGTCAGAATAAATCACACGACTCATCTAGACCTCCCGAGCAGTGCTTTAGAGGTCTCGGATGCTCTTTTCAAGTCCTTGGAGGTCTGATCTCGACAAACAAAGATCACAGTAATCTCCGGAGTGCCCAACCAACTCAGAAATCATTCTAAGAAATCCAGTTTCAGCCTCCTAGGACGTCTCCGGCCCCACGTTAGCATTACCGGCTTAAGGGACAATTGTTCACGTTGTCTGACAATTTATGTCAAAATGACCAACGTGAGACACAAATACAAGATATGCTGTCAGAAGCGGACAACTTCGCTCTGGTCACCTGTGTGCGCACCCGAATTTAATCTCGTCGGGGCACACATGCGCGCGCCTAAGCAAACGCGGCTTGGGAGTGTCCACCTTCTCGGGGACGCGCGACGGACGCACGTGAGAAGGAGTCGCCACTTGCCATTTTATGACCCGAAGGTCGAGGCCCGGCAAGTTACCCGGGTCTAGGGGTACGGGGTACACCTAAAATGCTAAGGCAATGGTCGTACGGAACCGGAAATTCCGAATTCAGGGGTTCTATTACGTGCGGGCCTATATCCTGCACGCCCTTTCGGTACTCTAGCTTGCTAGGCTTGCCATTTTGTTTGTTTACCGAGTGATTTAGGGTTGTACTCGACTCGCCCGTTTTGACATCGTAAATTCGATGAATTGATCAAGTTGAGCCGAACATCCAAAATGTGAGTACGCTTGTGTATCGAGGAATCGGTTCACTATCTTAGCTCTACAGTTTACCGAACCATGATGGCCGATTCCCTTTGGTAGGGATAGACCAACTTAACCGATTCGGCACTCGGACCTCTCGCTCATCGATCGAGATCCTTACAAGTATATGAATGGACGTACAAATAGAATTCTCACGATGTTCCCTTGACTAATTACAGAGTACCACTGAATGAGTAAATGGATCCCGATCGGTTTGCATTGGGCCAATATTCCGCTCCGGCTCACCGTGTATTTTGAATAACCGATAAACGAATTAAGGCAACGCGGGCTCAAGGAGCCGGGGGTCGGGTCCGATCGATCCAATGGTTTACGGGAGAACCGACCGGTTCTCACCGTATCCGATGGACCGATCGAGTTCCCGGGTGATATCTAGATCCGTTTCACACGCCCAATCCAAATTGCCTTCCACATAGGCCGTATTCGGAGTGTAACGGTGAATCGAAGCTAGATACCATTCTGCACTCGGGTTGCACGCTCTCGGTGAGTTAAGAGGCGTTGGACCTCGTGTTCGGTGGTTTGGGGGCGTTGGACCCCGTGCAACACGTAACCTATGGACTCGGGCCCAAATCTCGACAAATCAGCAAAAGCAAGGATAAAACAGAAGAAAACTGATAAAACTGATGAAATACAGACAACAACTGATAAGTATCGGTGAATACAGACAAGTTGTGTATTAGGCTGAATGTACGTGATTTAATCAGTTATTAACCGGGGTTGGTTAACAAACAATGTATCTAACCTAGGCAAACATAGATGGTGGGCTAGAATATGGTTCTAAGCCTATTACATGTGTGAATTTGTTTTAGAATCCTTATTCAGTGAGATGACGCTGCGGTTTCACCGAATTAACCAAACTCGTATCTTGACTCTAGATTGGAATCTAATATTCCACCTATCCATTATCTAATGTTTGTTTAAGTCAAGTACATGATTAATCCGGTTCTTCGTCTTTTGCAACTGAAATAAAAAGGTTCACCACCGAATTTACGATAGGAAGATAGAAACACCGAAAGTGAACGGAATGGGCCGTACGAATGAAACTCGCAACTGAACGGGCCGCCCCTTTTCGTCCATAGATCGAGGTGTTTCCGACTCCCTAAAGCCTAGGATATCGGTGAATCACGGAATGACGACTATGCCCTTGAGTGGTAAAACATGTGATGTTCATATATAAATTAAAGATCGTGTGACACGAAGAGGTCTAAAGAGGACTCGCGCATCTCGACTCGAGCAGCCTCAAATTGGGCCCGGACTCGAGTCATAGTACGCGAGTACTTGCTAGACACGATTCTATTCGTGTTACACGTCTCGATGTTTTGAAATTATGAGCTTTTAAGGAAAAGGGCATTTCCGCCGTTCCATGAACTATCGATACGTTTACGAATTAATATTCAATTTGTCCAATTATTTAATCCAAGTGATTTAATTAACCGAATGATACGTCCCGTTTCTCCCATTTGTGAAATTATTCGGTGGTAGTGATCTTATATCGAGGAATTGTGGACTTGACGGATAATCTTCCAAAGCTAACTCTCCTAGGAGACGGCTAGCACATGATCGACGATAGAAACACAAAATATGGGTACACTCAATTCCAAGGGACGATTCCGAAGCAACGAAGGAGGCCGTCCTAAGCCCGGGATGGGTCAAAGAGCACTCGGTCCCTCCTCCAAAGGTTGAGCCGAAAGCTCTCCATGACCCGACTTGGGTTATGGAGGGCCCCCTACATCGATTCCGATCGTATCTTGCATGCATAATACGTCAAGCACAATAGTAACGCACGTTTTAACCAAATCGATGCCGCCATGATCATAATTACGCAAACGGGCATACAAACATGCACAAACAAAATATTTAAAGGAATCAATAAAACGGCGTCGACTCATACAACGACGAAATGGAAAATACGGGAACCGACTTATTTCAAGGCGAAAGAGGATTCCTTGGACCCGTGTGGTCCAAAGAAACTCTCGGCCACCTCCCATGAGGAATGGCCGTGAGTTTCCGTGGCTCACGAGGGTCAAGTCGACCTCTTCAACCCCGAATTAAGTTCTTTCCCGTCATGATGCATGTGTTCATACGACGTATAGCATGATAAGCGACGTACATTTGCATGGGAGTAGGTAAGAACGTAAACTTGCATGCATTTCAACTTGTTAAACGCCTTAACACCTCATATCAAAAGAATATCGGAGATCCTAACTTCTCTAAGTCGTAGAGGAGTGTTACCTAGCCTCGGAACACGAGGAAAGAGTCGTAGAAGTGGCAAAGGGAGTCGGGAGACTCGGCTGGAACGAACAGACCCGAATCAGAGCAGTCGGGTCGACTGGCAGACCCGACTGGCAGTCTGGCTTATCGGGGCCATATCGGTTGATCGGGATGGAATTTTAGCGCGGGGCCAGTTGCGTTGAATTCCCAAAAGACTAAGGATCGTGCCTGTGGTGGTTTCGGGAGGAGAGCATGCGTAGATTTTCTAGAAATCAAAAACAAATTCGGGTCAGTAAAAAAGGACAGACCCAGTCGGGTCAAAACAGACCCGACTGGCACCCAATGAAGAAACGGCTCCACAGGAGGCTACCGGTGGTCTTTTGATGCAAGGTCGGTGGCATTGGACTCCTAACTGGCTGAGGATCACGGTGATAGGTGGCTCGTAGTGAGATTCAACCCGAGCTGACCTGTACGTTCCTGCAAAGTTCGGGTTAGAAAAGACGACCAGAGGAACAAACCCGACTGGTACCCGATGAAGAAACAACTCTACGGGAGGCTCCCGGTGATCTTTTGGTGCAAGGTCGGTGGCATTGGACTCCTAACTGACTGAGGATCATGCCTACAGTGGTTTCATGAAGATTAGACATGTCGATTTTCCTGAGAGATGCAAAGAAAACCGGTAAAAACTGGAAAAAATCTGTGAAGGGAGAAAGGAGAGAAATGGTTGTGGTGCGCGGTTGAGCGGCTCTCGGCACGCGACCACCTTATCACGGGGGAGAGTGAGGGTCATGAGGAACCCCTAGGAAATGATGGCACGACTCGCCATAGTCGTGAGGTAGTGGAAATGTCCGGGGAGCCCGGGAAGCCGTGAAAACACCTATTGAACCCGGTTCTGGACAGAGCTAGTTCGGGTTGCTGGGAGCTTCAAATCGCAAAACTAACACCGGAAATGGACTCGGGAGGTCGAAGACATGTGGGATATGTAGTTTGTTTGAGGCTCGGATAAGTCGGGAAGGAAGAACTCGCCTAGAAACCGGGAAACTCCCTAGGGACCTGATTCTGGACTGGGCTGGAACTGCATGCTGGAGGCTTCAAATGCCGAAACTAACACCAGAAATGGACTCGGGAGGTCGAATACATGTGAGATATAAAGTTTGGTCAAGTTTGGTTCGGGTTGAGTGGCGGTCGCCGGAAAACGGTTGAGTTTTCCGGCGATTTTGCCTTGGTTTCGGGCTGAGGGAAAGCTGGACGAATTGTTGGAGTTTGAGAGGAATTTGAGAGAGTTTTTGAGTGAGAAAGCTAGAGAGAGAGTGCAAGAGGAGTTGTGATTAAAGTGTCTTGCAATTAGGCACTTATAGGATGCCTTAATGAGCCAAATTAGTGTGTTTAAGTGCAATTAGAGGGGGGTGCTTAGGGCATCCGACTTTTTAAGAGGGATTAGAGAGGGGAAGTTGTCTTGAAAAGTTGATGGGAGGTGATGGATGGAAGAAGAGAAGTGATGGGGTGTAAGAGATATTTTGAAATGGGTGGTGGAGGCTCATTTGGCTTGTCTTTAGAGGAGAGCCATGGCTCGCGGCTTGGCTCGGCTCGGCTCGGCTTGGCTTGGCTAGCTCAAGGGTCCCACTTGATTAGGAAGAAAGCCGGAAAAAGCTCGGGGCTTGATTGATCACGCATTCGATTTTCGTTGTTCGCTTGAACGACGAATTATTGATGTACGCGCGAATGCGATTTTAATGAGCCTAATATTGACATGCTTCGTGTAAGTAAATGCTCGGGTAGCCCGGGGACTCAAAAGCCGGTTTCGCTCCGTTTGGATGATCAGAGTGAAGTTGTCCGTTTCTGTTGCTCGTTCGTGCCTCTGCGTGCTGTACTGCTCGTGTTGGCGTGCTTTGTGCTTTGGGCAGAACGGTTTTCTTGTTGGCCTCGATTGGGGATCGATATCCGGAGGCGTCCTAGGAATCTGTGAATGGGGCTTTCTCAGTGTTTCCCGAGTGTTTTGATGTGTTCGGAGACCACTGTGATCTCCGTTTGTCAAAAACGAGTCCCGAAGGCTTGTCGGGAGGCATTCGTGACCATTGAAATGTCACTCGGGAGATCGGTATGACTTGCTTGGTCAGAACCGAAATGATTTCCTAGCCCCTGGGGGTTGTTGGGAGTGGGTGGTGCGAAGCTCGGATGTCAACATTTTCCCGAATGAGCTATGAGCACAAGATTCCCCGTGAAAGGGACCCTTTTATTACTGGAATGGTACTCGGGAAACCTAAATGGATTTTGCAGTGCGATCGGGATTTAACTCCCAAGCCCTTGAGGTCCCTGGGATTGATTGGCACAAATTTCGTGCACTGATGATTTGTTAAAACGGTCTCCGGCTATGTCTTTTTGTAGAAAAGGGCCCCTTTTTCCCAGGTCGAAATCCACTCGGGAGACCAAGATGAACCCCAAAACGCAGTCTGAATATTGTTTCATGGTCCCGGTGGTCCTTGGGTGTGTGTAGGTCTGTTTCCAGGTGCCGTTTGTTCGTTCGTAGATCGGGCGCCCCGGGAGCCTTGCCGGGAGGGCGTCTGTGAATGTTCGGGGGTGTCCCGGCTTAAGTAGGATGCCTCCAAAATGCGCCCGGACGTGTCGTTGGTCACTTTGGCACTAAGAGGGATTTTTAGAGTCCCATATTGGGCACCTTTCGGTGCTTCGGTGACTCGGTGATGAATAGTGCCATAGTGCCAGCTCCGTCGTTTTCGGGATTCCTTGTTCGTCCGTTCTTCTAATGGCTCTCCTCCGTCTTTCTCGATGGACCATGCTCTTCTCCTATTGCTCGTGGTTCCGTGACCGCACGTTCGCCTTTGATTGCCGGATGATGAATAGTGTCCCGAGCTTTGGTCGGAAGTCCTCCCGTGGGAAGTCGGTGGGCCAAAATTGGGTGCTGACAACCTGCAATGAGCAAAACCGGCTACCGAGCCTCGTACGCTTCCGAGACATTTCTCCATGAAAAATGCCAATCTTAGGCTTGTTAAAACCGTTTTCTCGCGCATATCGATAATCTGGCGTTCAATTCGGACTACGAACTTCGAATGCACGACCAATCGAGACCCGAGCTTTCTCCCGACTTTTCCTCATGGGCCGTAGGACCCACGGGCTGCCCAAGGGCAGCCGCCCCTTGCCCTAAAAATTTCGGCCTCTTCCTCCTCCTCTCTTGCACTCACCTAGCCCAAAATATCTTGGGAAATTGAAGACAACACTCAAGCCATCAACTCCATCTCCATTAATGCTCTTGGCTCTTCCATATCAAGAACACTTGGTCCACATTCATCCTTATCTTGCTTAGAAAATTCGGATCCCCTTAAGCCTTGCTTTAATCAAGCTTTTCTTCACTTAATTACTCATTAGCTTTGCCTATATATTGCTCAAAAGTGATTAAGCTAATCACTTCTCCTCTTGCACACTTCTCACTAGCTTTCTCCCTCTAAAATCCTCTCAAACTCCATAGCTAAGAGCAGCCAAGAACCAGCAAGCTTCATCTCCCAAAAACAGAAAAGAAAACACCGAACAAAACCCGAAGTTCTTAAGTCGGAAGTCGGTGTTCATCATCTCGACTTAACTTCAAAATTTCTCAAACTCCATATCCCACTCATTTTGGACCCATGGAGTTCATTGGTGAAGTTGATTTTTCCATTTGAAGTCTTTAAATTATTGTTTCAGGTCAAATAGTGCATTTCGGGCGAAATCGTCACTCTCGGGTGAATAGTGACAGTCCAGCGCCAGCTGCGCGCCAGCCCACGCACGCCCCGCCCGCGCCCCCGCACGCCCGCCGCGCGCATCCCGCGTGCCCGACGCTGGTTTCCGCCCACCCGCGCGTCCGTGTGTCCACCAGCCGTGCTCAGATGTCCCTTTAGCTTGCACGCATGCATGTCCATGCACGTCCACACTCCCTCGACGTCCATACGTTCGTGCTAACATCCCGAACGTTCATTCAAGTGTTCAACCGAGTCACCCGACTCTCAAACACTTCCCCGACTCTTTCCTCGTATCCCGAGGCTAGGTAAAATATTCTCGACCTAGAGGAGTTAGGGCTTTTCATATTTTTGCATGGCTATGGAGTATTATGGTGTTTTATTCATGTTTAACTTGCAAGATTTAATTTTTATGCAATTTTATGTTATATTATGCATGTGTATTACCTTATAACTTGCTAGCATGTTGGAAAAAGGTTTGGATCGTTGTAAGGAAGACTATCCCGACCCGGGAAAGGCAAACTAACTCTCGGCCAAGTCTCTAAATGAGAGGGTCGAGACTTAAATGGCTCTTTTCGGGTTAAGATCGGTCTCCTTAGCTAGTCCAAGTTAGTTTCCGAGCTTATTTTGTCGTTCTCGCATGCATGAAGCCGGTGTTATTTTATCTATTCCCTAAGTAACATGTTTGTGAATGTTTGCATGTTTAAATGAGTTAATCAAATCATGATAACACCGGCTTTTTGTTAAAAAGAAGTGTTATTTATCATGGTTGATGCTTGAGCATGCGAAAAATAATTAAACCGTGGCTAAGAAATCATTTGTGACTTGAATTGAGCCATGAGAACTTTCGGCCATCTTTGATAAGGTGAAGCCGAGGGTTTCTTGGCCTTTCTTGGATCAAGAATGATTTCCTTATCTCGATGTCTTTACGATTCCTATGTTAAAGTATCGTTTAAAGACCTTTGTTAAAACAAACATGCATGGATTTGCGTATCGATGACTCATTTGGATCCATTCAGTTATAAGGATATTGTCGGTTATTCAACCGGATTATCCTTGATCATTATGGATTCGTTTTGGTCGTCGAATCACGAATCGTTTTCTTAATTAATGCATTCGGTAATTGTCAGCACCCCATTTTGGCCCACCGGCTTCCTACGCGAGAATCTCCGACCAAAGCTCGGGTTACTATTCATCACCCGACGATCAGAGGCGAATATGCGGGCAAAGAGACATGAATTACAGGAGAAAAGCAGGGTGCACTAAAAAGGCAGAGGAAAGCTGTCAAAAGAACAGACAAACGAGGAACCCCGAAAACAGCGGAGCCGGCACTATGGCACTATTCATCGCCGGATCACCGGAGCGTCAGAAGATATCTAATATGGGACTTTAAAAATCCCTCTTGGTACCAAAATGACCAATGGCACCTCCGAGCGCATTTCAGAAGCCTCCTGCTTAAGCCGGGCCACTCCCGAACATTTGCAGACGCTTTCCTGACGGGGCTCCCGGGATGCCCGATCCACGGACAAGTAAACGACACCCGGAAACAGGCCTGCACACACCCAAGGACCACCAGGACCAAGGAATAAGCTTCAGACTGCCTTTCAGAGTTAGTCTTGGTCTCCCGAGCGGATCCCGACCCTGAGAAAGAGCCCCTTTTTGCACAAAAACGTGGCCAGAGACGCTTTTAATGAGCCGTCAGTGCACGAAATCCGCGCCAACCAATCCCGAAGACCTCAAGGCCTGGGAAAACGAACCCTGATCGCATTGTACAATCCATTTAAGTTTCCCGAGTACTATTCTGGCAACAAAAGGGCCCCTTTCAAGCGGAATCTTGCGCTTAGAGCTCATTCGAGGAAATGTTGACGTCCGAGCTTTGCACCACCCACTCCCAACAACCCCCAGGGGCTAGGAAATCATTTTTGCTTGGACCAAGCAAATCATACCGAGCTCCCGAGTGATGTTTTAATGGTCATAAACGCCTCTCGACAAGCCTTCGGGACTCATTTTTGACAAACGGAGATCACATGGTCTCCAAACATATCAGAACACTCAGGAAACACCGAGAAAGCCCCGTTCGTGGATTCTTAGGACGCCTCCAGATATCGATCTCCAGCCGGGGCCGGCAAGTAAACCGTTCTGCCCAAAGCACAAAGCATGCCGACACGAGCGGTACATCACGCAGAGGCGCGAACAAGCGACAGAAACGGACAACTTCACCCCGATCATCCAAACGGAGCGAAACCGGCGTTCGAGTCCCCGGGACGCCCGAGCATTCACCCATACGAAGAATGTCAATATTAGGCTCATTAAAACCGTATTCGCGCATACATCGATAATTCGTCGTTCAAGCGAATCACGTAAATCGAATGCGTGATCAATCAAGCCCCAAGCTTCTTCCGGCTTTCTTCCTAATCAAGTGGGACCCTTGAGCTAGCCAAGCCGAGCCGAGCCGAGCCGAGCCGAGCCAAGCCGCGAGCCATGGCTCTCCTCTAAAGACAAGCCAAATGAGCCTCCACCACACATTTTCAAAATATCTTCTTACACCCATCACTTCCCTTCTCCCATCCATCACCTCCCATCACCTTTCAAGACAACTTCCCCACCCTAATCTTCCCTCCAAAAATTCGGATCCCTTAAGCCCCCACTAATTGCACTTAGTTTTCACTAAACAAGCCATTAAGTCTTCCTTTATAAGCCCATTGCATCATTAACTTAATCACAACTCAACTTCCATCATCTCTCTAGCTTTCTCACTCTAGGAAACCCTCTCCAAGCCCTCTCAAAGTTCAGCATTTTCCAGAAATCGTCCAGCTTTCCCTCAGCCCGAAACCAAGGCAAAATTGCCGGAAAACTCAACCGTTTTCCGGCGACCGCCATCCAACCCGATCCAAACTTGACCAAACTTCATATCCCACACGTATTCGACCTTACGAGTCCATTTATGGTGTTAGTTTTGCCATTTGAAGTCATCTAGGTCCCGTTTCAGCCCAATCCAGATTCGGGTCCCTAGGGAGTTTCCCGGTTTCTATGCGAGTTCTTCCTTCCCGACTCATCCGAGCCTCAAACAAACTACATATCCCAAATGTATTCGACCTCCCGAGTCCATTTTTCGGTGTTAGTTTTGCAATTTGAAGCTCCCAGCAGCCCGAACCAGCTCTGTCCAGAACCGGGTTCCGTAGTTGTTTTCACGGCTTCCCGGGCTTCCCGAACATTTCCACTGCCTCACGACTAGGGCGAGTCGTGCCATCATTTCCTAGGGGTTCCTCATGACCCTCACTCTCCCCCGTGACAAGGTGGTCACATGCCGAGAGCCGCTTAACCACGCACCACCGCCATTTCTCTCTTTTCTCCCTTCACAGATTTTTTCCAGTTTTTACCGGTTTTCTTTGCATCTCTCAGGAAAATCGACATGTCTAATCTTCACGAAACCACTGTAGGCATGATCCTCAGTGAGTTAGGAGTCCAATTCCGCTGACCTTGCAGCAAAATACCACCGGGAGCCTCCGGGACAGCCATTTCTTTCTGACCTGCCCAGTCGGGTCAGTTCCGCCCAGTCGGTTCTGTTTTCTGCTAGCTAACCCGACTTTGTTTTCAATTTCCAGAAAACCTACGCATGCTCTCCTTCCGAAACCACCACAGGCGCGATCCTTAGTCTCTTGGGAATCCAATCCAACTGGCCCCGCGCGAAAATTCCATCCCGATCAACCGGTACAGCCCTGACAAGCCAGACTGCTAATCGGGTCTGCCAGTCGACCCGACTGCACCGGTTCGGGTCTGTTCGTTCCAGCAGAGTCTCCCGACTCCCTTTGCCACTTCTCCGACTCTTTCCTCGTGTTCCGAGGCTAGGTAACATTTCTCTACGACTTAAATGGATCCAAGGAGCTCTCTTTCTCCCCGAAATCAGTTGATTCCCGTATTTATTTTATTTTATTTTATTTCGTTGTTGCATGAGCCGACGCCGTTTTATCGATTCCCTTTAAATACGATATTTGCGTTTGCATTATGTGCTTGTTTACGTACCCAAGATCATGGCGGCATCGGCTTTATAAAATGTGTGTTATTATCATGTTTGACATTTTACGCATGCAAGAAACGGTCAAAACCGATTCTTAGAATTGATTGTAATCACAATTTTCATTTAATCATTGGTTTCATGTTAATTCGTATGTTAGGTACGTTAATATCGAACAATCATTTCATTGATCCATAACAATTGAGGTTCGCGGTCTCAATCATTAAACCACTTTACAAACGGGAAACAGGACGTACCATTCGGCTAAACGAACCACTCGGCCTAAGTAGTTGGATAAATCGAATATCAACTCGTAAACGTGTCGACGAATCACCAAACGGTGAGAGTGCCCTTTTAAAATTCACAATTTCAAACCATCGAGACACATAACATGAATAGAATTAGTGTCTAGGGAGCACTCGTGCGCTATGACTCGAGTCAAGGCCCGATTTGAGGAGGCTCATGTCTAAGTGCGCGAGTCCTCTTTGGACCTCTTCGTGTCATGCGATCCCAACTTCCACATACACGCCCTACACGTTTTACCATTCAAAGGGCATGACCATCATTTCGTGATTCGCCGACATTCTAGGCGTTAGGGAGACCGAAACACCTCGATCTATGAACGAAAAAGGGAAACCCGTTCGGGTGCGAGTTTCATTCGTATGGCCCATTCCGTTCACTTTCGGTGTTTCTATCTTCCTATCGTAGATTCGGTGGTGAACCTTCTTATTTCAGTTGCAAAAGACGAAGAACCGGATTAATCATGTACTTGACTTAAACAAACATTAGATAATGGATAGGTGGAATATTAGATTCCAATCTAGAGTCAAGATACGAGTTTGGTTAATTCGGTGAAACCGCAGTGTCATCTCACCGAATAAGGATTCTAAAACAAATTCACACATGTAATCGGCTTAGAACCATATTCTAGCCCACCATCTATGTTTGCCTAGGCTAGACACATTGTTTGCAAATCAACCCCGGTCGATAACTGATTAAATCACGTACATTCGACTTAATACACAACTTGTTTGTATTCACCTACGTTTGTCAGTTGTTATCTGTTTTCCATCAGTTTTATCAGTTTTCTTCTATTTCCATTTGCTTTTGCTGATTTGTTGCGGTTCGGGTCCGAGCTCATAGGTTATGTGTTGCACGAGGTCCAACGCCCCAAATCACCAAACACGAGGTCCAACGCCTCCTAACTCACTGAATGCGTGCAACCCGAGTGCGGAATGGGATCTAGCCCCGAGTCACCGTCACACTCCAAATATGGCCTTTGTGGAAGGCAATTTGGATTGGATGCGTGAAACGTGTTTAGATATCACCCGGGAGCTCGATTGGTCCAACGGTTATAGTGGGAACTAATCGGTTCTCCTGCAAACCATCGGTTCAATCGGACCCGACCCCCGGCTCCTTGAGCCCGCGTTGCCTTAATTTGTTTATCGGTTATTCAAAACACACGGTGAGCCGGAGCGGAATATTGGCCCAATGCAAACCGATCGGGATCCATTTATTTCATTCAGTTGTATTCTGTAATTATTCGAGTGTACATTGTGAGGATCTTATTTGTACATCTATTCATTCATTTGTAAGGATCCCTGATCGGCAAGCGAGAGGCCCGAGTGTCGAACCGGTCAAGTTGGTCTATTATTACCAAGAGATGAGTAAGCTCGAATACTCGCGGTTTTGGTTCGAGCAAGGAATTGACCATCACGGTTCGATGAACTGTAACGCTAAGATAGTGAACCGATTCCTCGACGCACAAGCCTACTCATCTTTCGGATTCTTGGTCCAACCTGATCAATTCATCGACTTTACGGTGTCAAAACGGGTGAGTCAAATGCAACCCTAAAATCACGCGGTAAATAAACAAAACGGCAAGCCTAGCAAACTAAAGTACCGAAAGGGCGTGCGGGATACAGGCCCGCATGTAATAGAACCCCCGAATTCGGAATTTTTGGTTCCGCATGACCATTGCCTTAGCATTTAGGTGTACCCCGTACCCCTATACCCGGGCGACTCAACGGCCCTCGACCTACGGGTCGTAAACAGTAAGTGGCGACTCCTTCTCACGCGTGTTCGTCGCGCGTCCCCGGGAAGGTGGACACTCCCAAGCCGCGTCGCACAGGCTTCGCGCATGCGTGCCCCGACGAGATGAAATTCGGGTGCGCACAACGTCGACGACATGATTACAAAGTCCAAAGCAAGTGAAGATCATCTTGTCAACCTCAAGCGGCTATTCGATCGTCTCAGGAAGTACAAGCTCCGACTCAACCCAACGAAATGCACTTTCAGCGTCAAGTCAGGAAAATTGCTAGGGTTTGTAGTCAGCGAAAAAGGCATCGAGGTTGATCCCGACAAAGTCAAGGCGATCATGGAAATGCCCCCTCCATCGACAGTGCGCGAAGTAAAAAGTTTCCTAGGACGGCTGAATTACATCGCACGTTTCATTGCAAATTTAACAGACAAGTGCCAACTACTCTTCCGTTTGCTTCGCAAAAATGCAGCGGTTGAATGGGATGACGAGTGTCAGAAAGCTTTTGATACAGTTAAGGCATACCTAGTTCAGCCGCCACTGTTGGTTCCACCTTCACCGGATCGCCCTCTCATTCTGTACCTGACAGTACGCCGACAATCCATCGGATGCATGTTAGGGCAAAAGAACGATTCCTCTCACGCAGAGCGAGCAATTTATTATTTAAGCAAAAAGTTCACTGAAGGGGAGTCCAACTACCCTGAGATAGAGAAGATGTGTTGCGCACTCGTTTGGGTCATGCAAAGGCTCCGGCAATACACTCTCTACCATACTGTTCACCTGCTGTCAAAGACAGATCCTTTGAAGTATCTACTTAGCAGTCCGTCCTCCATGAGGAACATAGCAAAATAGCGTTGCCAGCTGACGGAGTACGACATCAAATACGTATCACGCACGTCAATGAAGGGCCAAGCAATTGCAGATCATCTAGCGGAGTTTCCGATCGAGGACGACACACCGATCAACCCTGACTTTCCAGATGAAAGGATCCTCCAAGTGAGTGATGAGGAAGAGACTCTAGGATGGAAGATGTACTTTGACGGTGTAGTCAATTCCACCGGGTTTGGTATCGGCGCAGTGCTGATATCCCCTGAGGGGCGTCATTTCCCTGTTGCAGTGAAGATTGATTTCCCTTGCACCAACAATATAGCCGAATATGAAGCTTGTATCCTCGATTTGCAGGCGGCAATCTACCTCAAAGTCAAGGAGTTAAAAGTGTTTGGCGATTCTATGCTCACAATCTTCCAGACGCTTAAACAATGGAAGACGAAAGATCCAAAGTTGGTGCCATATCATGAGTACCTCGAAGAGTTGACAGAGAACTTCGAAGATATCTCATTTACGTACACCCCACGCATGAAGAACCAGTTCGCAGATGCACTTGCAACGCTCGTATCCATGGTGAGCATTACGAAGGAGAATCTCATAGAACCTCTTGAGTTTGAGATTGCTCAGGGCCCTGCCCATTGCGATGTAATTGATGCTGTTGACGACAAACCGTGGTAAGTAGACGTCAAGCACTTGCTGCAAACATGTCAATTCCCAGCGTTCACCGATCGTCATGACCGGAGGACTCTACGCAGCATTGCGGCACACTTTTTCCTGAGTGGCGAGACTCTCTACCGCCGTTCATTCGATGCTACACTGCTTCGGTGTGTCGACGAGAATGAGGCACAACGCCTCATGGAAGAAGTGCACGAAGGAAATTGCTGACCTCATATGAACGGACTCATGCTAGCAAAGAAGCTCATGCGACTAGGGTACTTCTGGTCTACCATAGAGACCGACTGCGTCAAACATGTCGGACACTGTCACTTGTGTCAAGTCTACGCGAATCAGATCAGAGCACCACCCAACGAGCTCCATGTGGGGCATGGACGTGATTGGTCCGGTCAACCCTAAAGCATCCAATGGACATTTGTTCATACTGGTAGCTATCGATTACTTCACCAAGTGGATCGAAACTATCACCCTTGCGTCAGTCACTGCAAAGGCCGTGGCTCGCTTCCTCAAACGCGACATCATTGCGCGGTACGGGGTCCCTGCGACTCTCATCACCGACAATGCCAAGAACTTGAATAATAAGCTCATTGACGAGCTCTGTGCACAGTTCATAATCCAACATCGTAATTCCTCTCCATATCGTCCACAAATGAATGGTGCGGTAGAGGCAGCGAATAAGAATATAAAGAAAATCATCGAAAAAATGACGGTGAATTACAAGGACTGGCATGAGACTCTCCCGTTCGCACTCTTGGCATATCGGACTTCTATTTGCTCATCTACCGGGGCAACCCCGTATTCTTTGGTCTACGACATGGAAGCGGTTCTTCCAATCGAAGTGGAGATTCCCTCCATGAGGGTTCTTGCCGAGTCCAAACTCAAGGAGGCAGAATGGGCGAAGCAACGCTATGAACAGCTTATTCACATTGACGAAAAGCGGCTAAGTGCACTTTGCCACGGTCAGTGCTATCAGCAAAGAATGGCTCGAACATTCAACAAAAAAGTTCGTCCTCGCGAGTTCAGCCCTGGCGACCTTGTCTTGCGAAAAGTTTTACACATCGCCCCAGATTCCAGGGGCAAGTTCGCTTACAAGTACGACGGTCCATTCATCGTTAAAGAAGTCTTTGACGGAGGGGCAATCATTCTCAACAATATGGACAGAAACGAGAACGCTCTTCCTCGAACATTCAACAAAAAAGTTCGTCCTCGCGAGTTCAGCCCTGGCGACCTTGTCTTGCGAAAAGTTTTACACATCGCCCCAGATTCCAGGGGCAAGTTCGCTTACAAGTACGACGGTCCATTCATCGTTAAAGAAGTCTTTGACGGAGGGGCAATCATTCTCAACGATATGGACATAAACGAGAACGCTCTTCCGGTCAATGCTGATGCTCTTAAGAAATACTATCCGTGATGGTGTTTCTCTTATCCCACTGCGGGTGTTTTCTCAAATGCACATTACATTTTATCTTTCTTCGCATGTAAAATTCCCAACACTTTTAATTTCGCTAACTCATGTACTCCCATCTTCTGCTCTTTTCCTTTCTTTGAATTTTTCCTGAGAGAAAAAGAATGGATTTCTCGCTAGGTTGAAAACCTCTTTGAGGCGGCCTAAGCAAAATTTAGGGAATGAGAGGCACGGTTTAAAATCCCGCAAAGGGGAACCGTGGCAAAAGGAGAGCATGAAACAAAATCCTCGCTAGGTTGAAAACTCGAAAAGGGCGGTCTAGGCAAAAGTTAGAGGAACTGAGAGGTGCGATCAGACCCAATACGAGTAATCATAGCAAAAGGTGAGATCTAAATGAGAGAAATGTCAAACAAAACGCCCCGTTAGGTCGTCACGCGTCTTGCGACTTAGGCAAAAATTAGGGGACCTTCGGCAGCTCAACCACGAAATGACAGCTACACTCAACGTGCAGCGACAACAAATAGTGGTTTGACAGTCTTCAATGCAAGCAAACTCTCTTTTACTCTCAGAGCATGAGACACGTTTCGACATACAGTCGAATCTTTGTATCCTTGATTTGGAGGATCCCAAAGAATCCCCCTATACCCTTATGCAAATTCTACAGGTCATGCCTGTTCTGTAAAAAGCCTTTCTTGTCAAATCACAAATCTAGCGAGATACGACCACCCCTTTAAATGATCATCAAGTTCAAATCCCCAAAGCATTATTATTCAGACTTCTTTGCACATCTTCATTATGACTGTAGAGTAGAACTGACAACTACTGTTAGCTCCCATGGTTCTATATGCAGGAATGAGGATGTGAACCCCGAAAGAAGTCTTTCTTTGATGAATGCATGTCTGCCTTATGCCAAGGACTACAACCAAAATCCAAGGAGAAGTCTTCAGGATAATACTCCATGCATTCAATCGCATCATAATCAGTTGGCAAATAATGAAACATTCTGCCACAACATGGATTGCAGCACAGACAAGCTCAGTGATAGAGGAATCACAATGATTCCTTCCACACCTCACGCAACTCCCCAGCGTCCGCATTTACTTTCTGCAAGCACTTTCTTTCTGCAATACATCCCAAGCAACTTTACTTTTCTGCTCAGGGGTCCGTCCCCTTCGGGTACGTCCCGACTACTTTTCTGCACAGGGGTCCGTCCCCTTCGGGTACGTCCCGACTACTTTTTCGCACAGGGGTCCGTCCCCTTCGGGTACGTCCCGACTACTTTTCTGCTCAGGGGTCCGTCCCCTTCGGGTACGTCCCGACTACTTTTTCCTGCACCATGCAAACCGCCGGGCAAAACACCCCGCACCTTGCAAACCGGCCGGCCAACACGCCCCGCATCCTGCAAGTCCATTGGGTAGGCGCCTTTGAACCATGTTGTTCATTCGGTATGCGCCCCGTGCATATTGCAAACCTTTCGGGTACGTCCCGACTACTTTTCTGCTCAAGGGTCCGTCCCCTTCGGGTACGTCCCGACTACTTTTCTGCTCAGGGGTCCGTCCCGACTACTTTTCTGCAAAGGGGTCCGTCCCCTTCGGGTACGTCCCGACTACTTTTTCGCACAGGGGTCCGTCCCCTTCGGGTACGTCCCGACTACTTTTCTGCACAGGGGTCCGTCCCCTTCGGGTACGTCCCGACTACTTTTTCGCACAGGGGTCCGTCCCCTTCGGGTACGTCCCGACTACTTTTTCGCACAGGGGTCCGTCCCCTTCGGGTACGTCCCGACTACTTTTCTGTTCAGGGGTCCATCCCCTCGGGTCTGTCTCGACTTTTACATTTATGCATCAGGTATAACATCCTCACATATCCAAAGTAAGAGGGAGAAGACCGTTATCGGAAGTTCCATATCAATCATTGCTATCAAATTGGAGCGCTTCTGAAGTCTTTGGCTGCATCCTCTACTCGAGCATGCAGTCAAAGAGGGGCAAGCTGTCAGCACCCCATTTTGGCTCACCTTTCCAAACGATGATATCAGCAATGATCCAAGCCACAACTTGAGCAGAATACAGAAAAAAAAAACGACTTAACGGAGCAGAAAATCACTATTCATCCTCAAGTCGGCAAGATCGAGCAAATGACGCATGCATATGACAGAAGGACTCCAGGGGTCACCAAAGGGTAATAGAGTGACTAAAGAGCTCAGCAATATCCAAAACCGGCATTTTCAGTATATCACACGGACAGTTCTATTTTCCGATAGTTCGCTCGATCATCGGAAGATAGCCAATATTGGACTCCAAAAATCCACTCCAATGCCAAACAGATGAAAAGTGTCCCCAAAGGCATTTTGCAAATCATCTGCTCTATACAGAACAACTTTCTGTATACAGACAACTTTTCAGTGGAAGTCCAAAAATGCCGGTTTCTCGGAGAAAAGTTAATTCCAAATATCAGATGCGGCCATACTCCTCAATCATACAGAGCACGAGCAGTGCTTCATATTGTCTTTTAGAAGCCATACAGACACTCTGAATGACTTCCGAACGACAAAACGGGCATACCCTTCTTCGGAAGAGCGTAACCGGAGACTGGTCTGATGGAATTACGGCAAACGAAGTTCACACTACATTGCCCTGAAAACTCCAGCGAACATTCGCAATTGGGCAAAACAGACAGCAAAACCCTTCACGGTTTCCCGCGTAACCTCCGAGGAGCACAAAAGGCCATTTTCAGTGAAGAATATCCGGAGGTCCTCTTTGGGGAAACTTGACGCCGGATGCTTACCTTACACAATGCTAGCCTTCTTAAGGCTCAATGTGGAATCGTCGGAATGAATCACACAACTCATCTAGACCCCTCGAGCAGTGCTTTAAGGGTCTCAGATGCACATTTCATATCCTTAGAGGCCCAATCTTAGCAAACAGAGATCACAATAATCTCCGGATCGCCCAAGAAACTCTGAAAGCAATCTGAGAAATCTAGTTTCGGCCTCCTAGGACATCTCCGGCTCCATATTTGCATTTACCGGCTTAAGGGACAAGTGCCCACGTAATTTGACAATTTGTGTCAAAATGATCGACGTGGGATACAGATACAAGATATGTTGTCAGAAGTGGATAACCTCGCTCTGAATGCATAAAAGGAGAAAAACCGGCTTCCGAGTCTCATACAGATATTTGGCAATTCCTCACGGAAAGTGTCAATCTCGGACTCATTAAATCCGTTTCCTCGCGTATATCGATAATTCGACGTTCAATTCAAACCACGAACTTTGAATGTGCGATCGATCGAGACTCGAGCTTTTTCCCGGTTTCTCCTCTTCGGTCGTGGGACCCACGGACTACCCAAGATGAGTCACCCCTTTGCTCTAGAAGCTTCCTCTTCTTCTTCAATGCAAGAAGCCAACTTGCATTCTTGGCCAAAATATCCAAAGAGTTTGAAGACAACACTCCAACTCTTCTTCAATGCCATTTAATGCTTTAATCCCTTCTTCATTAATGCAAATGGAAGAGGATAGGGCTAGATATTTCCTTAAGCAAACCGTCCATTCTAAGCATGCCCACTAATGATGCTTTGTTTCACTAATTGTGTCATTAGTTTTGCCTATAAATGACCCAAAAGTGATTAAGATAATCACTTCTCCTTTTACACACTGTCTCCAACCTTTCTCCTTCAAGAAATCCTCTCAAACTCCATAGCCAAGAACACTCAAGAACCAGAAAACTTCAGCACTTAGAAGGAAAAGAAAAGAGAACCGAAAAGATCCAAAGAGAGCCCTGAGTTCTTAAGTCGGAAGCCGATGTTCATCATCCCGACTTAAGCTCAAAAATTCTCAAACTTCATATCCCACTCATTTTGGACCCATGGAGTTCATTGGTGAAGTTGGTTTTTCCATTTGAAGTCTTTAAATTATTGTTTCAGGTCAAATAGTGCATTTCGGGTGAAATCGCTACTCTCGGGTGAATAGTGACACGCCAGCACCAGCCGCGCGCTCGCCAAGGCCAGCCGCGTGCACGCCCGCGCCCCCGCGTAGCCCGCGCGCCTCCCGTGCACTCCAGCCGCACGCCACGTGCACCTAGCTCCCCGAACGTGCATGCCCTTGCACCCGAGCACTCTTCCAAGCGTTCAACCGAGTCACCCGACTCTCGAACACTTCCCCGACTCTTTCCTCGTATCCCGAGGCTAGGTAAATCACTCTTGACTTAGAGGAGTTAGGGCTCTTTATATTATTTGCATGGCTATGGAGTATTATGGTATTTTATGCATGTTTAACTTGCAAGACTTAATTTTTATACATTTTTATGTTATGTTATGCATGTTTACCACTTTATAACTTGCTAGAATGTCGGAAAAAGGTTTGGATTGTCGTTTGGAAGACCATCCCGACCCGGAAATGGCAAGCAAGCTCACGGCCAAGTCTCTAAATGGGATGGCCGAGACTTAAGTTGCTCTTTTCGGGTTAAGATTGGTCTCCTTAGCCCGATCCAAGTTAGTTTCCGAGTTTATTTTGTTGATCTTGCATGCATGAAGCCGGTATTATTTTATCGATTCCTTAAATAACATGTTTGTGAATGTTTGCATGTTTAAATGAGTTAATCAAATCATGGTAATACCGGCTTTGTCAAAAACGTGTTATTCATCATGTTTGATGTTTGAGCATGCGAAAAATGATTAAACCAAGACAAGGAAATTATTTGTGATTTGAATCGAGCCATGAGAGTATTCGGCCATCTTTGACAAGGTGAAGCCGAGGGCTTCTTGGCCTTTTTGGATCAAGAATGATTTCCTTATTTCGAGTTTAATTCATTTCTCGGATTGTATGAAATTGTAATTTCGATATTTCCACGATTCCCATGTTAAAACATCGTTTACATGTCTTTTCAAAACAAAGCATGCATGGATTCGGGTATCGTTGACTCATTCGGGTCCATTCGGTTACGAGGGTAGTTTCGGTCATTGGACCAAATATCCTCGATCCTTACGGATTCGTGTTGGTCGTTGTCAGCACCCCATTTTGGCCCATCGGCTTCCTACACAAGAATCCCCGATCAAAGCCCGGGTTACTATTCATCACCCGGCAATCAGAGGCAAATAGGCGGGCACGGAGTCATGAACAATGAGAGAAGAGCTGGGTCACTTTGAAAAGCAGAGGAAAGCCATCAGAAGAACGAACGAACAAGGAATCCCCAAAACGACGGGGCTGGCACTGTGGCACTATTCATCACCGAGTCACCGAAGTACCGAAAGGTGCCCAATATGGGGCTCCAAAAATCTCTCTCAGTGCCAAAGTGACCAACGACACGTCCGGGCGCATTGCCGGGACATCCTGCTTAAGCCGGGACACCCTGATCCCCCACGGACGCCTTTTCTGACAGAGCTCCCAGGGCTCGCTCTACTGACAAGTAGACGGCCCCCCAAAACGGGTCTACAGGCACCCAGGGACCACCAGGGTCGGGGAACAAGCTTCATATGACCTTCCGGAACTCGACTCGGTTTCCCGAGGGACATTTCAGTGGTCATGAGCGCCTCCCGGCGAGCCTCCGGGGCACGTCCACGAAGAACAGAGATCACATCGATCCCCGAGCACCTCACAATGAGCCCCGAGCACCTCAAGGCATTCAGGGAACACTGACAAAACCTCGGTCAAAGTCCCTAGGTCTTCCCGGGCCAACGGTCCCCGACCGAGGGCGACGAGCCAACGATCCCTCATGGGGCAAAAGGATTGCCAAAATGAATGTTAGGATGCACAAAGAGCAATCGGGGACCGAGGGACACTAAACTCCGCTCCGAATGTGCAAACAGGGCAAAACCGACTCTCGAGACGCCGAGTCGCCCGAACGTCCGTTCACACGACGCATGGCGATATTAATTGGACATTCAAATCCTCGTCATTCAAGCATTCCAAATCTTCAAATTAATTGGACATCGGAGGTCGGATGCGAGCTCAATCAAGTTTCAAGCATTTTCCGGCTTTTCTCTTAATCGAATGGGACCCACAGCTCAGCCAAGCCAAGCCACCAAGCCGCGGCTCAACCCCAAGCCACGGCTCAAACCCTCAAGCCGCGGCTCAGCCGCAATAAGCCACGGCTTGCCCCTATGGCCGGCGGCTCAATCCCTCTCCTCTTCCCTCCACCACACAATTCAAATCTCTTACACACCCATCACCCATCCATCACCTCCCATCACTCTTACCCTTGCTTCCCCTACACTCTAAGTGACATCTCCCCCTCCCTAATCCCATTAGAAAATTCGGCAGCCCTCTAAACCAATTCGGCAGCCCTTTAATTCCCCAAAACCGCAATTAGTTGGTCTCAATCACTCCATTAAGCTCTCCTATAAAGCCTCTAGCACCATTAGTTCTAATCACTTCTTCAATTCTCTTTCTCTCTCAAGCCAATCTCTCTCAAGAACCCTCTCAAACTCCAGCCCATTCTCATCCACTCGTCCGCCCCAAGCCAAGGCCGAAACCGGCCAAAACCATCGGAAAACCACCCGGTATTCCGGTAACCACCCGACCCGACTTAAGCCAAAATCATCAAACTCCCTAGCCTACATATTTTCCATCCCCTAAGTCCATTTCCGGGCTTAGATTTTCGATTTGAAGCTTCCTAAATCACGTTCCAGCAGTGAGGAGAGTCGGGTCCCGGGACCCCCTAGTCGTGTGCACCGGACCTCATCCACGTGCCATTTCCTCCCACGACTTCGGCGAGTCGTGCCATCACATTCCAAGGGTTCCTCACAACCCTCACCCTCCCCCGTGAAGAGGTGGTCACGGTCCAAGGGCCGATCAACCGTGCATAACCGTCGTTCATCCGTTTCTCTCTTACCGGGTTTCTCACATCTTTACCAAACTTTCTCTCACATTTTCGGGTTTGTTCAGGCCTCAGCACTTTCGAGTCTGCCCATGGTTGTCTAGATCTGCCCCTTAGGAGTCCAACGAGCCCGATCTCACACCGTGCCGTGACCGGAGCTAGCGTGCCGACTCCTTTTTCTCCGAGCTGCCACAGCCGCTGCCTTACGGGTACCCACTGCCCGTGGCTTCTCGCCGGGTCACCCGACCCTCTTGCCGCTTCCCCGACTCTTTCCCTCGTACATCGAGGTTAGGTAACATCTCTTTACGACTTAGATATGCTAGGATCCTGGGTTCTTTGCTTGTGTGAAATGTTCACATGTTTTAAAAGCCCGAACGCATGAAAGGTTACGTTTCTCTTCGGATTCATGCAATCCCATGCAACGTAATACGTCCTTACTTTCTTGGCTACGTCCGAACGTTGTATGAATGTGCATGCCCTAGTGGGAACGACCCGTCTCGAGGTTGGAGAGCCCCTTGTGGTCCGTAAGGGTCACGGAACTCAAGGCCATGCCTCTTGAAGGGATGGCCGTGAGTCCTATTGCCCCTCACGGACGCACGGGGAGCTCTTCCGCCCCTAAACACATTGCTCCCTACGTCCTATTATCGTTTATCGTGTTTATGACATGTATACATGATGGAAAGGTTCGGATCTTGACGTGAGAGACCCAAAGGGGTCGGATGCGTCAAGGGAGACCCACGGCCATCCTCCTTGCAAGGGGGCCGAGAGGTCCCTTGGTCCATCCGAAGCTTTGGAGCTCTTTGCTTCGTGATACCGTGCGATTCCCGTGCACTATCTCTAAGATTATCATGAAATGAATTAAATTTGTTCGTTAATTTCATGAATATGATGTTTTGCATGTTTTGCGTGCTTATTCGCGTAAACCGTGATCGTGCCGATCCCGATCTCGGGAAATATATGTTGTCTTCATGTACACGTCGTTTGATGCATGCAATGATCGGTTAGGAACGACGTGAAAGACCCACCAAGACTCGAATCGGGTCAAGGAATGTTCGGCCGATCACCTTTAGGAGATGGCCGAACCCTCCGTGACCCCTCTGGAGTCTCGGTTGGCCCTTCCGTCCTTCTGAAGACGACCCTTGGAATTGTTCGTAATTATACCCCTTTTAATCATTATCTACGCAATCGTTATTTATTAGACTTGTTAGATCCGGACGCCGCATGTTAAAACCATAACCGCAACGTGAGTCAATAACCACCGAACAATTTCACAAAGTGAGAAACGGAGCGCATCATTCGATTAACTTAATAACTTGGACTAAATAATCGGGCTAATCAATCTTCAATTTGTAAACGCATCGATGATTTACGGAACGGCGGGAATGCTCTTTTCCTTAAAAGATCACAATTTTAAAACACCGAGACGTATAACACGAATAAAATAGACGTCTAACGAGTACTCGCATGCTATGACTCGAGTCCGGGCTCGATTTGAGGCGGCTCGAGTCAAGACGCGCGAGTCCTTCTTAGATTTCTTCGTGTGACGCGATCTCCAATTTATACACGAACATTGCAATTTTATCATCCAAGGGCATAATCGTCATTCGGTGATTCACCGATACCCTAGGCGTTAGGGAGTTGGAAACACTTCGATCTATGAACGAAAAAGGCAACCCGTTCGGGTGCGAGTTCCATTCGCACGGCCCATTCCGTTCACTTTCGGTGTTTCTATCTTCCTATCGTAGATTCGGTGGTGAACATTTTATTTCAGTTACAAAACACGAAAAACCGGATTAATCATGCATTTGGCTTAATCAAACATTAGATAATGGATAAGCGGAATGATAGATTCCAATCTAGAGTCAAAACACGAGTTTGGTTAATTCGGTGAAACCGCAGTGTCATCTCACTGAATAAGGATTCTAAAACAAATTCACACATGTAATCGGCTTAGAACCATATTCTAGCCCACCATCTATGTTTGCCTAGGCTAGACACATTGTTTACAAATCAATCCCGGTCGATAACTGATTAAATCACGTACATTCGACCTAATACACACCTTGTCTGTATTCACCTACGTTTGTCAGTTGTTATCTGTTTTCCATCAGTTTTATCAGTTTTCTTTTGTTTTCCATTTGCTTTTGCTGATTTGTTGCGGTTCGGGTCCGAGCCCATAGGTTACGTGTTGCACGGGGTCCAACGCCCCAAATCACCGAACACGAGGTCCAACGCCTCCTAACTCACTGAGTGCGTGCAACCCGAGTGCGGAATGGGATCTAGCCTCGAGTGACCATCACACTCCAAATATGGCCTATGTGGAAGGCAATTTGGATTGGATGTGTGAAACGTGTTTAGATATCACCCGAGAGCTGGATCGGTCCAACGGTTACAGTAGGAACTAATCGATTCTCCTGCAAACCGTCGGTTTGATTGGACCCGACCCCCGGCTCTTTGAGCCCGCGTTGCCTTAATTTATTTATCGGTCATTCAAAACACATGGTGAGCCGGAGCAGAATATTGGCCCAATGCAAACCGATCGGGATCCATTTACTTATTCAGTTACACTTTGTAATTATTCGAGAGAACATCGCGAGGATTTTATTTGTATATTCATTCATTCACTTGTAAGGATCCCCGATCGGCGAGCGAGAGGTCCGAGTGTCGAACCGGTCAAGTTGGTCTATTGTCACCAAGAGATGAGTAAGCTCGAATACTCGCGGTCTCGGTTCGCACAGGGAATCGACCATCACGGTTCGATGAACTGTAACGATAAGATAGTGAACCGATTCCTCGACACACAAGTCTACTCATCTTTCGGATCCTTGGCCCAACTCGATTGATTCACTGGTTTAACGGTGTCAAAACGGGCGAGTCAAGTGCCACCCTAAATCATGTGGTAAATAAAATAAAACGGCAAACTTAGCAAACTAGAGTACTGAAAGGGCGTGTGGGATATAGGCCCGCAAGTAATAGAACCCCCGAATTCGGAATCCTCGGTTCCGTATGACCATTGCCTTAGCATTTAGGTGTACCCCGTACCCCTAGACCCGGGTAACTTGCCGGCCCTCGACCTTCGGGTCGTAAAATGACAAGTGGCGACTCCTTCTCACGTGCGTCCGTTGCCCCCCCCCGGGAAGGTGGACTCCCCCAAGCCGCGTTGCATAGGCTTCGCGCATGCGTGCCCTAACGAGATGAAATTCGGGTGCGCACAGCTTGGCGACTCCACTGGGGACATACTTAGAGGGTTCGGGCTCGTTCCTGCTTGCTTTGTTTGCTTGTTTATTTACCGCTTTCCGCATTTCCCGCTTATCTATTTTACGCACTTTTATCTCCCGCACATGCATTGCACATCATCCTAGTTTCTTAGGTACCTTGTCCGACATCCCACGGGCACCAATATAGGAAGCTAGGTTAGTCAGAGGTTCCGAGTAAGGGAACGGATCGAGTCGGCTATGCCACCGAACCGGCCCCCAAAGATCCTCGCTCGATTTCAAGGAATTCACGCCCTTGAGTCGGGAGCCCCCATCCCTAGTTAACGGTTCTCCCAGTAGCACCGAAAACCATGCATACACAGGGACCGTCATGCTGGACCAATTTTTTACCTCCATGCCGTCAACCGACCCAAGAGTCGAGTCCTTGAGTCGGCCCGTAGTTTTTGTTAGGATGGGCATTTTGTTGTTTTTATAAAAAAAGGAGCGATGTATACTGTAAAGAACACAACTATAGTTTACCTTTCCGCACTACATAAATTTTCTCGAAAAAACCACGACATTGCATTGATTTGATTCTTAAAACGTTAAGTCGGCATCTCCTCCATCTAGGTAAGGATGGACCGCCCGGCTCCCGGTCTTAGACTCGAAGCAATCACGCCACCAAGGCAAGACATCATGCGCATCTGGAGGACTCTCCGGCCGGTGGACCACGCATTCATCCAAGGCATCATCGGAGACATGGTTATGCTCACCGAGACCCCGGTGGACTGGATCTTCTTGAGGACCGCCGCCGAATTTTGGGATCTCGAGCACGCAGTATTCAATTTCCAGGGGACGGAGTTAGCCCCTACAATCGAGGAGTACACGGCAATCATCCAGAGGCCTACGTCCACGATCCACGGCATCTTCGTGCCTAATCCGTTCACAACCGTCCATGGTCAACTCTCCACTCTTCTCCACATACCGGCTCAAGACATCCACGAGGAGCTTCATCAAAGGTGGGATCAAGGCATCCGGATCGCATGGTTCTCTGATTGGACGCTCTTCCGTGCAATGACGCCCACAACGGCTTCCTATCAGCGCGATGCCTGCCATGGATTCCTACTCTTGGTCTTTGGCACCCTCCTGTTTCCGTACTCGCCGAACCTCAGTGACGGGGCTATAGCCCAAGTCGTCCTCCAAGCGGTAGGAGGCCATAGTTACGTGGAGGCTTTGTTAGCCAAGACCGTCCGGTCTCTTGACTATGTTAGGGAGGTTCGGCGCGGCAGGATGAGGGGATCCCCGCACCTACTTCAGATTTGGCTTCTCGCCCACATCCGCCCCTTTTGCTCATCACATCCGTTCTCCTACATCGCCGACGAGCGTTCGCTGATCGAGCGCTTGGTACCGGTTATCCCACCTCCCGAGCACAGTTTCTCGGAATGGAGGCGTTTTTGGCGTGAGTTGACGCTCGCACGCTTCCTATGGGTCGCTCGATGGAACCCCGGCGGCCCCATGATCATGGGATGTCCTGGAATTGTAGGAGTCCCCCTTCTCAGCCATTTGGGGAGCACACTCATATTCCCCGACCGGGTAATTAGACAACTCGGCGGCCTGCAGGACATTCCTGCCGAGGCGGATCGTCTACCTTCCGCATTCAGTGGGCCGACTCCACATCCACGGCCCCCGCAAGATTCCTACAGATCCGAGAGATTCGCCGCCAACGGGACGCTAGCATCATACAGCGTCTATACTTCCCCGACCACCCCACCGACGACGAGCGAGTATTCTCCTCCACATCAGCGTACGTGGCTCGGTTCTATGCACGGGGATTGGCATCGCCTCAACCGTCCCGTGCCGCCCCGACTCCCCGTGCTACATCCACCCTCGCCCCTAAAGCCGAAAGTTCCACCCAAGCGGCCATGCACGCGGAGCTACAGGCCGTCAGGGAGGAACGGGATAGGCTCCGTTGCGAGCTTGTTGACTCCCGCACAGAGGTCGCGGACTACAGGGAGCTTCAGACGGAGCTGACTCGAGCACGCGCCCGGGTCGCACACCTAGATCGGGAGATGGCCCGCTTGAGCGCGGAGTTGGATCGGGTACACAAAAGGGCGCGCAACCTTGCCCACCCCTAGGATTAGCGGACGCGCCCATTTTTGCCCTCGCTCGGACCTACGCTGCTTTCAAGCGGCCACCGAGCGCAAAGGGATGTCGGCTTTACGTTTATGTTCCTTCCTTTTCCTTCGTATGTTCTATTTTGTAAAACTATGAAATTCGAAGCTAATCAATGTAATGACATTAGTATTTTAAAAACTCATGCATCTCATACATCTTGTCATTTTACTTATTCCGCACTTATCGTTTGAGACATCGGTGTTTGCCCTTACACATTCTTGGAATCTAGGTGATCACAACTGGCGTCTCATCGTTACCCGACTCGTCAACGTCTCAGGATGGCGGAAGGGGATCACGTCGATGTTTCCGAAGAAGTCAACCCTTCGGTCCCGACTCTCTCTCAACCACCGCAAACGCACGCTCCACCGCCTCTCACTCCTGCAGGCGTACTCCCGGCGTATCCCGCCGCCCTTCCAACACATCTCCTACCCCCGGCGTCTTCAGGGGCGCCTCTGCCACCGGCCTCACCAACTTCCGCCGCCACCAATGACCAAGCCCGCATTGCGGCCCTCGAGGGTACGGTCAACCAAATGGCCACTAACATGGCAGAGTTGCTCGCTTTGCTCAGAGGACCTAACCGGGCCTCCTCGAGCTCCACACCTCCGCCGGGACCGGGGCCAACAGTCGATCCAACCCCGTGGGCTCCACCGACCCAAGCCCTGGAGAACGTTGAGGCCCCCGCACTGCCAACGCTGTATACATCCACGGTCCACCCCTTCACCACTCAACCTCCGCCGCCGCCGGCCCCTTCGGTAGTCCCTCTTCCACCGGCTACCTTCCTATCCTCGGAGCATATCCTGTCCGCACCTCCGCCCGTTTCCATGCCGGCTCCGGCGGTGGCCTACACGGTACCTCAGCCGATGGTTTTCCCGGCATCCACCGCACCTGCTCCGACTCACCCTCAAGCCACGAAGCTCCCTCCCTTTCCGTCTCTACAACCTCACGCCGGCCTCTCCTACCAGGCACCGCCTCCCATAAACACCACTTTCCATGAACCGGGCACGCCGACTCATGCGGCCCAATTCGCCTCACCGACGCACTTCTTCCTCGAGGCCGATGCCGAACAGGAGCGTAGGTTGAAGCGAATGGAGGAAACAATACGGGCCCTGCAAGCGAACGATAATCGTCCCGATGCCCGCTATGGCGACTGTAGCCTATTTCCGGGCATGCGCCTGCCCCCGAAGTTCAAGGTTCCAGAGTTCAAGACCTATGACGGCAAGACGGATCCACGCCACCACCTCCGCCATTACCGAGGGAAGATGCTGCAGTATTGGGAATACGAGGAATTTGTCATCCACTCCTTCCAGGATAACCTGTCAGGATCGGCCCTCGATTGGTTCATGTCGCTAAAGGCCGAAGACATCCCGACGTGGGAGGACCTCTCTCGGAAGTTCACCGACCAGTACCGGTATTGCGCAGAAACGCCTCCCACCCTTTTGGAGCTAAGCACGAAAGAAATGGCGCGGGGCCAAAAGTTTGAGGAGTATGCTGCCAAGTGGCGGGCCCAAGCAGTAAAGCACATCCCTCCGATCAGCGAGGCGCAACAGATCCAGTTGTTCCACTCCACGCTGAGAGGAGTGTACTATTCACACCTGTTGGCGCACACTTCGTCGTTCTCCGATCTCATCGAGGCCGGGAAAAAGCTGGATTTGGAAAAAGCTCGGAAGAATGGAGGACCCCACCAACAAAGGAGAGGAGTCATCAAAGAAGGCTCCCGCGGCACCGTCATCTTCCAGCGGGAGGAGAGCGAAAGAAGTTTCGGTCAACGCCGTCAATACGGCACATTAGGCGCCACAACAATATTCGGTGAATCTCACGACCGCACCGACCACCGCTCCTACCTACTTCCTCCCGCCTCCACAGCACCAATTTCAGTCGATCTACTATTCAGCCCCACCGGTCCCACCGCCGACGACCTCACAGTCATACGACCACTTTGTGCCTGCCCCCGCTCAGCCCTCTCAACCCAGGCCCCCGGTGTCGAGAACTCCTCCACCGGCGCAACAAAATCCCACTTCGCAGGGTCAACAGGCCGGCGGCGCGCCAAGCCGACCCCGCAAACAATACTCGCCGCTGCTTGCTCCTCTCTCTCACATATATCGGCAACTCTTGGCGGGAAATCAAATTCAACCGATATCCCCGTGTTCGAACTTCGACCCGTCCGTCCAGGATCAATCCAAGCGCTGCGAATATCATCAGGGCGCGCCGGGGCACACTCTCGACAATTGTTGGAGGCTGAGGGGCGAAATTCAGAGGAGGATCGACAGCAACCGACTCACTTTCAACGCTGTCAGACCTCCAAATGTGCAGGCCAACCCCCTCCCGGACCATAGGCCGAGCTCGGGGCCATCCATCAACATGATCTCTATATGCGTCTCGGAGAGGGACGAAGAAGCGCAGGAGAATCCCCCTCCCTTCGTGATTAATTACACTCCCGAAGAACTCACGGTCGGGTTTACGGGACACGTGGCCTCGCCGGCCCCATTCGTCGTTGACGTCCCCGCTCGGGAGCCGTACTCAGATAGCAAGGTCCCCTGGACCTACGAAGGAAGCATCGCGAGCGTCGAACAGCAATTCAGTGTCATGGGGTTGACACGCTCGGGATGGGTATATGAGAGCCCGACGGCCAAGGACAAAGGGAAAGCGCCCGCCGTTGAAGACGGAGCGACGCCCGAAAGCTCACCTTTCCCGTCCAAGAAGGTGACCGAGGAGGAAGCCGAAGCTTTCATGAAGATCGTGAAGGCAAGCGAATACAAGGTGGTTGAACAAATGGCCAAATCCCCGGCCCACATCTCATTGCTTGCCCTCCTCCTCGGCTCGGAACCTCACCGTGAGGCCCTCCTCCGGGTACTGACCGCGGCACAGGTGCCGAAGGAAACGCCCCCGGACAGGATAGAGGAGACGATCGGGTCCATCTTTTCCAACACTATCTCGTTCTCGGACGACGAGCTCCCGTCCGAGGGTTGGTCACATTCACGGGCGTTGCACATTGTCTGCAAGTGCAACAATTACATCATCGGCCGGGTCATGATTGACAACGAGTCCGCCCTCAACGTTTGCCCGGTGACCATCCTGAAACAGATGAATGTGGACCTTAACCGGGTCCGCCCAAGCAAAACAGCGGTCCGAGCCTTCGACGGCTCTCGCAGGGAGGTGAACGGGGAGATCGACCTCCTCATAGACGTTGGCCCATGCTCGTTCAGCATCACGTTCCAGGTGCTTGACATCCCGAACGCGTTCAGCCTGTTGCTCGGGAGGCCTTGGATCCACTCGGCCGGCGCCGTCCCCTCTTCTCTGCATCAACGGCTAAAGTTCATCGTCGAAGAGAAGCTCATCACGGTGAAAGGAGAAGAGGATTACGCCATCTACAAAGAGACGGCGGTGCCCTACATCAGCATTGGGGACGATGAAAACCTCCCGTTCCACTCCTTCGAAACCATCTCCGTCATCCGAGACTACGGAGAGAGTGGACCATCCCGCGTCGACCGCATGATAGGGAAGGTTCTCCTGCGCAACAACTATATTCCCGGTACCGGCCTTGGGGCGCGCGGACAAGGGATCAGCCGCCCCGTTGAGATCGAGGAGTACAAACACAGGAGGGGACTCGGCTTTCGCCCCTCCTGTCACGAGATCATCGAGGCCCGCAAGGGCAACCATCTTCATCGCCTCGCCGCGTACTATGGGAGGCTCAACAGGGGCACTTCAGTCCCCCCACTATCTCACTTCTTCCCTGGGCCCTCACACACCATAGGAGGCACCCTTGACGGCCCTTCCTCTGACTCCGACGACACTCCTGCCACTTCGTCAGCCGTGTACGCCGTCACCGAGGAGATTCCTTCAGGGGTTCACATCCGCTTGGCACAGGAAAACGAGGAGCTGGACAACTGGACCTCAGTCCCGCGCTACTCGGTTGTGATTGCCGATGTGTAAGGCTTATCTATGTATAAGGTGTTCCCCGCGTGTCGGCATAACCATGCGCCACACGACGGGAGAGGGGTTTCTATTATGGCTTCTTGTCCACAACATCAATGAAATCTCTCACGCATTTTTTGAATTCCCTTGCATTCTTTCTCCCTCTCCTATTCTCCATTTCGCAGCACTATAAAATTTTCTAAGACGATTCTCTCGAATTTCCAGGCTCTACTCGAATCTAAATCCTCGATGCTTCGATGCGAACCTATCCCGAGAGCAACTCGGTGAGCCTCAACCCGTATACTTTGGGGAAGGGCTCCCCGAGGATGGTCAAGTGCCCGAGATAGAAGAGAGTTTGCGTCGCCTCGAAGACCATCAAATCACCTCGGTCGAGCCAACGGAGGAGATCAACGTGGGCACCAAAGAAGAGCCTCGCACCTTGAAGATTGGGACAGCTCTCGACCCTACACAGAGAACCCGGATGATCGACTTCCTAAAGGGATATCAGGAGGTCTTCGCTTGGTCTTACGCCGATATGCTCGGCTTAGACCCCTCGATAGTCGAACACTTTCTCCCGCTTAACACCGAGAAACTCCCACCCAAACGGCAACAGTTGCGACGACAACGGGCTAGCCTTCTCCTCCGAATCAAGGAGGAAGTCGTCAAGAAGATCAACGCGGGGTTCCTCGAGGTCTGCAATTATTCCGAGTGGG
This sequence comes from Punica granatum, assembly GCF_007655135.1. Taxonomy (NCBI): domain Eukaryota; kingdom Viridiplantae; phylum Streptophyta; class Magnoliopsida; order Myrtales; family Lythraceae; genus Punica; species Punica granatum. Next base: position 20,298,451 of record NC_045131.1, read on the forward strand.
TGGCGAACATTGTGCCAGTGGAAAAGAAAGACGGAAGGGTCCGAGTCTGCGTTGACTACCGAGATCTCAATAAGGCCAGCCCTAAAGACAACTTCCCCTTGCCGCACATCGACATCCTAGTCGACAATACGGCGCGCCACGCCCAATTCTCTTTCATGGACGGCTTCTCCGGATACAATCAGATCCGGATGGCCGAGAAGGACAAACTCAAGACGACGTTCACTACGATGTGGGGAACCTTTTGCTACCGCGTTATGCCTTTCGGCCTCAAGAATGCGGGGGCAATTTATCAGAGGGCTATGGTCACACTATTCCACGACATGATGCACAAGGAAGTTGAGGTATATGTTGACGACATGATCGCCAAGTCCAAAGAAGGAGAAGACCACCTCATCAACCTGAAGCGCCTTTTCAATCGCCTAAAAGAATACAAACTCCGGCTCAATCTGGCAAAGTGCACATTCAATGCCCGGTCAGGAAAACTACTGGGATTCGTGGTCAGTGAGCGCGGTATCGAGGTAGACCCGGATAAAGTCAAGGCAATCAAAGAACTTCCCCCGCCGTCGACGGTCCGAGAGGTGCGCGGCTTCTTGGGGCGACTGAATTACATCGCACGCTTCATTGCGAACCTGACAGATAAGTGCCAACCGCTCTTTCGCTTGCTCCGCAAAAATGCAGCAATGGAATGGGACCACGAGTGCCAAAAGGCTTTTGACACCATCAAGGCCTACCTAATTCAGCCGCCGATATTGGTACCACCCGTGCCGAGCCGGCCCCTCATTTTGTACCTCACAGTGCGCCGACAGTCCTTAGGGTGCATGCTGGGGCAAGAAGACGAGTCGACGCACACGGAAAGGTCGATATATTACTTAAGCAAGAAGTTCATCGAAGGGGAATCCAATTATCCAAAGATCGAGAAGATGTGTTGCGCGTTGGTATGGGTCATGCAAAGGCTCCGACAGTACACACTCTATCACACGATCCGCTTATTGTCAAAAGCGGACCCCTTGCGGTACTTGCTTGATAGCCCCTCATCCATGAGGAACATCGCAAAATGGCGCTGTCAGTTGACGGAATATGACATAGAGTACGTGCCTCGCACATCTGTCAAGGGGCAAGCGATTGCCGACCACCTAGCAGAATTCCCGATCGATGATGACACGCCGATCAACACTGACTTTCCGGATGAAGGAATCCTCCAGGTGGATGAAGAGAAAGAGGAACCGACATGGAAAATGTATTTTGACGGGGCCATCAATTCCGTGGGATCCGGAGTTGGGGCAGTTTTGATATCCTCGGACGGGCGCCATTATCCGGTCGCGGCAAAAGTGGATTTCTCCTGTACCAACAACGTAGCCGAGTACGAGGCGTGCATTCTCGGTCTGCAAGCGGCGATCGATTTCAAGGTGAAGGAGTTAGAGGTGTTCGGCGATTCCATGCTCACAATCTTCCAAACGTTGGGACAATGGAAGACGGAAGACGTGCTTGCGACACTTGCGTCCATGGCGAGTATCTCAGAGGGGAACATCGTCGAACCTCTCGTAATTGAAGTGGCCAGACGCCCGGCCCACTGCAACGAGATCGAAGCGTCCGAAGCAAAGCCGTGGTATGAGGACATCAAGAACTTCATGCAAATGGGCCATTATCCCCCGTCCGCCGATCGCCGCGATCGAAAGACGCTCAGGCACCTTGCGATGCATTACTTTCTGAGCGGCGAGATACTATACCACCGTTCCTTTGATTCCACGCTACTCCGATGCATTGACGAGCACGAGTCACGGCGCCTCATGGAGGAGGTACATGGAGGAAATTGTGGGCCCCACATGAATGGCCTTATGCTCGCCAAGAAGATCATGCGCTTAGGCTATTATTGGTCCACCATGGAGACTGACTGCGTGAAGCACGTCAGGCACTGCCACCGATGTCAAGTCTACGCTGATCAGATCAAAGCGCCCCCCAACGAACTGCGCCCCATGACAGCACCATGGCCTTTTTCGATGTGGGGAATGTATGTGATTGGCCCGATCAACCCCAAAGCGTCTAACGGGCATATGTTCATTTTGGTGGCGATCGATTACTTCACCAAATGGATCGAGGCCATCACTCTTGCGTCAGTCACCGTAAAGGCCGTGGCCCGTTTTCTCAGACTCGACGTCATCGCCCGGTACGGAGTCCCCGCCACGATCATCACGGACAATGCCAAGAACCTGAACAACAAGGTTATCGATGAGCTCTGTGCACAATTCAAAATCCGACACCGCAACTCCACCCCTACCGTCCCCAAATGAACGGAGCGGTGGAAGCGGCGAATAAGAACATCAAAAAGATCATCGAGAAAATGACGGTGAACTACAAGGATTGGCACGACATGCTCCCCTATGCACTCTTGGCGTACCGGACATCCATACGGACCTCAACCGGGGCAACCCCGTACTCCCTAGTCTATGGCATGGAGGCCGTCCTCCCAATCGAGGTGGAGATCCCCTCCATGAGGATTCTCGCCGAGGCCGAGCTTGCAGAAGCGGAGTGGGCAAAACAGCGATACGAGCAACTGAACCTCATTGATGAAAAGAGACTGAAGGCGCTGTGCCACGGACAGTGCTACCAGCAAAGAATGGCTCGAGCCTTTAACGCGACTTCAACCCCGACGACCTCGTTTTGAGGAAGGTCCTACACGTCACGCCGGACTCTCGAGGGAAGTTCTCGTACAAATACGACAGCCCCTTCGTCGTCAAAGAGGTTTTCTCCGGAGGAGCGGTCATTCTGAGCGATATGGACAGCACCGAAAACGCCCTCCCCGTCAACGCCGACGCCATCAAGAAGTATTATCCCTAAGTGCATGTATGTGTTTTAGTTTTTTTCGTCATTCGCCGGGCTCTGTGCCCTTTTTCATTGTAAGACATTCCTGTTCCCGTGGACAAGCGTTAGTTCCCACCATTTGTCCAACATTAAGCTTTCATGAGAGAAAAAAAAAACTTTCCCGCTAGGTCGAAAACCTCTTCGAGGCGGCCTAGGCAAAAGCTAGGGAACGAGTGGCACGACTTAAAATTCCGCAAAGGGGAGTCGCGGTAAAAGGAGAGCATAAATCATTTCCTTGCTAGGTCGAAAACCCCTTTGGGGCGGCCTAGGCAAAAGTTAGAGGACCCGAGAGGTGCGGTCTCACCCGGACGCGGGAACCGCAGCAAAAGGTGAGCACGTATGTGAGAAAGATCAAATAAAGCATCCCGCTAGGTCATCACGCATTTTGCGGCCTAGGCAAAAGTTAGGGGACAATTTCGGCTCGACCACAAAAGAATAGCAACACTTCTCCGTGAAGCTGCACCGAGTAGTGGTTCGGCATTCTCCAACGCAAGCAAACTCTCTTCGACTCTCCAGGCTCGAGACTAGCCCTGGAATGGGGTCGAATCGACATATCCTTGATTTAGAGGATCCCATAAGATCCCTCCCATTACCTTTATGCACATAATTCTACGGGTTATCCGTCTCAGAAAAGCCATTCTTCGATAGGGACGCGGCCGCCCTCCAAATGGCCACCAATGTCATGTCCCCAACACATCTTTACAAAGATTCCTTTACGCGTCGTAGTCTAAACGATTTTACGCGGCTGACATCCTTTGTAGGCTTCTCTTTACCCTGTACAGGTGCGATCAGGAACCCCAGGGGACGCTCCCCGTCGACGGATTCACGTCTGCCTCATGTGGCAAGCCGTGTGCTCGAAGACTTGGGAATCGTCGAGGGATGTGCTGCACCGCCCAAATCGACGGTGTTCAGAGAAAGGACGAGCGATAAGAGATCGTCATTAGTCGCCGCGCATGAAGCAATCCGTATCCAAATGCCAAGCGAGCCGTATCTCACAACGCTTTGCGCAAATTCCAAATTTCGAATTCCTCATTGGGTCCATCCCGGCTTTTAAATTCCAGTTCAGGTCTATCCTGGCCCCTCGGGTCCATCCCGGCTTTCAAATTCCAGTTCAGGTCTATCCTGGCCCCTCGAGTCCATCCCGGCTTTCAAATTCCAGTTCAGGTCTATCCTGGCCCCTCGGGTCCATCCCGGCCTTTAAATTCCAGTTCAGTCTATCTTGGCCCCTCGGGTCCATCCCGGCTTTTAATTTCTGTTCGGGTCTATCCCGGCTTTTAATTTCTTGTTCAGGTCTACCCTGGTCTCTTTCAGATTTATCCTGTTTCTTTGCGGGTCTATCCCGGCTTTTAATTTCTTGTTCAGGTCTACTCTGGTCTCTTTCAGATTTATCCTGTTTCCTTTCGGGTCTATCCCAGTTTCTTTCGGGTCCGTCCCGATCTTAATTTCCGGCGCAATGTCCCGACATGTCTAAGCGAGGTACGAGCAGCAATGGGGGAGGACGGTATCAGAACTGTCGTCGGGCCCAAAAAGGGGATGCTTACTATGGTCTTTGGCTACATCCTCTAACCGAGCATGCAACCAAAGAGGGGCAAGCTGTCAGCACCCCATTTTGGCCCATCGGCTTCCTACACGAGAATCCCTGATCAAAGCCCGGGTTACTATTCATCACCCGTCAATCAGAGGCAAATAGGCAGGCACGGAGTCATGAACAATGAGAGAAGAGCTGGGTCACTGAGAAAAGCAGAGGAAAGCCATCAGAAGAACGAACGAACAAGGAATCCCCAAAACGACGGGGCTGGCACTGTGGCACTATTCATCACCGAGTCACCGAAGCACCGAAAGGTGCCCAATATGGGGCTCCAAAAATCCCTCTCAGTGCCAAAGTGACCAACGACACGTCCGGGGACATCCTGCTTAAGTCGGGACACCCCGATCCCCCACGAACGCCTTTTCTAACAGAGCTCCCGGGGCCTGCTCCACTGACAAGTAGACGGCCCCCCAAAAAGGGTCTACAGGCACCTAGGGACCACCAGGGTCGGGGAACAAGCTTCATATGACCTTCCGGAACTCGACTCGGTTTCCCGAGGGACATTTCAGTGGTCATGAGCGCCTCCCGGCGAGCCTCCGAGGTACGTCCACGAAGAACAGAGATCACAACGATCCCCGAGCACCTCACAACGAGCCCCGAGCACTTCAAGGCATTCAGGGAACACTGACAAAACCCCGGTCAAAGTCCCTAGGTCTTCCCGGGCCAACGGTCCCCGATCGAGGGCGATGAGCCAACAATCCCTCATGGGGCAAAAGGATTGCCAAAATGAATGTTAGGATGCACAAAGAGCAATCGGGGACCAAGGGACACTAAACTCCGCTCCGAATGTCCAAACGGGGCAAAACCGACTCTCGAGGTGCCGAGTCGCCCGAACGTCCGTTCACACGACACATGGCGATATTAGGCTCATTCAAATCCTCGTCATTCAAGCATTCCAAATCTTCAAATTAATTGGATATCGGAGGTCGGATGCGAGCTCAATCAAGTTTCAAGCATTTTCCGGCTTTTCTCTTAATCGAATGGGACCCACAGCTCAGCCAAGCCAAGCCACCAAGCCGCGGCTCAACCCCAAGCCACGGCTCAAACCCTCAAGCCGCGGCTCAGCCGCAATAAGCCATGGTTTGCCCCTATGGCCGGCGGCTCAATCCCTCTCCTCTTCCCTCCACCACACAATTCAAATCTCTTACACACCCATCACCCATCCATCACCTCCCATCACTCTTACCCTTGCTTCCCCTACACTCTAAGTGACATCTCCCCCTCCCTAATCCCATTAGAAAATTCGGCAGCCCTCTAAACTAATTCGGCAGCCCTTTAATTCCCCAAAACCGCAATTAGTTGGTCTCAATCACTCCATTAAGCTCTCCTATAAAGCCTCTAGCACCATTAGTTCTAATCACTTCTTCAATTCTCACTCTCTCTCAAGCCAATATCTCTCAAGAACCCTCTCAAACTCCAGCCCATTCTCATCCACTCGTCCGCCCCAAGCCAAGGCCGAAACCGGCCAAAACCATCGGAAAACCAACCGGTATTCCGGTAACCACCCGACCCGACATAAGCCTGTGCGCACCCGAATGTTGACTCTCGTTGGGGCACACATGCGCGTGGGCCGTTCGCGCGATTTGGGAGTGTCCACCTTCCCGAGGGGGACGCGTGACGGACATGCGTGAGAAGGAGTCGCCACTTACCATTTTACGACTCGGAGTCGAGGGCCGGTAAGTACCCAAGTCTAGGGGTATGGATACACCTAGTGCGCTAAGGCATATGGTCTGGCGGAACCTGAGTTCCAAATTAGGGAGTTCGGTTACGTATGGGCCTATATCCCGTATGCCCTTTCGGTACTCTGTTTGTCTATGGCTTGCCGTTTTTGTTTATTTACCGCGTGAGTTAAGTTGCACACTCCTTGCCCGTCTTGACACCGTAAATTCATGAGCACTCTCAGGCCTTTTCTGCTCATCGACCGGGGTCCTTACATTGACTGAATGAAAATACAGAAATGCTTGTATAACTGAAGATACAGACGTTGTACGGTGTTTTGGATTCGGTCGATTTGCATCAAGCCAAATATTCCACTCGTGCATGCCGTGAGTTTTGAAGGACCGAAACCGAAATTAATGCAACGCGGGCTCATGGATCCGGGGGTCGGGTCCGACCGGACCGACGGATAGCAGAAGAGTCGCTTGACTCCCAAGATAGCCGTGGAACGGGTCGAGCTCCCGGGTCATGTCCTGGCCACGACTCACTCATCCTATCCGAGTTGTCTTTCCACTTAGACATCACTAAGATTGGGATGTTGAGTCGAGGCAAAACCCGATGCCGCACTCGGGTTGCGCGCTCTCAGTGTGCATGGGCGTTGGACCCGTGATCGATGATTTTTGGGGCGTTGGACCCCATGCAATCGTCTCTTATGAGTTCAGGCTTGAACCGTGATGAATTCAGCAAATAACAGACAAGTACAGGCATGTATATTCAGTAAGTAATGCAGAAAATAAAGGATGCTAACTGAAAAGTGCATGTGGGTGCATGGATGCAAGCAAACGGTGTATTTACGCCAAGTTTACGTGATTATGCCGTTTGTTATCTGAAATTTGTTTGACAGACAATTTGGAAGTACGTGTATGTCAGTTTTAGATTGCTTCTGTTTGGTTCTCTGTCGCGTGCATGATTAGTCCATTACCGACATATGTGCTTTTGTTGTGTGTTTGCTCTCGGCTTTCTGAAAGTCTTTTAGTTTCCGCTTGTTATAGTTCGGTGAGAACCGGCCAGTAACCGAAGAAAAGAGACCGTTTGATAACCTAAGGAAATCAATACTATCCAGCCCCTTAAAAGGTATGCCCGCGGGATCTCTTGGTTCCCTTGAGTTAGGAATGTTCTCTTTACTCAAGTTTATGGTCTTTTCTCACGTTTTTACGGTTCATTTTAGCGTAGTCGGTGCCGCCATGATCTCATGTATTTTTATGCAACCATTTGGGCGGAATCGATAAAACGACACCGGCTCATGCATCAACAGTGCGATAAGTAAAGCATGATGAGTTACACGCATTCATCCACGAGCATACATCGTTACATGTTCGGAATAACAGAATAAAAGTGCATAAACGAAATTTGCAAGCGAATAAATGAATCCCGCCTTATACCCCACATGCCTAAAGACTAAGAGTCCTAGCCTTCTCTAAGTCGGGGAGAAAAGCATACCTGGTCTCAAGGGTCGAAAATAAGTCGGAAACGTTGCTGAAAACCGGCAAGAAGTGGTGTTGAACCGGTCGGGTACTGTTCACCCGAGAGAACCACCCAACTTTGGCCGGCTTGAACCGGTGGCTTCGGTCGGCTTTTTGAACTGGCCCGACTTGTGGCACCTCCCAAGAGAATGCTTGTGACATCTATGGGTGACTCAGGACGTGCGGGGACCTGCGCTAACCCAAAAAGCAAGAAAACCGGTAAGTACCAAAAATGTCTTTTTTTCAATCCGGTTTTGGTTTTCTTGTTTTGGATGAGTTTTAAAGCATTGCTTGACGTCTCCTTCCTCTGGGATGATCCTTAGGAAGTGTTTAAGGGTTTTCTAGAGTTAGATTTTCAAGAAAGGTCCGGTTTAAAAATCGGCACGGGACAGAACCCGGACTGCCCACTGAACCGGCCCCTGCGCCTGTTTCTGTTTTGGTCCGGTTCGGGCAGCTAGGAGCCTCAAACGACAAATCTAACACCACCACTGGACTCGGGAGGTCGAAATCATATGGGATATGTGTTTAGTTCAAGGTTTGGGCTAGGTCGGGTGGATGGTCGCCGAAAAACGGTTTGTTTTCCGGCAATTTTCTTGGGATTCTGGTGGCTTCTTTTTGCTGAACGACCAGGGATTTTTGAGAGGCTCTTTTAGGAGTATTTTGGCTGTGTAATGGCTGAATGCAATGTTGTCTTGAATGAAGAATACCCATGGGTATTTATAGAGGAGCCTTAGGGACTATTTTGCAAAATTTAAGTGCAAATGGCTTTGCAAGTTGATATGGCCGGTGCAAAGGGGTCCAATGGGGTGTTAAAATTGATTCAAATTGGTTGGAAGTGAGTTGGCATGAGTTGGAATTGAATGGGAATGGAAGAGCATGCAACTTGCATATTTCGGCTAAGAGGAGGAATGGATAATTGATTAGCACTTCTACTGTAGGCATTATTTTTTTTATACAAAAAATAATTAAGAAATACTCATGGTAACCATTAGAGCCGAAGAAATTAGTAATATTATCCGTGAACGAATTGAGCAATATAATAGAGAAGTAAAGATTGTAAGGGCTACCGACTCCTTGCTGGTGGGGTCCACACGTTTTGAGGTCAGCCATGAGGTAAGGGAGGGTCCCACAAGGTTTGGAAGAAAATTGGTGAAATTCTGGCTCCGGTTTGAAGCGATTCTGAGTCCCGTGGCTCAAGTTATGGCGAAATCGGCGACGTTCGTGGAAAACCGAATCAAATGAGCCCAATATTGACCTTTTTGTCCTCTTGGAAGTGCTCGAATTGCCTCTCGGGAATGCTTGAATTGTCTTGAGCAATCACATGACTCGAGGAATAAATTCGGGATATTCGTGGTGCGGTTTTGAGTAATTTGAGGCATTTTATATGTCTCGTGAAGTTCGGGTCAATTTTGCTCGAGTCAGAGGCCTGGAACTGAAATTGACTGTTTCCGGCACCTATTCAGTGATTTGCACACTATTTTGCTCATTTTGCCTGTTTTGTGCTTTATTCGAGCCGAATGACTATTCTACCCCTACCCAGGAGTCGACGGTTGACTTTTGCTCATTCCGGTCAAACAGAATTGAATTGGCCATTTCTGTTTGCAGATCCCGCATCTACGTTCCATGCCGGTCGTTTTGGCATATTTTTCCGTTTTCGCAGAACGGTGGACCCAGGGACCTTTTTCTGATGCCAAATGACTACTTTGCCCTTGCTAAATAGAGAAAATGACCATTTTGCCCCTAGGAGGCAAATGACCATTTTGCCCTTGAATGTGTAGCTTGCACTTCAGTGGGAATTATGGGGATATTTGACGTGTCGGAGATGTCTGTATCCTCTGTTCTGTCAAAATAAGCCTTGCTCTGTTTGTTTAAGCCTGTGCATTTGGACTATTCTCGGCTTTTGCCTGAGCTTTATGGTCGATTCCCTGAATGTGCTCGGGATAGACTTTTGATCTATGACCAAGTATTCCGATGTGCCCGATGACCACTGAATGCTCTGTTCTGTTGAGAGTGGGCCCCGATTTATCTTCTGTATGAGTGCTTGAATCCATTTTGCAATTGGTGGGAGATGTGAATCGTGTGTCTGATAAACTTAAACTTTCTTTGATTCGATGCATCTCTTTTCAATGACTGCCCTTGCTTGCCATGGTATCCTTGGGTGCTCCGGACCTTGTATTGTTGTGTGTGTGAAGCCTGTGATTGGAGTTGCTGTGTTGCTCGTCTGGGAGCCGGTGAGCCAAAATGGGGTGCTGACAGCTTGCCCCTCTTTGGTTATATGCTCGAGTAGAGGATGTAACCAAAGACTATAAGAAGCACCTATTTTGGATCCGGCGACCATCGTAATGCCTATTTTTGTGCCCTCCTTTCATCCTCAGATTTGCTCAATTGTCATGCCCTAAGAATGGTGTATGAAAATGATGCGTGCTTTTGGCGAAAGTGCCTGCATAAAGAAAAGTGCGAGAGTTAGAATGTATTGCATAAATAGAAGGTGCCTTTGTGTAATTGGAAGTGCGGTGCATAATTGAAAGTGCACTGTATAACTGAAAAGTGCATTGCAGAATCGAAAGTGCTTTGCATAATTGAAAGGTGCATTGCGAAAATGAAAAGGTGCACTGCATTCCTGAGAAGGTGCACGCTAATTGAAAAGTGCATTCCGGAAATGAAAATGTGCACTGCATTCCGGAGAAGGTGCACGCTAATTGAAAAGTGCATTGCTGAAATGAAAATGTGCACTGCATTCCGGAGAAGGTGCACGCTAATTGAAAAGTGCATTGCAGAAATGAAAATGTGCACTGCATCCCGGAGGAGGTGCACGCTAATTGAAAAGTGCATTGCGGAAATGAAAATGTGCACTGCATCCCGGAGGAGGTGCACGCTAATTGAAAAGTGCGTTGCGGAAATGAAAATGTGCACTGCATCCCGGAGGAGGTGCACGCTAATTGAAAAGTGCGTAATTGAAAAGCAGTTGCATAATTGAAAAGCAGTTGCATAATTGAGGAGCAGTGCAAAATGTAGAAGTGTCGTATGAGGTGCGAAGGGAACAGTTGCAATTTGCTTGTGCTTGCTGCGGATGATGCTGAGATTGGATATTTTTGCGGCTTGTTGCAAGATTGTAGTGCGTTTGTTGCGAGCAGCTCAGCGGTTTTGGCCTAGGGGCTTGCATGGAGAGGATCGTGCGTGTGCGTCAATTCAAGCATGCGAAGACACCTGCCTGTAGACAATACCAGGGCAAAGGTCAGTGCTAGGTATGTCGAGTGCTAGAAACGTGCGACTTTGATTTGCTTGATGCCAAGTCTGGTAGGGCAGTGCATAATAATAATAATAATAAAGATTGTATAATTGAAGAGCAGTTGCATAATTGAAAAGCTGTGCATAATTGAAGAGCCGTGCATAATTGAAAAGCAGCGCATGAGGCAGAATGCTAATGCAAAAGGGATTGCGTAGAGCGCGAGAATGTTTGTTGCGGTTGCTTTCTATTGAGCTGGCAATTTGTGAACAGTGCTGCTGGGCATTTGCTGTTTGTCATGCGGCTAGGTTGCATTGATGATGAGTCGGGGTCTCCCTGAGGACCCATTACTCCTGACTAAGATGGTCATCTGTTGAATGAGGCAGACATACGTCCGTCCTGGGAAGACGCGTCTTGGAGTCCAAGGTCGCGCACCTGCGTGCAGGAAAATGGCTTCTAACAATTGTTGTCAGTCATGCGTAACTCATTAGGATTGCAATGCGTTAGAGGAAATCTATGCAATGATATTTCAGGGACTTTGACTGCGATGACCATTTTAAGGGATGGTCGTGTCCTTGACTATGACTTTGAGAGAAAGGCTTTTTGCAGAACGAGCATGGCTCATGAGTTTTGCATAAGGATGTAGGGAAGGATTTTGGAATCCTCCAAATCAAGGATACGACTACTCGACTCCATTTCGAGGGATGCCTCGTGCCCAGAGAGTCAAAGAGAGAGTTTGCTTGCATTGATGATCGCAGAACCACTACTTGCTGTAGCCTCACGCAGGGTGCTGCTGTTCTTTCGTGGTCGAGCCGATAATTGCCCCTAACTTTTGCCTAGGCCGTAAAATGCATGACGGCCTAGCGGGGTATTTTTTTATTTGACATTTCCCTCATTGAACTCTCCTTTTGCTACGACCCTCCGCTTGACGGATTAGGTCGCGCCTCTCGATTCCTCTAATTTTTGCCTAGACCGCCCTTTGCGGGTTTTCAATCTAGCGAGGATTTTGATTTGCTCTCATTTTGCCATGACTCCCATTTGCGGGATTTTAAGCCATGCCTCTCATTCCCTAATTTTTGCCTAGGACGCCTCGAGGAGGTTTTCGTCCTAGCGGGAAAACATTCTTTTTCTCTCTGAACATTGCTTAAATAAAATGCGTGCCATGGTAGTGTGGGCGTAATGCTCGGGGAGCAGAAATTGCAAACCATCAGGGATAGTACTTCCTGAGGGCGTCGGCATTGACAGGGAGTGCATTCTCGGTCCCGTCCATATCTCTTAAAATGATGGCACCTCCAGAGAAGACTTCTGTGACGACGAAAGGTCCGTCGTATTTGTATGCAAACTTGCCCCTAGAGTCGGGAGCAATATGCAAGACTTTGCGCAGAACGAGGTCTCCGGGTTTGAACTCGCGATGGCGGACCTTCGCGTTAAATGCCCGAGCCATCCTCTGCTAGTAGCATTGTCCGTGGCAGAGTGCTGCTAGCCGCTTCTCATCGATGAGATTAAGCTGTTCGTATCGCTGCTTTATCCATTCTGCTTCTTCAAGCTTGGCCTCGGCAAGAATCCTCAAGGAGGGAATCTCCACTTCAATTGGGAGAACTGCTTCTGTGCCGTATACCAAAGAGTATGGGGTTGCCCCAGTAGACGTGCGAATCGAAGTGCGATATGCCAAGAGTGCAAACGGGAGCATCTCGTGCCAATCCTTATAATTCACCGTCATCTTTTCAATGATCCTCTTAATGTTTTTGTTTGCTGCCTCTACCGTTCCATTCATTTGGGGGCGATATGGCGAGGAATTGCGGTGCTGTATCTTGAACTGTGCACAGAGCTCGTCAATGACTTTATTGTTCAAATTCTTGGCATTGTCGATAATGATCGTTGCAGGGACCCCGTATCTTGCAATGATATGCGCCACAGCTTTTACAGTAACTGATGCGAGCGTAATGGCTTCGATCCACTTGGTGAAATAATCGATCGCCACTAAGATGAAGAGATGCCCGTTTGATGCTTTGGGATTGATGGGACCAATGACATCCATGCCCCACATTGAGAAGGGCCACGGAGCCGCCATCGGGTGTAACTCGTTGGGCGGTGCTTTAATCTTATCTGCATAAACTTGGCATAAGCGGCAATGCCTGACGTGCTTGACGCAGTCAGTTTCCATGGTGGACCAAAAGTAGCCGAACCGCATGATCTTCTTGGCAAGCATAAGTCCGTTCATGTGAGGTCCGCAGCTTCCCCCGTGTACTTCTTGGATGAGGCGTTGTGCCTCTTGTCCGTCAACACATCGAAGCAGCGTAGCATCGAGAGAGCGCCTGTAGAGCGTTTCACCGCTCAGGAAGTAGTGCGTTGCAAGCAACCGGAGTGTTTTTCGATTGCGGTGATTGGCAAACTGCGGATATTGACCAGTCTGCAGAAAGTGTTTAATGTCTTCAAACCAAGGCTTTGCGTCGATGGCCTCGATCGCATCGCAATGGGCAGGGCCTTTGGTAATCTCAATCTCGAGGGGCTCGATGAGATTTCCTTTTGTGATACTCACCATGGAGGCGAGCGTTGCGAGTGCGTCTGCGAAGTGATTCTTTACGCGAGGCGTGTAAGTGAACGTGATCTTTTCGAAGTTCTCCGCTAACTCCTTAAGATACTCGTGATAGGGTACTAGCTTCTCATCCTTTGTCTTCCATTGCCCCAGCGTTTGGAAAATTGTGAGCATTGAGTCCCCGAACACCTCTAACTCCTTGACTTTGAAGTCAATAGCTGCTTGCAGACCGAGGATGCATGCTTCGTACTCAGCCACATTATTGGTGCAAGGAAAGTCAATTTTTGCTGCAACGGGATAATGACGCCCGTCAGGAGATATCAGTACTGCACCGATGCCCGAGCCAGTGGAGTTGACTGCTCCATCGAAATACATCTTCCACGTTGGGCTATCCTTCTCACTGTCGACTTGGAGGATTCCTTCATCTAGAAAGTCTGGATCAATAGGCGTGTTGTCTTCAATCGGAAACTCTGCCAAGTGGTCTGCAATTGCTTGTCCTTTAACTGACGTGCGCGCTACATATTCAATGTCGTATTCTGCTAACTGACAGCGCGCCATTTTGCGATGCTCCTCATGGAAGATGGGCTATCAAGCAGGTACTTCAGGGGATCTGCCTTGGACAACAAGCGAATGGTATGATAGAGAGTGTATTGCCGGAGCCTTTGCATGACCCATACCAGCGCGCAACACAACTTCTTAATGTCGGGGTAGTTGGACTCCCCTTCAGTGAACTTCTTGCTTAAATAATAAATCGCTTGCTCTACGTGTGTGGATTCGTCCTCCTGCCCCAACATGCACCCCAATGATTGGCGGCGCACTGTCAGGTAAAGGATGAGAGAACGACCCGATACCGACGGGACCAACACCGGCGGCTGAATCAAGTATGCCTTGATGGTATCGAAGGCTTTCTGACATTCGTCGTCCCACTCAATTGCTGCATTCTTGCGGAGCAGGCGAAAGAGCGGTTGACATTTGTCTGTCAGGTTTGCAATGAATCGCGCAATGTAATTCAGCCGACCGAGAAAGCCTCGCACTTCGCGCACAGTTTTCGGTGGAGGCATCTCCAATATTGCTTTTACCTTATCTGGATCCACTTCAATGCCGCGCTCGCTGACTATGAACCCTAGTAACTTTCCCAACTTGGCGTCGAAAATGCATTTTGCTGAATTGAGCCGGAGCTTGTACTTCTTGAGACAGTCGAAGATACGCTTCAAGTTGACGAGGTGATCCTCCCCTTCCCTTGACTTGGCGATCATGTCGTCTACGTAGACCTCGATCTCCTTGTGCATCATGTCATGGAAAAACGTGACCATTGCCCTCTGATAAGTTGCCCCGGCGTTCTTGAGACCGAAAGGCATGACTTTGTAGCAAAAGGTGCCCCACATTGTGACGAACGTGGTCTTGATCTTGTCTTCCTCGGCCATCCGGATTTGATTGTATCCAGAGAAGCCGTCCATGAAAGAGAACTGCGTGTAGCGTGCAGTATTATCGACCAAGACGTCGATGTGGGGCAGAGGGAAGTTATCTTTAGGACTTGCTTTGTTGAGGTCGCGGTAATCAACACATACTCTAACTCTTCCGTCCTTCTTCTCCACAGGCACGATGTTTGCCACCCATTCGGAATAGTTGCAAACTTCCAAGAAACCTGCGTTGATCTGCTTGACGACTTCCTCTTTGATGAGGAGGAGAAGCTCGGCTCGCTGTCGCCGTAAGTGCTGCCGTTTGGGCGGAACCTTGTCTGTATCGAGCGGGAGGAAATGCTGCACTATCGAGGGGTCTAAGCCTGGCATGTCGGCGTAAGACCAAGCAAAGACTTCTTGATATTCCCTCAAGAAATCGATCATCCGAGCTCGTTGGGTAGGGTCGAGACTAGTCCCGATCTTTAAAGTGCGTGGTTCCTCTTCTGTGCCTATGTTGATTTCTTCTATCGGCTAGACTGTAGTGAGTTGGTGGTTCTCGAGGCGATGCAAACTCTCTTCGATCTCAGGCACTCGACCGTCCTCGTCAAGCCCTTCCCCGAAGTATATGGGTTGGGGCTTTTCGAGAAGTCCCTCGGATGGGTTCGAATTGACGCGTCGATGATTTGGATTCGGATGGAGCCTGGAAATGAAAAGGATTCAGCTTAGAATATGGAAATGCTTGAAGAGATAAGGGAAGAGAAATGAGACACTGGAATTCAAAAGGGTATGAAGGGATTTGATTAGCGGAGTTAGTGTATGCTATAACAAAAGGATCCCTCTTCCGTCGTGTGGCTTGTTACTTTGCCTAACACGCGGGAAACATCAAAATACATAGATAGCCTTACACATCGGCAAACACTGCCGAGTATTGCGGAACCGACGTCCAGTTGTCGAGGTGCTCATTCTCCCGTGCCGGGGGGATGTGGACTCCCGGAGGAGTCTCCTCAGAGACGGTGTATATGGCTAGCTCATCAAGATATGCGCCGTCTGAATCTAAGTAAGAGTCCTGTAGGGTGCCCCCAACGATGCATGGCGGTCCGGGGAAAAAGTAGAAGAGGGGTGGAATTGGGATGCCCCTGTTGATTCTCCCGTAATGCGCAGCGAGATGATGAAGATGCTTGCCATTGCGTGCCTGAACGATCTCGTGGCAAGAGGGACGGTAGCCAAGTCCCTTCCTATTCTTGTTGTCCTCGATCTCAATGGGGTGTGTGATCCCCTGTCCTTTTGCTCCAAGTCCAGCGCCTCGGACGTAGTCGTGCTGCAACAGAAACTTACCTATCATGCGATCAGCCCTGGATGGGCCCGACTTCTCCGTAATCCTTGATAACAGAGATGGTTTCGAATGAGTGGAAGGGAAGATTCTGATCATCTCCGATGCTGATGTAGGGGAAGGCTGTCTCCTTGTAGATGGCGTAGTCTTCTTCTCCTTTCACGGTGATGAGCTTGCCTTCGACAATGAACTTGAGTTTCTGGTGCAGGGAAGATGGCACAGCGCCGGCGGAATGGATCCATGGTCTCCCAAGCAGTAGGCTGAACGCGTTCGGGATGTCCAGGACCTGAAATGTAACTGCAAATGAGCAAGGACCGATGTCAATTAGCAAGTCGATCTCTCCGTTCACGTCCCTCCGTGAGCCATCAAAGGCCCTAACCGCTGTCTTGCTTGGCCGAATGCGGTTAAATTCGACATTCATCTGTTTGAGGGTAGAGACTGGGCACACATTGAGAGCGGAGCCATTGTCGATCATGACTCGACCAACTATGAAGTTGTTGCACTTGCAAACGATGTGCAACGCCCGAGAGTGTTCACACCCTTCGGAGGGAAGCTCGTCATCGGAAAACGAGATAGCATTAGAGAAGATAGTGCTGATGGTTTCTTCGATCTGTGCTACAGGCGTTTCCTTGGGAACTTGCGCTGCAGTGAGGACTTTCAAGAGCGCTTGTCGATGAGGCTCCGAATTTAGCAAGAGGGCTAGCAAGGAAATATGGGCAGGAGATTTGCCCATTTGCTCCACTATCTTGTATTCGCTCGCCTTAATGATCTTCATGAATGTTTCTGCTTCTTCGTCTGTCACCTTTTTAGCCGGGATTGGTGCAGCCTGCGGGGCAGTCTCAAGCGTAGCGGCGGGAGCTTTCCCTTTGCTTGTGGTGTCCGAGTTCTCGTATACCCGTCCTGAGCGCGTAACTCCCATTACACTCATCTGTTGCTTGAGATTACCGATGCTATTCTTGTAAGTCCATGGGACCCTGTTGTCTTGATACGGTTCTTTGGCAGGTACTTCAATGATAAATGGGGCAGGCGGAACACTGGACCCCACAAACTGCGCAGCGACTTCTTCCGGGACGTATTCAATTACGAAGGGGACAGGGTCTTCCTTGCAAGCACTGATCATGTTGATGGTAGGTCCTGAGCCTGACACATGATTAGGGAGCGGGTTGGCCTGCACATTCGGGGGCCTTACTGCATTAAAGGAGATTGCTTTTGCATCGATTAACTCCTGAATCTTCTCTCGCAACCTCCAACAGTTATCGAGGGTGTGACCGGGTGCACCCATATGAAACTCGCATCGTCGGCTTTGGTCTTGATTTGCCGGATTGAAGTTGGCGCCTGGTGCCTCCTACCTGATCTTATTACCTGCAAGGAGCTGCCGGTATATATGGGAAGGTGGGGCTGGTAGGGGAGTGAACTGCCTGCGTTGGCAGGGCTGCGTAGTCCCGCTTTGCTGGCCCTGTTGAGGAGACCTAGATGCGGGGCCTTATTTTGCTGAGCCTGCAGGGGTGCGGGGGTGTAGTGGACGACTTGTTGAGGTGCGGATACTGGAGCCGGCGGGGCTGAGAATGGTTGCTGCGTGTATTGAGCGGGAGGCGGAGTGTACGCTTGGGTAGCTGGAGGTACTGGTGCGTAATTCATAGAGAACGGTCGGGACTCTTGGTGTCTTGGGCTGACAACATTGATAGTCGTCTCCTTACCCTTCTTGTTGCCTATGGGGGAGGATCCGGTGATATTTCTCCTGGAGGAATCCCCTTCCTTCTTCCTATTGGGGTCTTCTATCCTGCCTAGCTTGATCCCCATGTTGAGCTTCTTCCCTGCTTCGATTAAATCAGTGAATGAGGAAGTATGAGCCAACAGGTGTGTATAGTATACTCCCTTAAGCGTGGAATGGAATAGCTGAATCTGCTGCTTCTCGTTGATAGGCGGAATGTGCTTTGCCGCTTGAGAGCGCCACTTGGTGGCGCAGTCTTCGAACTTTTGCCCTTCAGTCATTTCTTTAGTGCTCAACTCTAGGAGAGTTGGCGGAGCTTCTGCGCAAAACTGATACTGATCAACAAACTTGCAGGAGAGGTCCGCCCATGTGAGGATGTCCTCCGGTTTGAGCGTCATGAACCAATCGAGAGCTGGTCCTGTTAAGCTGTCCTGGAAGGAGTGGATAATGAATTCCTCGTACTCCCAGTACTGTAACATCTTTCCTCGGTAGTGTTGGAGGTGATGCCGCGGGTCTCTTGTACCGTCGTATCGCTGGAACTCTGGAATCTTGATCCTTGGGGGTAGGCGCATATTCGGAAAGAGACCCCAATCGACGAAGCTTGAGTCGACTCGGGTTTCTCTTGCTTGCAGGGCTTTCACCATTTCTTCGAGCTTCCTAACCCTACGCTCCTGCTCTGTTTCTTCTTCCGACGGGAAGTTTGTGGGTGGAGCTAAAAGGGCTGCATGAGTAGGCGTGCCCGATTCAGAGGAGGTGATATTTAGGGGCGGTGGAGCTTGGTGAGGGAGGCCGATATTTGGTTGTGGAGCTTAGTAAGGAATGGATTCTGCAGTGTGAGCAGGAGCAAAAGTCGAAGTGACTATGGGCGGAGGGTGTCAGCACCCCATTTTGGCTCACCATTCCAAACAATGATATTAGCAATGACCCAAGCCACGACTTGAGCAGAATACAGAAAACGGCTCGGCAGAGCAAGAAATCACTATTCATCCTCAAGTTGGCAAAATTGAGCAAATGGCCCATGGACATGACAGAAGGACTCTAGGGGTCACCAAAGGGGAACAGAGCGACCAAAGAACTCAACAATGTCCAAAACCGGCGTTTTCAGTGTACTACACGGACGGCACTATTTTCCGATAGTTCGCTCGGCCGTCGGAAGATAGTGAATATTGGACTCCAAAAATCCACACCAGTGCCAAAAAGATGAAAAGTGTCCCCAAAGGCATTTTTCAAATCATCTGCTCTATACAGAACAATTTTCTGTATACAGACAACTTTTCAGTGGAAGTCCAAAAATGCCGGTTTCCTGGAGAAAAGTTAATTCCAAATATCAGACGCGACCATGCCCCATCAACACACAGAGTATGAACAACGCTTCAGATTGTCTTTTGGAAGTCACACAGACACTTCAAATGACTTCCGAACGACAAAACAAGCATACCCCTCTTCAGAAGAGCATAGCCGGAGAAGGTCTGATGGAATTACGGCAAACGAAGTTCATACCGCATTGCCCAGAAAACTCTAGCAGACATTCACAATTGGGCAAAACAAACAGCAAAACCCCTCGCGGTTTCCCGAGTAACCTCCGAAGAGCGGAAATGACCATTTTTAGTGGAAATCCATATCCGGAGGTCCTCTTTGGGGAAACTTAACTCCGAATGCTTACGTTACACAATGCTAGCCTTCTCAAGGCTCAATGTGGAATCGTCGGAATAAATCACACGACTCACCTAGACCTCCCGAGCAGTGCTTTAGAGGTCTCAGATACACTTTTCAAGTCCTTGGAGGTTTGATCTCGACAAACAGAGATTACAGTAATCTCCGGAGTGCCCAAGCAACTCAGAAATCATCCTGAGAAATCCAGTTTCGACCTCCTAGGACGTCTCCGGCCCCACGTTAGCATTACCGGCTTAAGGGATAATTGTTCACGTTGTCTGACAATTTATGTCAAAATGATCAACGTGAGATGCGGACACAAGATATGCTGTCAGAAGCGGACAACTTCGCCCTGGTCACTTGCAATGAGCAAAACCGGATTCCGAGCCTCGCACACATCCGGGACATTTCTCCATGAAAAATGTCAATCTCGGGCTCATTAACTCCGTTTTCTCGCGTATATCGACAATTCGACGTTCAATTCGAACCACGAACTTCGAATGCGCGACCAATCGAGACCCGAATTTTGGCCCGAACTTACCTCGCGACCCGTGGGACCCACGGCCAACTCATTGCCGCCTCACCCATGCCCATTGCCCTCCATGTCTCTTGTCATCTTCTTCTTCAAGCCAAGAAGACAACTTGCATTTGTCTTCCTTTTGCAAAATATCTAAGTGTTTCAATTCAACATTCCAACTTCCCATCCAAGCCATCAATGCTCTTATCTCTTCTCCATTAATGCAATGGATGAGGATTGAGCTTGATATTTCCTTAAGAAATTCGGATTCCACTAATCCATGGCCCTAATTGCACTTTTCTTCACTAATCTTGCATTTAAGCTTTTCTATATATTGTCCAAATGTCATTAACTTAAGGGGACACCTTAAAAACACTCTCTCTCTAGCATTTCTCACTCTTCAAAAGCTCTCAAACTCCATAGCAAACCGCAGCAAGCTTCAGCCATTTCCAGCAAGCAAAACCAAGCAAAACCGGGCAAAGTCTTAAGTCGGAATCCATCCCTGCTTGAATCCAAACTTTACCAAACTTCATATCCCACATGTTTTCGAGCCCCTCTATCCATTTCTGAACTTAGATTTTAAGTTTGAAGCCTCTAAGCCATAGAACCAGCCTTGAACAAATCTGGACAGATTTGGTCCTTCTCGGGTGAAAAATGTCAAACCGGGTTTCAAGCCTTTCCAAGTCGGTTTGAGCTACCAAAACCCATCAAACACCTCCCCACACAACCCTAGGGTGTCAAGAAGTCAAGAAATCCAAGAAAAACCCGTCGGTTTAACCCCAGGAGGAAGAAACAGCCCGACTACCCAGTCGGGTCGAAATTTCTGACTGTTTGTGCGGTTTTCTTGCAGATCGGGTCGATCCGAGACTCTTTTCGGACAACGACCACCACAGCCACCTCCAGAGGTGAGTTAGCAGTCGGGAGCCGTTGGCCTTGCTCAAATATTCCATCGGGAGCCTCCGTGGCGACGTCCGACCCGACTGGTGCCAGACGGGTCCGAATTTCCAGACGTACTCTGTTTTCCGTGATCTTTGCAGGGCTGTACGGGTCGACCCGATAACTCTGGGACCAAACGACCACCACAGTCACCTCCGGGGGTCAGTTAGGAGTCAGGAGCCACTGACCTTGCCTCAAAATTCCATCGGGAGCCTCCGTGGCGACGTCCGACCCGACTTGTGCCAGTCGGGTCTGTCCAATATTTCAGCCGGGTCTGTTTGATGCCATTCGGGTCTGTTCAACGGAAAACAGCTCAAAACCGACCCATCAACGGTCCAACCCGACTCTTGAAGGTCCCATCCCGCATCTCGGGACTAGTTGGAGCTCTCGGGTGACCAGCGTCCGTCACCGAGCGTCACTGAGCGCACGCCGCGCCCGTCATCCGCGCACGCCAGCGCCCGTGCCCATCGCCCGCGCACGCCTGCGCCTTCACCAGCGCACGCCCATGCTCGTCACCAGCGCACGCCGCGCCCGTCACCGGCGCACGCGCCCCGTCACCGAGCGCAGCCAGCATCCGCAGCCAGGCGTCATCCGCGCACGCCCGCGCCCGTCACAGCGCACGCCCGCGCCCGTCACCGGCGCACGCCGCGCCCATCCCCGCGCACGCCGGCGCCCGTCACCAGCGCACGCCCGTGCTCGTCACCAGCGCACGCCGCGCCCGTCACCGAGCGCAGCCAGCATCCGCAGCCAGGCGTCACCGAGCGCATCCAGCATCCGTCACCAGGCGTCACCCGCGCACGCCCGCGCCCATCACCAGCACACCCGCGCCCGTCACCCGCGCACGCCCGTGCTCGTCATCCAGCGCCACCACCCGCGCCCATCACCAGCACACCCCCGCGCCCGTCACCCCGCACGCGCCCGTGCTCGTCATCCAGCGCCACCCGCGCCCATCACCAGCAACCCGCCCGTCCCGCGCACGCCCGTGCTCGTCATCCAGCGCCACCCGCGCCCATCACCAGCACACCCGCGCCCGTCACCCGCGCACGCCCGTGCTCGTAATCCAGCGCCACCCGCGCCCATCACCAGCACACCCGCGCCCGTCACCAGCGCACACCGCGCCCATCACCCGCGCACGCCCGCGCCCTTCACCAGCGCACGCCCGCGCCCGTCCCAGCGCACGCCGCGACCCATCGCCCTCGCACGCCAGCGCCCGTCATCCGCGTACGGCCGCGCCCGTCACCAGCGCACGCCCGCGCCCGTCATCCGCGCACGCCGCGCCTGTCACCAGCGCACGCCCGCGCCCGTCATCCGCGCACGGCCGCGCCTGTCACCGCGCACACCCGCGCCCACCACCAGCGCCTGTCCGTGCCCACTAGCTCCCGTCACCGTGCTCGACCGTGCCCGTGCACGTCCATCCTTGCACCCGAATACCCTTTTAAGGGTTCCACCGAGTCACCCGACTCTCAAACACTTCCCCGACTCTTTCCTCGTATTCCGAGGCTAGGTAAAACACTTTCGACTTTGAGGAGTTAGGACTTTTTATATTTTTGCATGGCTATGGAGTATTATGGTGTTTTCATGCATGTTTCATTCACAAGATTTAATTTTTATGCAATTTTATGTTATATTATACACGTACACTATCTTAGGACTTGCTACCATGTCGGAAAGGGGCTTGGATCATCATAAAGAAGACTATCCCGACCCTATTATGGCACATTAAGTCTCGACCAATTCTCTAAAGGAGAGGGTTGAGATTTAAATTGCTCTTTTCGGGTTAAGATCGGTCTCCTTAGCCTATTCAAGTTAATTTCCGAGTTTGTTTATCATTATTGCATGCATGAAGCCGGTGTTATGTTATCCTTTTCCTTAATTAACACGTTTGTGAATGTTTGTATGTTTGAATGAGCTAGACAAATCGTGATAACGCCGGCTTTTGTTAAACAAAAGGTGCTATTTATCACGGTCGATGTTTGAGCATGCGAGAAATAATTAAACCACGATTAGGAAATCGTTCATGACTCGGATAGAGCCATGAGAACCTTCGGCCACCCTTCACAAGATGAAGCCGAGGGCTTCTTGGCCTTCCTTGAGTCAAGAATGAATTCCTTATCTCAAGTTTAATTTGTTGATCGGATGATGTGAAGTTTTACTTCAATGTCTTTACGATTCCCATATTAAAATATCATGTAAAGACTCTTTTAAACAAAGCATGCATGGATTCGAGTATCGATGACTCATTCGGGTCCATTTGGTTATGAGGATAGTTTCGGTTATTGGACCAAATTATTCTCGATCCTTATGGAATCGTCTTGGTCGTCGAGTCGCGAATCGTTTTCACAATTAATGCATTCGGCACAACCCTTAAGCATTAATTCCACAAACGGGTTAATCGGGACGCTCACACGATTAAACTCACTTCATACTGATAAAGTTTACCCGAATTGGACATTAACTGATAACTCGCGTCGACGAGTCGTCAAAGGATGTTGGTGCCCTTTTTAAACTTATCAATTTCAAAACCCGAAACGCGCGGTCCGACGTGGCATGGACGTCTAAAAAGGGCTTTTGTGTCTCAACTTGAGTTTTCACTTGATTCCAGGTAACTCATGTCAAGATACGGAAGATCTTTCTGGATCACTTCCGGACAGATCAACCGATTCTTTGGCTTTTTCAGGGTTCTTGCACAACCCTGGATGATCCAGGGAATCGGTCGACACCGGCTACAGGCCGAGGTGGCCCGCACTGTGATGTTTCCCCTTTTTTCTGAAAACCATTTTCAAATAAAGGGCAAAATCATCTTTTCACAACCCCGCGACATCTTTAGGGTTAGCATAATAGAAACACTACAGTACGGGATAAGAACGGGCTACCTGTTCAGGTGCAGGTTCATCTGCATAGCCTTTTCTTATCTAACTGATGAGTTTCTGCTATCCTAACATAGACTCGGGTAACTAGAACAGTTGATCCTTGTCAGAAAACCTGTGAAATGCTTATTAACCTTTCACTCGACCTAACCAAACACTAGATAATGGTTAGGAGGAATTCTAGATTCCAAATCTAGAGTCAAAACACGAGTTTGGTTAATTCAGTGGTAATTCAGTGTCACAATACAGAACAACTGTAAAAGCGATTCACACACCTGAGATTTGACTCTCTTTGTCAAGTTCTCAAAACAAAGCCGAATGCTAAAACGTTGGCACATGTTTGATTGTTTAGCATATGGCATTTGCTTGCAAAAACACCCCTGGGTTAATAATCTGTTAATTCACGTAAACACGACAATAACAAACACTTTGTCTGTATTAACATGTTGCGTGTTATCTTTCCGCACCTGTTTGCCATGCGGGTCGAGCCTGATCCCTCGGCCGAATAATATTAGGGTTCAACGCCCTAATCATCGAGCACAGGGTCCAACACCCTAATCAACAGTCACAGGGTCCAACGCCCTATTCAGTGAGAGCGTCCATTGAATTTCAGTTCTTCGGTCTTTTCCCTAAACTCACGGTGAGTTAGAGTGGAATAATAACCGAACGCAAAACGACTGGAATTCGACCCTTTTGCAATTTGTATTTATTGTTTTTGAGAGCATTGTAAGGATTCTATTTGGTGCATTTATTCTGTAAGAATTCCAGTCGGTGAGCGAACGGTCCGAAAGTCGAATTAATCGAATCGGTCTAATGCTTGCCCAGACACAAGTGAATCCAAGATATCGCGGTTCTGGTTCACGCAGGGATTCAACCTCCATGGTTCGATGAACTGTAACGCAAGATTGTGAACCAATTCCCCGACATATAGATTTACTTCTCTCCCGGCTTCTCAACCGACATCGTTTGGTTCATCGAATATCCGGTGTCAAAACGTGCGAGCCGAGTGCAGCTTAATTCACGCGGTAAATAATAAAACATGCAAGCCTAGCAAACCAGAGTACCGAAAGGGCGTGCGGGATATAGGCCCGCACGTAACATGAACCCCCGAACACGGATTTTCCGGTTCCGCACAGATCAATGCCTTAACAACAAACTAGGTGTTCCATACCCCTAGACCCAGGGTAACTTATCCGCCCTCGACCTTCGGGTCGTAAAATGATAAGTGGCGACTCCTTCTCTCACGCGTGTCCGACGAGCGCCCCCGCGGAAGGTGGACGTTCCGACCAGCCGCGCGATCCAAAAGCGCGCGATGCGGGCCCCGACGAGAGTCAACATTCGGGTCCGTACAGCTTGGCGACTCCGCTGGGGACATACTTAGTGGGTTCAGGCTCGATCCCGTTTGTTTGCTTGCATGTTCATTTACCGCTTTCTGCAATTTTCCGCTTATCTACTTTATGCACCTTTACTTCCCGCACTTGCATTGCATCATACTAGTGGATTTAGGTACCCTCGCCTGAAATCCCACGGGCGCCAATTTAGGAAGCTAGGTTAGTCAGAGGTTCCGAGTAAGGGAACGGATCGAGTCGGCTCCGCCACCGAACCGGCCCCCAAAGATCCTCGCTCGATTTCAAGGAATTGACACCCTTGAATCGAGGGCCCCCATCCCTAGTTAGTGGTTTTCCCAGTAGAACACTGAAACCATGCATAAACAGGGACCGTCATGCTGGACCAAAAATAACCTTCACGCCGCCTACCGACCCAAAAGTTGAGTCTTTGAGTCGGCTCGTAGTTTTTCTTTTAGGCGGGCCTTTTGTTGTTTTTCTATAATGAGCGATGTACATTGTAACATATACAATTATAATTTATTCTTTCTGCACCTGCATGCATGTTTTCAAATAAACTAGGACATTGCATTGGTTTATTGCTTAAGTTCCCTTTTTCAAATGAACCATCTTCGTAAATCTGGGAACTTGAATCAAATCAATGCAACGACATTAGCTTTTGAAAACTCATACATTGCCTGCATCCGATGTTTGCACAGCAACTACCATGTCCCGTACGACATGTGAGTTTTGCTAACCTTCGCGGGTAGACCACTTGCGGTCTTCACCTCTCCATGGCGAGACGTGCTATGACCAGAGGCCGTCCAGCCCGGCCACCCACCCCGCACGATAGGCGAGTCGTGCCCACTTTCGCGGGCAGGCCACTCGCGGCCTTCACCCTTCCTCCACAGCAAGACGAACTGTGGCCCGAGGGCCGATCAACCTTCCCAGGCGAAGTTAACCAACACTAACTTCTTCCTAACAGAGAGTGTCACTGCATGATCGGACGCACGTCCCTCCGCGTGACCCAGCGCATCTACCAGCGATCGAGCGCGCCTCACACATGTCCAAGCATGTTCACACCAACTCATACATGCCTGCTCAACGTATCAATGCATGTCTCTCGGTGTGCTCGCACGACACCTACCAGGCCAGTTCGCTTCCCTACACTCTTGCATTGAAATGCTGAATGGTTCATGCTCCTTCATTGTTTTCTTTTCCCATTGCAGGAAATTCTCAACAAGAAGACAGCCTGAATACTAAGCGACCACAATTGAGACAACAAACGTCTCCCATCCATCCAGCTCCTTGGGATTTCAACACTAAGTCCCCATCCCTGCTCCATAGAGCAATACCGCAAGCAAATCGGCGTCACTGCATTGCAGCGCCTTGCGCTATTCCTCAGCATTGACCTTTGCTCTTACATCTCTTGCATTTTCCTATCGAGCATGCATTTACTGCATCGGACCTCAGTTCTGCATTTACTGCTTTCGGGCCTCGGCCCAGCATTTACTGCTTTTGGGCTTCGGCCCCGCATTTACTGCTTTCAGGTTTTGACGCCTCGCATTTACTGCTTTCAGGCTCATCTGAAATCCAAAATCGACTTGGATACAAATTCATCCAAGCGATACTTCAAGGAGCAAGTCTAATCTTTCCACTACAAAGACAGAAAGTGACAGCTCCACAAACAGAGCATGACCCAACTCTCCATCGCAGACCAGCACGGTCATGCCTCCGATCAAAGAATGGATCTCATCCACCTCCGTTGTGATCACCGACTAAACACTGGGGCAACACGCGCAGTTTTCTTTAAACTCTCTGTTGCTTTCATTCAAATGCATTCCCACAAATAGGCTCCCGACATGAACAAATCCTTCAATGGAGCATTAGGACAGTCTCGAAGACGCCCTATCGGTTCTGTTGGACCTGTTCGACTTACCTGTCCTCGTGGGACTCGGCTTCTCGAGCCTTCCCTAGGACGGCTGCGCATGCGTACTCGCAATTAGGGAAAACATGCTTATGTGACTTCAGTCATGGTCTAACCACTCCAGAGTGGTGATGACTACATTCCCGGAAACAAATGTCATCCACACGCGACACCCCATGGGTCGTGTGCGAGACAAAAGGGATTTTCCCATGGGTCCACCCCATATTTCTTACCGCATACTCCACCGCACAATCGCTTAACACACTATCTTCTTTGTCATCTTTTACAGGGACACGTCGGTCACAGGCGAAGAATGATGCACAGGCTCACGCCTTTCTGAGAACTCCTCTCGAGCCTTCTCCCTTATACTTTGACAGGGAAGGGGCTCGGCACGGAGATACCCCCTACAAAGCTAAAGACAAAAACAACTGAGCGAGCCTTATGCCATCAACGCAACGATTTCAGTTGACATTGACGACATGAGACGGCCAGGGGCGACAGTTGCAGAAACCGCCCACCACGAGTCACATCGATGACAAAAGACCGGGGCATTCGCGTTCAACGCTTGCACCGAGACCACCTCGGACATCATCCACCCACGAAAAGCATTTCCAAGTGACGTACACTGGGGCATCCCCGGTTGAAGTTCGCACTAGCACAACTTTTCCAAGCGACGTACACTGGGGCATCCCCGGTTGAAGTTCGCGCTAACACAACCTCGGCAAGCGACGTACACTGGGCCTCCCTGGTTGAAGTTCGCCCCGAGGTCGCCATCGTGGGTCACTCCAGCAAGTGACGTTGGAACGCTCCTGGTCATTTGCGTTAAGTCCAGGCCTCCTCCGCAACAAGCATCAAGACAACTCCGACCACTGGTTCCCTAGGGCAAATTTGTATTTTCCTTCTAGACAATAGGGGAATTCACCTGAAGAGATTGCAAGGGAAAATGACACGAAGTTCAACTCTCGAGTGCACGGGAGTCAAACTTCCAAGAAAGCCGGTCCTCACAAAATAGGGCTAGCAACACACAACAAGTCTCCACGAGGCGAAGCACACCAAAGTGGCCTTGGCGATACAAAGTCGAGGAGTTTCAAACAAAGACACGGGGCACAAAACAAACCCCAGCTGCAAGAAAAAAAAAACAGAGCAAAAAGAAGCGGGAAAAACCCGCCAATGAAGAGAGAGAGAAAAGATGCAGGAAAAACTTGCCAATGAACAAAACAAGGCACCGCCGAGATTTAAAACTCCGACGCCGCCAATTCTGAGAAATCAACAAACCCCGACAAAAGGGGAGCAGCAGACACAAATCCTCGACGGAGACAGAAAACAATGCATTTGGAGGTTGAATCCTTCGAACCCTTCGCCCTTGCAAACTCGAGAGATAAAAGAATCGAGCCCGCTAGGTCGAAAACCCCTTTTTGGGGCGACCTAGGCAAAAGCTAGGGTAAAAGAGAGGCACGACCGAAAACCCTTTGGGGCGGTCGTGGCAAAAGGAGAGCTCTTCCCCTTTAGGTTGAGAGGTGCGGCCCCGAGGTGGGTGATCGTAGCAAAAGGAGAGCAAAACGAGAGATAAATAAAATTGCCCCTAGTCTCTCACACATCGTGTGGACAAGAGATCCCCAAGGGAAGTGGCCAGTTTATCTATTCCAACACGATCCCCGATCGGCTCTCCAATACCACTCAACCGTCCAAGGGGGAACCTTCCTCAAGCACAGTGGGTAACTGAATATGCCGTCCAAGCAGTTCAGTACAACCTACACAACAGAAGGATGAAGAAAAATGGGGGTACATCTCATTGCAGGTGTGAACCCGTGTATCCTTTTAGCCTGCGGGCAACATGCTTCCCAAGCTTTCTCTTTTCACTTAGTCTTTGCATAACTCCGAATGGGTCACAGCCACCCTTCAACAGGCTATCACAGAGCCAAAATCCCAGACATTCCTCTCCAAGAGTCTAGTCACAACGCTTTGGAAATGGTCAGACCGAGTCTGACCAAATCTGAATAGAAATCCCCAAGCGGGTTGCAAATGCAGCGCCCTACTGTACCCTATTGAGAAGGGTTCAAAGCCGACGGGCGCGTCGAACAAACGATAGAATTGCTAGGGCATCGTCGGGGAAGTCTCGATATGCCCAATACATAGCTAACGGGAGCCCCTGGAGGCCTCGCATCTAGGCCTCCGAGAACGGGACCTACTTATACTGTCAAAGCAAAAATCTTCATGGGTTGTTTAGGTGACCCAAAACTGAAGATCTGCGTGTCGCAACAACATTTTCATGCTTACCTGTGTCCATTACTTGTTAGTATTTCTAACATGATTTACTAGTAATGTCAGGATCACAGGTACTGCAAACAACATGAACTACGACAGACTCTGATTCCTAGTTCCACGGGATACGTAGGCGCTCTGTCTTAGAGCTCGAGTCTCGCAATACAAGACGCCGACTTTTGGCGAACTTCTTGCAGGTCAAAGCATGACCGCCCAAGCAGCAGAGCTGGCCTCCGACAAAGCACAATCATTCCTCAGCAGCAAAGTCGGTTTCCGGCAGCCCAATAGGTAACCGCCTAGCGGCGAGCCCGGCCTTCGGCAGATCAAACACATCACTGCCACAGAGGTAAGGCTTCAGTGAAATGACTTCGTCCCAGCATCAACGCTTGCCTCCGACAAATCAACGCTCCTTGGAAGATATCTCCCCAAGATCGATTCATCTCTACTTCATGTGACGAATGACAATCTCAACCCAAGAGGAGAATCTTCAGAGCAGCACTCCAGGCACTCAGTTGCATCGCAATCAGTTGGCAAATAACGAAGCATTTTGCCACCACATCGATTGCAACATGGACGAAATCAACGAGGGAAGGAACACAATGATTCCTTCCACACCTCACACCACTCCCCAGTGTTTGCATTTACTTCTCACACATTTATTTCTGCAATGCACTTTCATTAGCGTGCACCCTCTCAGGACCGCAGTGCACATTTATTTCCGCAATGCACTTTCATTAGCGTGCACCCTCTCAGGACCGCAGTGCACATTTATTTCCGCAATGCACTTTCATTAGCGTGCACCCTCTCAGGACCGCAGTGCACATTTATTTCCGCAATGCACTTTCATTAGCGTGCACCCTCTCAGGACCGCAGTGCACATTTATTTCCGCAATGCACTTTCATTAGCGTGCACCCTCTCAGGACCGCAGTGCACATTTATTTCCGCAATGCACTTTCATTAGCGTGCACCCTCTCAGGACCGCAGTGCACATTTATTTCCGCAATGCATTTTCATTAGCGTGCACCCTCTCAGGACCGCAGTGCACATTTATTTCTGCAATGCACTTTCATTAGCGTGCACCCTCTCAGGATTGCAGTGCACATCGCAAGTCCACCGGGTAGGCGCCTTTGAACTATGCAGTTCATTCGGTATGCGCCCCGTGCATATTGCAAACCAGCCGAGCAAGCGCTCGTGCACATCGCAAGTCCACCGGGTAGGCGCCTTTGAACCATGCAGTTCATTCGGTATGCGCCCCGTGCATATTGCAAACCCCTTCGGGTCAGTCCCGACTACCTTTCTTGCATTGGGGTCAGTCCCCTTCGGGTCAGTCCCGATTACTTTTCCTGCATTGGGGTCAGTCCCCTTCGGGTCAGTCCCGATTACTTTTCCTGCATTCGGGTCAGTCCCGATTACTTTTCTCGCATTGGGGTCAGTCCCCTTCGGGTCAGTCCCGATTACTTTTCCTGCATTGGGGTCAGTCCCCTTCGGGTCAGTCCCGATTACTTTTCCTGCATTGGGGTCAGTCCCCTTCGGGTCAGTCCCGATTACATTTCCTGCATTGGGGTCAGTCCCCTTCGGGTCAGTCCCGATTACTTTTCTTGCATTGGGGTCAGTCCCCGTCGGGTCAGTCCCGACTTTAATTGCCCGTTTCAGCTTTGTTCCGAACTCTACATGTTTATTGTGCACATCTCACCATATTCCCTCTTATTAGGTACAACATCCTACATATCCAAAACAAAAAGGAGAGGGCCATATAGGAAATTCCATTTTGATCATTGCTATCAAACTGGGGTGCTTTTGAAATCTTTGATTGCATCCTCTACTCGAGCAAGCAGTCAAAGAGGGGCAAGCTGTCAGCACCCCATTTTGGCTCACCATTCCAAACAATGATATTAGCAATGACCCAAGCCACGACTTGAGCAGAATACAGAAAACGGCTCGGCAGAGCAAGAAATCACTATTCATCCTCAAGTTGGCAAAATTGAGCAAATGGCCCATGGACATGACAGAAGGACTCTAGGGGTCACCAAAGGGGAACAGAGCGACCAAAGAACTCAACAATGTCCAAAACCGGCGTTTTCAGTGTACTACACGGACGGCACTATTTTCCGATAGTTCGCTCGGCCGTCGGAAGATAGTGAATATTGGACTCCAAAAATCCACACCAGTGCCAAAAAGATGAAAAGTGTCCCCAAAGGCATTTTTCAAATCATCTGCTCTATACAGAACAATTTTCTGTATACAGACAACTTTTCAGTGGAAGTCCAAAAATGCCGGTTTCCTGGAGAAAAGTTAATTCCAAATATCAGACGCGGCCATGCCCCATCAACACACAGAGTATGAACAACGCTTCAGATTGTCTTTTGGAAGTCACACAGACACTTCAAATGACTTCCGAACGACAAAACAAGCATACCCCTCTTCAGAAGAGCATAGCCGGAGAAGGGTCTGATGGAATTACGGCAAACGAAGTTCATACCGCATTGCCCAGAAAACTCTAGCAGACATTCATAATTGGGCAAAACAAACAGCAAAACCCCTCGCGGTTTCCCGAGTAACCTCCGAAGAGCGGAAATGACCATTTTTAGTGGAAATCCATATCCGGAGGTCCTCTTTGGGGAAACTTAACTCCGAATGCTTACGTTACACAATGCTAGCCTTCTCAAGGCTCAATGTGGAATCGTCGGAATAAATCACACGACTCACCTAGACCTCCCGAGCAGTGCTTTAGAGGTCTCAGATACACTTTTCAAGTCCTTGGAGGTTTGATCTCGACAAACAGAGATTACAGTAATCTCCGGAGTGCCCAAGCAACTCAGAAATCATCCTGAGAAATCCAGTTTCGACCTCCTAGGACGTCTCCGCCCCACGTTAGCATTACCGGCTTAAGGGATAATTGTTCACGTTGTCTGACAATTTATGTCAAAATGATCAACGTGAGATGCGGACACAAGATATGCTGTCAGAAGCGGACAACTTCGCCCTGGTCACTTGCAATGAGCAAAACCGGATTCCGAGCCTCGCACACATCCGGGACATTTCTCCATGAAAAATGTCAATCTCGGGCTCATTAACTCCGTTTTCTCGCGTATATCGACAATTCGACGTTCAATTCGAACCACGAACTTCGAATGCGCGACCAATCGAGACCCGAACTTTGGCCCGAACTTACCTCGCGACCCGTGGGACCCACGGCCAACTCATTGCCGCCTCACCCATGCCCATTGCCCTCCATGTCTCTTGTCATCTTCTTCTTCAAGCCAAGAAGACAACTTGCATTTGTCTTCCTTTTGCAAAATATCTAAGTGTTTCAATTCAACACTCCAACTTCCCATCCAAGCCATCAATGCTCTTATCTCTTCTCCATTAATGCAATGGATGAGGATTGAGCTTGATATTTCCTAAAGAAATTCGGATTCCACTAATCCATGGCCCTAATTGCACTTTTCTTCACTAATCTTGCATTTAAGCTTTTCTATATATTGTCCAAATGTCATTAACTTAAGGGGACACCTTAAAAACACTCTCTCTCTAGCATTTCTCACTCTTCAAAAGCTCTCAAACTCCATAGCAAACCGCAGCAAGCTTCAGCCATTTCCAGCAAGCAAAACCAAGCAAAACCGGGCAAAGTCTTAAGTCGGAATCCATCCCTGATTGAATCCAAACTTTACCAAACTTCATATCCCACATGTTTTCGAGCCCCTCTATCCATTTCTGAACTTAGATTTTAAGTTTGAAGCCTCTAAGCCATAGAACCAGCCTTGAACAAAATCTGGACAGATTTGGTCCTTCTCGGGTGAAAAATGTCAAACCGGGT
This sequence comes from Punica granatum, assembly GCF_007655135.1. NCBI lineage: Eukaryota > Viridiplantae > Streptophyta > Magnoliopsida > Myrtales > Lythraceae > Punica > Punica granatum. The sequence continues at coordinate 20,331,585 of NC_045131.1, forward strand.
TTCAAGCCTTTCCAAGTCGGTTTGAGTTACCAAAACCCATCAAACACCTCCCCACACAACCCTAGGGTGTCAAGAAGTCAAGAAATCCAAGAAAAACCCGTCGGTTTAACCCCAGGAAGAAGAAACAGCCCGACTGCCCAGTCGGGTCGAAATTTCTGACTGTTTGTGCGGTTTTCTTGCAGATCGGGTCGATCCGAGACTCTTTTCGAAAAACGACCACCACAGCCACCTCCAGAGGTGAGTTAGCAGTCGGGCGCCGTTGGCCTTGCTCAAACATTCCATCGGGAGCCTCTGTGGCGACGTCCGACCCGACTGGTGCCAGACGGGTCCGAATTTCCAGACGTACTCTGTTTTCCGTGATTTTTGCAGGGCTGTACGGGTCGACCAGATAACTCTGGGACCAAACGACCACCACAGTCACCTCCGGGGGTCAGTTAGGAGTCAAGAGCCACTGACCTTGCCTCAAAATTCCATCGGGAGCCTCCGTGGCGACGTCCGACCCGACTTGTGCCAGTCGGGTCTGTCCAATATTTCAGCCGGGTCTGTTTGATGCCATTCGGGTCTGTTCAACGGAAAACAGCTCAAAACCGACCCATCAACGGTCCAACCCGACTCTTGAAGGTCCCATCCCGCATCTCGGGACTAGTTGGAGCTCTCGGGTGACCAGCGTCCGTCACCGAGCGTCACTGAGCGCACGCCGCGCCCGTCATCCGCGCACGCCAGCGCCCGTCACCAGCGCACGCCGCGCCCATCGCCCGCGCACGCCGGCGCCCGTCCCCAGCGCACGCCCATGCTCGTCACCAGCGCACGCCGCGCCCGTCACCAGCGCACGCCGCGCCCGTCACCGAGCGCAGCCAGCATCTGCAGCCAGGCGTCATCCGCGCACGCCCGCGCCCGTCACCGGCGCACGCCGCGCCCATCTCCCGCGCACGCCAGCGCCCGTCACCAGCGCACGCCCGTGCTCGTCACCAGCGCACGCCGCGCCCGTCACCGAGCGCAGCCAGCATCCGCAGCCAGGCGTCATCCGCGCACTCCCGCGCCCGTCACCAGCGCACGCCGCGCCCATCGCCCGCGCACGCCAGCGCCCGTCGCCAGCGCACGCCCGTGCTCGTCACCAGCGCACGCCGCGCCCGTCACCGAGCGCAGCCAGCATCCGCAGCCAGGCGTCACCGAGCGCATCCAGCATCCGTCACCAGGCGTCACCCGCGCACGCCCGCGCCCATCACCAGCACACCCGCGCCCGTCACCCGCGCACGTCCGTGCTCGTCATCCAGCGCCACCCGCGCCCATCACCAGCACACCCGCGCCCGTCACCCGCGCACGCCCGTGCTCGTCATCCAGCGCCACCCGCGCCCATCACCAGCACACCCGCGCCCGTCACCCGCGCACGCCCGTGCTCGTCGTCCAGCGCCACCCGCGCCCATCACCAGCACACCCGCGCCCGTCACCCGCGCACGCCCGTGCTCGTCGTCCAGCGCCACCCGCGCCCATCACCAGCACACCCGCGCCCGTCACCCGCGCACGCCCGAGCTCGTCCTCCAGCGCCACCCGCGCCCATCACCAGCACACCCGCGCCCGTCACCAGCGCACACCGCGCCCATCACCCGCGCACGCCCGCGCCCTTCACCAGCGCACGCCCGCGCCCGTCACCAGCGCACACCGCGCCCATCACCCGCGCACGCCCGCGCCCTTCACCGGCGCACGCCCGCGCCCGTCACCAGCGCACGCCCGCGCCCGTCATCCGCGCACGGCCGCGCCTGTCACCGCGCACACCCGCGCCCACCACCAGCGCCTGTCCGTGCCCACTAGCTCCCGTCACCGTGCTCGACCGTGACCGTGCACGTCCATCCTTGCACCCGAATACCCTTTTAAGGGTTCCACCGAGTCACCCGACTCTCAAACACTTCCCCGACTCTTTCCTCGTATTCCGAGGCTAGGTAAAACACTTTCGACTTAGAGGAGTTAGGACTTTTTATATTTTTGCATGGCTATGGAGTATTATGGTGTTTTCATGCATGTTTCATTCACAAGATTTAATTTTTATGCAATTTTATGTTATATTATACACGTACACTATCTTAGGACTTGCTACCATGTCGGAAAGGGGCTTGGATCATCATAAAGAAGACTATCCCGACCCTATTATGGCACATTAAGTCTCGGCCAATTCTCTAAAGGAGAGGGTTGAGATTTAAATTGCTCTTTTCGGGTTAAGATCGGTCTCCTTAGCCTATTCAAGTTAATTTCCGAGTTTGTTTATCATTATTGCATGCATGAAGCCGGTGTTATGTTATCCTTTTCCTTAATTAACACGTTTGTGAATGTTTGTATGTTTGAATGATCTAGACAAATCGTGATAACGCCGGCTTTTGTTAAACAAAAGGTGCTATTTATCACGGTCGATGTTTGAGCATGCGAGAAATAATTAAACCACGATTAGGAAATCGTTCGTGACTCGGATAGAGCCATGAGAACCTTCGGCCACCCTTCACAAGATGAAGCCGAGGGCTTCTTGGCCTTCCTTGAGTCAAGAATGAATTCCTTATCTCAAGTTTAATTTGTTGATCGGATGATGTGAAGTTTTACTTCAATGTCTTTACGATTCCCATATTAAAATATCATGTAAAGACTCTTTTAAACAAAGTATGCATGGATTCGAGTATCGATGACTCATTCGGGTCCATTTGGTTATGAGGATAGTTTCGGTTATTGGACCAAATTATTCTCGATCCTTATGGAATCGTCTTGGTCGTCGAGTCGCGAATCGTTTTCACAATTAATGCATTCGGCACAACCCTTAAGCATTAATTCCACAAACGGGTTAATCGGGACGCTCACACGATTAAACTCACTTCATACTGATAAAGTTTACCCGAATTGGACATTAACTGATAACTCGCGTCGACGAGTCGTCAAAGGATGTTGGTGCCCTTTTTAAACTTATCAATTTCAAAACCCGAAACGCGCGGTCCGACGTGGCATGGACGTCTAAAAAGGGCTTTTGTGTCTCAACTTGAGTTTTCACTTGATTCCAGGTAACTCATGTCAAGATACGGAAGATCTTTCTGGATCACTTCCGGACAGATCAACCGATTCTTTGGCTTTTTCAGGGTTCTTGCACAACCCTGGATGATCCAGGGAATCGGTCGACACCGGCTACAGGCCGAGGTGGCCCGCACTGTGATGTTTCCCCTTTTCTCTAAAAACCATTTTCAAATAAAGGGCAAAATCATCTTTTCACAACCCCGCGACATCTTTAGGGTTAGCATAATAGAAACACTACAGTACGGGATAAGAACGGGCTACCTGTTCAGGTGCAGGTTAATCTGCATAGCCTTTTCTTATCTAACTGATGAGTTTCTGCTATCCTAACATAGACTCGGGTAACTAGAACAGTTGATCCTTGTCAGAAAACCTGTGAAATGCTGATTAACCTTTCACTCGACCTAACCAAACACTAGATAATGGTTAGGAGGAATTCTAGATTCCAAATCTAGAGTCAAAACACGAGTTTGGTTAATTCAGTGGTAATTCAGTGTCACAATACAGAACAACTGTAAAAGCGATTCACACACCTGAGATTTGACTCTCTTTGTCAAGTTCTCAAAACAAAGCCGAATGCTAAAACGTTGGCACATGTTTGATTGTTTAGCATATGGCATTTGCTTGCAAAAACACCCCTGGGTTAATAATCTGTTAATTCACGTAAACACGACAATAACAAACACTTTGTCTGTTATTAACATGTTGCGTGTTATCTTTCCACACCTGTTTGCCATGCGGGTCGAGCCTGATCCCTAGGCCGAATAATATTAGGGTTCAACGCCCTAATCATCGAGCACAGGGTCCAACACCCTAATCAACAGTCACAGGGTCCAACGCCCTATTCAGTGAGAGCGTCCATTGAATTTCAGTTCTTCGGTCTTTTCCCTAAACTCACGGTGAGTTAGAGTGGAATAATAACCGAACGCAAAACGACTGGAATTCGACCCTTTTGCAATTTGTATTCATTGTTTTTGAGAGCATTGTAAGGATTCTATTTGGTGCATTTATTCTGTAAGAATTCCAGTCGGTGAGCGAACGGTCCGAGAGTCGAATTAATCGAATCGGTCTAATGCTTGCCCAGACACAAGTGAATCCAAGATATCGCGGTTCTGGTTCACGCAGGGATTCAACCTCCATGGTTCGATGAACTGTAACGCAAGATTGTGAACCAATTCCCCGACATATAGATTTACTTCTCTCCCGGCTTCTCAACCGACATCGTTTGGTTCATCGAATATCCGGTGTCAAAACGTGCGAGCCGAGTGCAACTTAATTCACGCGGTAAATAATAAAACATGCAAGCCTAGCAAACCAGAGTACCGAAAGGGCGTGCGGGATATAGGCCCGCACGTAACATGAACCCCCGAACACGGATTTTCCGGTTCCGCACAGATCAATGCCTTAACAACAAACTAGGTGTTCCATACCCCTAGACCCAGGGTAACTTATCCGCCCTCGACCTTCGGGTCGTAAAATGATAAGTGGCGACTCCTTCTCTCACGCGTGTCCGACGCGCGCCCCCGCGGGAAGGTGGACGTTCCGACCAAGCCGCGCGATCCAAAAGCGCGCGATGCGGGCCCCGACGAGAGTCAACATTCGGGTCCGTACAGAGGGGCAGTGTAACCGGAGCTGGGACCGGTGCAGGTGCAGATTGCGGTGCAGACATGCCTTGGTCGAATGTTACTGTAGGAGCGAGCGGTGGAGGCAGGGAGGCATCGGGTGCCTCGGCAGCTTCTGGAGCATGAGTGGATGGGACTTCGGGAGTTGGATTGATCGCCGGTCCGTGTGCTGGTGCGAAACTTGAGGAAGCGCGGTTTGGATTCCTGAGCAGAGACATGAGTTCTGCCATGTTGGCGGCCATTAGATTGACCGTGCCTTCGAGGGCTGCAATGCGTTCGTCAGGGGAAGCTTGAACAGCCGGTGGCATGGCCACAGGAATGACTTCCTCGGGAAAATCTGGTGGATTTTCTCCTGCCATCCTCGTTCGTAGTCTTGTGGGATAGCAATGTGACGCCAGTTGAGGTTACCTGTTTTTAATCAACGAATAAGGCTCATGCGGACGAATTTGTGCTTAAAACATAAACGTGCAAGGCAATAATGCAAATACAATGCATGAATTTCGAAAGCTAATGCTGCCATTCACATTGATTGGAAGGACTTCAAAATACAATGCAAATTTTAGGAAAACAAATCCTAAATTCATCTTCCATCGCATTCAGGGAACGGATGAGCATTGCTATGGAAAGTGACTGTCAGCACCCCATTTTGGCCCACCGGCTTCCCACACGAGGATTTCCGACCGAGGCCCGGGACACTATTCATCACCCGGCAATCAGAGACAAATAGGCGAGCATGGGGTCATGAGCAATAGGAGAAGAGCACGGTCTACTGAGAAAAGCGGAGGAAAGCCATCGGAAGAACGAACGAACAAGGAATCCCCGAAACGACGGAGCTCACACTGTGGCACTATTCATCACCGAGGCACCGAAGCACCGAAAGGTGCCCAATATGGGACTCCAAAAATCCCTCTCAGTGCCAAAGTGACCAATGACACGTCCGGGCGCATTTCCAGGGCGTCCTGCTTAAGCCGGGACACCCCAATCCCCCACGGACGCCTTTTCTGACAGAGCTCCCGGGGTTCTCCCCACTGACAAGCAAACGGCCCCTCAAAACGGGCTTACAGGCATCCAAGGACCACCAGGGCCGGGGAACAAGCTTCAGACAACCTTCCGAAACTCGACTCGGTCTCCCGAGCTACGTTTCAGTGGGCACGAACGTCTCCCGGCGAACCTTCGGGGCATTTCCACGGAAAACAGAGATCACAACGATCTTTGAGCACCCCACGACGATCCCCGAGCGCCTCAAGACATTCAGGGAACACTGAGAAAATCCCGGTCACAAGTCCCTAGGCCTCCCCGGGCTGACGGTCCTCGGCCGGGGACGACGAGCCGACGATCCCTACGGGGTAAAAGGGTCACCGAAACGAATGTTAGGATGCACAAAGAGCAATCGGGGACCGGGGGACGCTAAACTCCGCTCCAAACGTCCAAACAGGGCAAAACCGACTCTCGAGGCGCCGAGTCGCCCGAACGTTCGTCCACACGACGCATGGCGATATTAGGCTCATTCAAATCCTTGTCATTCAAGCATTCCAAATCCATAAATTAATTGGACATCGGAGATCGGACGAGCGTTCAATCAAGTCTCGAACTTTTCCCGGCTTTTCTCTTAGTCGAATGGGGTCCACAGCTCAGCCAAGCCAAGCCTCCAAGCCACGGCTCAACCCCAAGCCACGGCTCAAACTCCAAGCCGCGGCTAAAACCCAAATTCGGTGGCTCAATCCTTCAAGAAGCTCTCTCCACCACACATTTCAAATATCTCTTACACCCATCAACTCCACTCTTACACCCATCAACTCCACTCTTCCATCCATCACTTCCCATCAACCTTTTCAAGACAACTTCCCCTCCCTAATCCCTCTTAAGAAATTCGGATGCCCTAAGCACCATTTAATTGCATTTAACTTCACTCAATCTTGTCATTAAGCTTGCATTTATAAGTCCATTTGGTCATTAACTTAAACACAACTCCTTTTGCACTCTCTCTCTAGTATTTCTCACTCAAACAAATGCTCTCAACCTCCCAAGAACTTCAGCAAAAATCGCAGCAAGCAAGAACCACCCAAAAACCAAGCAAAACACTCAAGACTTAAGTCGGAATCCATTCCGACTTTAATCCAAACTTCACCAAACTTCATATCCTACATGTTTTCGACCCCCTCTATCCATTTCCGAGCTTAGATTTCAATTTTGGAACCTCTAAGTTAGAGAATCAGCTCAGTACAGAATCGAGCGCAGTTTTGGCCCAGCCGGGTCAAAACTTCCAGCCCTGTTTTCTCACCTTTTCGAGTCGGTCTGAACTTTCAAAACCCATCAAACACCTCCGGGGGTTCGTTAGGAGTCGGGAGCCACCGACCTTGCTCAAATATTCCATCGGAATCCACCGTTATGAATTCCGACCCGAAAACTGCTCAGTTGGGCCGGCGTTTCTGATTGTCTATTCGGTTTTCTTGCAGATCGGGTCGATCCGTGACCCTTTTCGACGAACGACCACTTCTACCACCTCCAGGGGTCAGTTAGGAGTCGGGAGCCACCGACCTTGCTCAAATATTCCATCGGAATCCACCGTTATGAATTCCGACCCGAAAACTGCCCAGTCGGGCCAGTTTCCAGACGCGCTCTGTTTTCGGTGATTTTTGCAAGACTGTACGGGTCGACCCGACAACTCTGGGAACAAACGACCACCACGGTCACTTAGAGGGGTCCCTTGGCTACCCAAGGCCGCCGATCTTGCCTCAAAATTCCATCGGGAGCCTTCGTGGAGACATCCGACCCGACTTGTGCCAGTCGGGTCTGTCCAGTATTTCAGCCGGGTCTGTTTGATGCCATTCGGGTCTGTTCAACGGAAAACAGCCCAAACCCGACCCATCCACGGTCCAACCCGACTCTTGAAGGTCCCATCACGCATCGCGGGACTAGGTATGGCCATTCCCGACTTAGAGGAGCTAGGACTTTTACATTCTCATTGCGTTTATGGAGTTATAAGGGGTTTTATGTATTTTTTTATTTCCAAGTTTTAATCTTTATGCACTTTCCATGTTATATCATGCATATTTATCCTTGATTTATATGCTAGCATGTCGGGAAACATTTGGATCGTAGTCGAGAAGAACATCCCGACCCGGGAAAGGCAAAGAGCTCACGGGTTTCCCTCCAAGGGAGGTGACCGAATGTTCCTTTGCTCCTTTCGGGCAAGGAACAATCTTCTTGACCCGATCCAAGTTCGATTCCCGAGTTTCATCGTATTTTCTCATGTGCATGAAGTCGGTATTGTTTTATCGATTCCTTAAATAACTTGTTTGTGCATGTTTCCATGTTCGAATGCGTTATTCAAATCATGGCAATACCGACTTTCGTTTAATCGTGTCATTTATAATGATTGTCGTTTAAGCATGCGAGAAATGATTCGAAACGAGACGGGGAAACCTCGTGGAACCCCATTCGGGCCATGGGACCTCTCGGCTATCTCCAAGGAGAAGTAACCGAGAGCCTCTTAGACTCGTACGGGTTGCATGAGGCTTCCTCTTCCCGTTTTGAGTCCGTTTTCGACTTTCGTGTAATTTGCAATTTACATTATCGTCGTAATATCGCATGAAAATGTCTTTTCAAAACAAAGCATGCATGGATTCGGGTATCGATAACTCATTCGGGTCCATTCGGTTACGAGGGTAGTTTCGGTCATTGGACCAAATTATCCTCGATCCTTATGGAATCGTCTTGGTCGTCGAGTCGCGAATCGTTTTCACAATTAATGCATTCGGCACAACCCTTAAGCATTAATTCCACAAACGGGTTAATCGGGACGCTCACATGATTAAACCCACTTCACACTGATAAAGTTTACACGAATTGGCCATTAACTGATAACTCGGGTCGATGAGTTGTCAAATGACGTTGGTGCCCTTTTCAAACTTATCAATTTCAAAACCCGAAACGCGCGGTCCGATGTAGCATGGACGTCTGAAAAGAGCTTCTGTGTCTCAACTTGAATGTTTACCTGATTCCAGGTAGCTCAGGTCAGGATACAGAAGATCTTTCTAGATCACTTCCGGGCAGATCGACCGGTTCTTTGGCTTTTTCAGGGTTCTTGCACAACCCTGGACGATCCAGGGATTTGGTTGACACCGGCTACAGGCCGAGGTGGCCCGCACTGCGTTGTTTCCCCTTTTCTGAAAACAATTTTCAAATAAAGGGCAAAATCGTCTTTTCACAATTCAGCGACACTCTCAGGGTTAGCATGACAGAAACACTACAGTACGGGATAAGAACGGGCTACCTGTTCAGGTGCAGGTTCATCTGCATAGCCTTTTCTTATCTAACTGATGAGTTTCTGTCATCCTAACATAGACTCGGGTAACTAGAACGGTTATCTCTGTTAGAAAACATACAAAATGCTGATTAACCTTTCACTCGACCTAACCAAACACTAGATAATGGTTAGGAGGAATTCTAGATTCCAAATCTAGAGTCAAAACACGAGTTTGGCTAATTCAGTGGAAATTCAGTGTCACAATACAGAACAACTGTAAAAGCAATCCACACACACAAGATTTGACTCTCTTTGTCAAGTTCTCAAAACAAAGCCGAATGCTAAAACGTCGGCACGTGCTTGTTTGTCTAGGGTAGGATTTGCATGCCAAAATACCCCGGATTAACAACTTGTTAAAACATGTACACTCGATAATAACAAACACCTTGTTTGTTATCTACCTGCTGCGTGTTATCTTTCTGCACCTGTTAGCCATGCGGGTCGAACCTGATCCCTAGGCCGAATAATATTAGGGTTCAACGCCCTAATCATCGAGCACAGGGTCCAACACCCTAATCATCACTCACAGGGTCCAACGCTCTATTCAGTGAGAGCGTCCATTGAATTTCAGTTCTTCGGTCTTTTCCCTAAACTCACGGTGAGTTAGAGTGGAATAATAACTGAACGCGAAACGACTGGAATTCGACCCTTTTGTAATTTATATTTATTGTTTTCGAGAGCATTGTAAGGATTTTATTTTGTACATTCATTCTGTAAGAATTCCAGTCGGTGAGCGAACGGTCCGAGAGTCAAATTAATCGAATCGGTCTAATGCTTGCCCAGATACAAGTAAATCCAAGAACTCGCGGTTCTGGTTCACGCAGGGATTCAACCTCCATGGTTCGATGAACTGTAACGCAAGATTGTGAACTAACTCCCCGACATACGGGTTTACTTCTCTCTCGGCTTCTCAACCGATATCGTTTGGTTCACCGAATTTCCGGTGTCAAAACGTGCGAGCCGAGTGCAGCTTAATTCATGCGGTAAATCATAAAACATGCAAGCCCAGCAAACCAGAGTACCGAAAGGGCGTGCGGGATATAGGCCCGCACGTAACATGAACCCCCGAACACGGATTTTCCGATTCCGCACAGATCAATGCCTTAACAACAAACTAGGTGTTTCATACCCCTAGACCCGGGTAACTTATCCGCCCTCGACCTTCGGGTCGTAAAATGATAAGTGGCGACTCTTTCTCTCACGCGTGTCCGTCACGCGTCCCCCCCGGGAAGGTGGACACTCCCAAGCCGCGTTTGCTTAGGTGCGCGCATGCGTGCCCCGACGAGATGAAATTCGGGTGCGCACAGTGACAATCCTAGGCCAGGGCCCGATGTCTATCCTAGGGTGAGTGTGCTTGTCCTCGAGCCCTTTTTCTAGACTTTTCCAAGGCAATGTTCACTCGTGCCAATTCTTGGTCGCGTCTCTGCAGTTCTGCGCGGGCCTGAGTGAGCTCCTTCTGGAGTTTGCGCTGGTCAGTGAGTTGTTCGTCCTTCTCTGCAACTTGTCGACGAAGGGAATCTCTTTCAGCCCTAAGACTAGCGAGTTCGATCTGAACAGCCACGGAAGGTGCTCCAGGTGACGTTTGATCCGCGGGTTGTGACGCATCATCTTGCGCAGGAGGACCCCATCGGTGGAAGTGTAAGATGTATTCCTCCGTAGCCTGGAAGTCCTGCTCATCCTGAGTGGGGAATTCAGGAAAATATGGATGCTCAATGATTATGGTGTGCCATGTCGCCAATGCCTGTTCGATCTCACTTTGACGATCTACGGACTTCTGGTCCTCCCGCCAAGTGTATTCGAACTTGGTTTGTGCCATGTCCTCGGGGATTGTCTGTAAACCACCGAGCTGTCTCATTACCCGCGATAGGAAGTAAGTGGTGGACCCCGCATGACTAATGAGTGGGATTCCGTTAAAATTGGCGCATTTGAGAGCCATGGGTCCGGGTGGCATCCACGCGGCACGCCACTTAAAGCTCCTAGGAGACATCTCGCGAAAAACCTTCATCCACTCATTAATCTTGCGTTCTTCCACTCGCACGAAAGGTAGCAATCGAGAAATGATTGATTCTTGTTTTGCAAAATACATAACCGGGTGTACAAGACCAAAGGGGAATGCATGACTCTGAAGCCAAATTTGCAAAAGGATTGGGGATCCTCTTATCCTTCAGTCGCGTGTTTTCAATACACGGTCGAGGGACCGAATAGTCTCGGTTACGAGGGCCACCTCATACCCATGTCCTCCGACCACTTGGAGGACAACGCTAGCCAATGCTGCATCGATTAAAGCACGCGAACGAGGGAACAAAATGGTCCCAAAAATTAACAGTAAGAAAGCGTGGCATAAATCTTTCCGAATAAAATTCCCTTGAACTTTGCATGCCCGGGTTTTAATGAAAAGAATAAGTTTCTCGATTGCTATCTCCGTACCCCCTGAATATGCGAGTTCTACATGCAAGTGGGAGGTGCGGACCCCGAGTAGGCGCGAAACCAAAGTAGGCCGAGTTGTGCAGAAGTTGGGCTTTATGATATCGTTAGCAGACACGGTGCGACCGAGGAGGGTGCGATATTCCTCGATTGTGGGCGTGAGCTCATTGCCCTGGATGTTGAAAACAGCATAATCCGGGTTCCAAAAAGTAATGGCTGCTTCAAGGAAATTCCAATCAACGTTCCGGGTGGCCAACAGAGGTATGTCTCCGATGAAAGCGGTGATGTAGTCCCAATCGATTTGGCGCAGGGTTGTCCATATCTGAGTAATTTCCTCGAGAGGTGGCGTGATTCTTTCGAGGCGCGGACAGGCAACTGAATGCGACATCCCTTACCAAGATGAAAGGAAGATCAACTTAGGACTCATCAATGCGAATGACATACTAATTTTGGAAATTGCATGATGCATGTGTGCAGAAAGATAAATGCCCACGGCTTAATGTTTTGGTACAAGGTACAAGTTCTAAAAATGAAAAAGACTCGAAGTGGCGCGCAGGCCGACCCGACGGACTAATGTTTGAACCTGTTGGAGGATTTTATGGAGGCTCCTGCAAGATGCATGGTTTAGTCCTACAAGGACCGTGCTACCTATGGATGGGGGCCCCCGACTCAAGGGGATCAATTCCTTGAAATCGGGCGGGGATCTTTGGGGGCCTAATCGACGGTCCAACCGTGCGACGTACCCTTACTCGGAACCCCTATCTAACCTCGGCTTCCTATTACCGGTCGTGGGACGCAACCCATAGGTACTTAAGACTAAATGATGTGCGATGCAGAATGGCATAAATGTGCATAAAGTAGATAAGCAGTAATTTGCATAAAGCAGTAAATAAACAAGCAAGCAGACAAACGGAATCGAGCCTGAACTCTCTAAATGTCCCCAGTGGAGTCGCCAAGCTGTGCGCACCCGAATGTTGACTCTCGTTGGGGCACGCATGCGCGCGGGCCGTTCGCGCGGCTTGGGAGTGTCCACCTTCCCGTGGGGGACGCGTGACGGACATGCGTGAGAAGGAGTCGCCACTTACCATTTTACGACTCGGAGTCGAGGGCCGGTAAGTACCCAAGTCTAGGGGTATGGATACACCTAATGTGCTAAGGCATATGGTCTGGCGGAACCTGAGTTCCAAATTCGGGAGTTCGGTTACGTATGGGCCTATATCCCGTACGCCCTTTCGGTACTCTGTTTGTCTATGGCTTGCTGTTTTTGTTTATTTACCGCGTGAGTTAAGTTGCACACTCCTTGCCCGTCTTGACACCGTAAATTCGTGAGTACTCTCAGGCCTTTTCTGCTCATCGACCGGGGTCCTTACATTGACTGAATGAAAATACAGAAATGCTTGTATAACTGAAGATACAGACGCTGTACTGTGTTTTGGATCCGGTCGATTTGCATCAAGCCAAATATTCCACTCGTGCATGCCGTGAGTTTTGAAGGACCGAAACCGAAATTAATGCAACGCGGGCTCATAGAGCCGGGGGTCGAGTTCAACCGGACCGACGGATAGCAGAAGAGTCGCTTGATTCTCAAGATAGCCGTGGAACGGGTCGAGCTCCCGGGTCATGTCCTGGCCACGACTCACTCATCCTATCCGAGTTGTCTTTCCACTTAGACATCACTAAGATTGGGATGTTGAGTCGAGGCAAGACCCGATGCAGCACTCGAGTTGCGCGCTCTCAGTGTGCATGGGCGTTGGACCCGTGATGGATGATTTTTGGGGCGTTGGACCCCATGCAATCGTCTCTTATGAGTTCAGGCTTGAACCGTGATGAATTCAGTAAATAACAGACAAGTACAGGCATGTATATTCAGTAAGTAATGCAGAAAATAAAGCATGCTAACTGATAAGTGCATGTGGGTGCATGGATGCAAGCAAACGGTGTATTTACGCCGAGTTTACGTGATTATGCCGTTTGTTATCTGAAATTTGTTTGACAGACAATTTGGAAGTATGTGTATGTCTGTTTTAGATTGCTTCTGTTTGGTTCTCTGTCGCGTGCATGATTAGTCCATTACCGACATATGTGCTTTTGCTGCGTGTTTGCTCTCGGCTTTGTGAAAGTCTTTTAGTTTCCGCTTGTTATGGTTCGGTGAGAACCGGCCAGTAACCGAAGAAAAGAGACCGTTTGATAACCTAAGGAAATCAATACTATCCCAGCCCCTTAAAAGGTATGCCCGCGGGATCTCTCGGTTCCCTTGAGTTAGGAATGTTCTCTTTACTCAAGTTTATGGTCTTTTCTCACGTTTTTACGGTTCATTTTAGCGTAGTTGGTGCCGCCATGATCTCATGTATTTTTATGCAACCATTCGGGCGGAATCGATAAAATGGTACCGGCTCATGCATCAACAGTGCGATAAGTAAAGCATGATGAGTTACACGCATTCATCCACGAGCATACATCGTTACATGTTCGGAATAACAGAATAAAAGTGCATAAACGAAATTTGCAAGCGAATAAATGAATCCCGCCTTATACCCCACATGCCTAAAGACTAAGAGTCCTAGCCTTCTCTAAGTCGGGGAGAAAAGCATACCTGGTATCAAGGGTCGAAAATAAGTCGGAAACGTTGCTGAAAACCGGCAAGAAGTGGTGTTGAACCGGTCGGGTACTGTTCACCCGAGAGAACCACCCAACTTTGGCCGGCTTGAACCGGTGGCTCCAGTCGGCTTTTTGAACTGGTCCGACTTGTGGCACCTCCCAAGAGAGTGCTTGTGACGTCTATGGGTGACTCAGGACGTGCGGGGACCTGCGCTAACCTGAAAAGCAAGAAAACCGGTAAGTACCAAAAACTGTCTTTTTTTCAATCCGGTTTTGGTTTTCTTGTTTTGGATGAGTTTTAAAGCATTGCTTGAGGTCTCCTTCCTCTGGGATGATCCTTAGGAAGTGTTTAAGGGTTTTCTAGAGTTAGATTTTCAAGAAAGGTCCGGTTTAAAAATCGGCACGGGACAGAACCCAGACTGCCCACTGAACCGGCCTCTGCGCCTGTTTCTGTTTTGGTCCGGTTTGGGCAGCTAGGAGCCTCAAACGACAAATCTAACACCACCACTGGACTCGGGAGGTCTAACACCACCATTTTGATGTGTTTAGTTCAAGGTTTGGGCTAGGTCGGGTGGATGGTCGCCGAAAAACGGTTTGTTTTCCGGCAATTTTCTTGGGATTCTGGTGGCTTCTTTTTGCTGAACGACCAGGGATTTTTGAGAGGCTCTTTTAGGAGTATTTTGGCTGTGTAATGGCTGAATGCAATGTTGTCTTGAATGAAGAATACCCATGGGTATTTATAGAGGAGCCTTAGGGACTATTTTGCAAAATTTAAGTGCAATTGGCTTTGCAAGTTGATATGGCCGGTGCAAAGGGGTCCAATGGGGTGTTAAAATTGATTCAAATTGTTTGGAAGTGAGTTGGCATGAGTTGGAATTGAATGGGAATGGAAGAGCATGCAACTTGCATATTTCGGCTAAGAGGAGGAATGGTGGGTGCCGACTCCTTGCTGGTGGGGTCCACACGTTTTGAGGTCAGCCATGAGGTAAGGGAGGGTCCCACAAGGTTTGGAAGAAAATTGGTGAAATTCTGGCTCCGGTTTGAAGCGATTCTGAGTCCCGTGGCTCAAGTTATGGCGAAATCGGCGACGTTCGTGGAAAATCGAATCAAATGAGCCCAATATTGACCTTTCTGTCCTCTTGGAAGTGCTCGAATTGCCTCTCGGGAATGCTTGAATTGTCTTGAGCAATCACATGACTCGAGGAATAAATTCGGGACATTCGTGATGCGGTTTTGAGTAATTTGAGGCATTTTATATGTCTCGTGAAGTTCGGCTCAATTTTGCTCGAGTCAGAGGCCTGGAACTGAAATTGACTGTTTCCGGCGCCTATTCAGTGATTTGCACACTATTCTGCTCATTTTGCCTGTTTTACGCTTTATTCGAGCCGAATGACTATTCTACCCCTACCCAGGAGTCGACGGTTGACTTTTGCTCATTCCGGTCAAACAGAATTGAATTGGCCATTTCTATCTGCAGATCCCGCATCTACGTTCCATGCCGGTCGTTTTGGCATATTTTTCCGTTTTCGCAGAACGGTGGACCTAGGGACCTTTTTCTGATGCCAAATGACTACTTTGCCCTTGCTAAATAGAGGAAATGACCATTTTGCCCCCTAGGAGGCAAATGACCATTTTGCCCTTGAATGTGTAGCTTGCACTTCAGTGGGAATTATGGGGATATTTGACGTGTCGGAGATGTCTGTATCCTCTGTTCTGTCAAAATAAGCCTTGCTCTGTTTGTTTAAGCCTGTGCATTTGGACTATTCTTGGCTTTTGCCTGAGCTTTATGGTCGATTCCCTGAATGTGCTCGGGATAGACTTTTGATCTATGACCAAGTATTCCGATGTGCCCGATGACCACTGAATGCTCTGTTCTGTTGAGAGTGGGCCCCGATTTATCTTCTGTATGAGTGCTTGAATCCATTTTGCAATTGGTGGGAGATGTGAATCGTGTGTCTGATAAACTTAAACTTTCTTTGATTCGATGCATCTCTTTTCAATGACTGCCCTTGCTTGCCATGGTATCCTTGGGTGCTCCGGACCTTGTATTGTTGTGTGTGTGAAGCCTGTGATTGGAGTTGCTGTGTTGCTCGTCTGGGAGCCGGTGAGCCAAAATGGGGTGCTGACAGCTTGCCCCTCTTTGGTTGCATGCTCGAGTAGAGGATGTAACCAAAGACTATAAGAAGCACCTATTTTGGATCCGGGTCTAGGGGTACGGGGTACACCTAAATGCTAAGGCAATGGTCGTACGGAACCAGAAATTCCGAATTCGGGGATTCTATTACGTGCGGGCCTATATCCCGCACGCCCTTTCGGTACTCTAGCTTGCTAGGCTTGCCGTTTCGTTTATTTACCGCGTGATTTTAGAGTTGCACTTGACTCGCCCGTTTTGACACCGTAAATTCGATGAATGGATCAAGTTGGGCCAAGAGTTCGAAAGATGAGTAGGCTTGAGCATCGAGGAATCGGTTCACTATCTTGTCGCTACAGTTCATCGAACCATGATGGTCGATTCCCTGCGCGAACCGAGACCGCGAGTATATGAGCTTCTCATCTCTTGGTGATAATAGACCAGCTTGACCGATTCGACACTCGGACCTCTCACTCACCGATCGGGGATCCTTACAAGTGAATGAATATACAAATAAGATCCTTGCGATGTTCTCTCGAATAATTACAAAGTACAATTGAATAAGTAAATGGATCCCGATCGGTTCGCATTGGGCCAATATTCCGCTCCGGCTCACCGTGTGTTTTGAATGACCGATAAATAAATTAAGGCAACGCGGGCTCAAAGAGCCGGGGGTCGGGTCCAATCGAACCGACGGTTTGCAGGAGAACTGATTAGTTCCCACTGTAACCGTTGGACCGATCGAGTTCCCGGGTGATATCTAAACACGTTTCACACATCCAATCCAAATTGCCTTCCACATAGGCCATATTTGGAGTGTGATGGTGACTCGAGGCTAGATCCCATTCCGCACTCGGGTTGCACGCGCTCGGTGAATTAAGAGGCGTTGGACCTCGTGTTCGGTGATTTGGGGCGTTGGATCCCGTGCAACACGTAACCTATGGGTTCGGGCCCGAACCGCACTAAATCATCATAGGCGAGGATAAAACAGAAGAAAACTGATAAAACTGATGAAATACAGACAACAACTGATAAATATCGGTGAATACGGACGAGTTGTGTATTAGGCCGAATGTACGTGATTTAATCAGTTATTAACCAGGGTTGATTAGCAAACAATGTATCTAACCTAGGCAAACATAGATGGTGGATTAGAATAGGGTTCTAAGCCAATTACATGTGTGTGTTTGTTTTATGATTTTTATTCAGTTAAGTGTCACTGCGGCTTCACCGAATTAACCAAACTCGTGTCTTGACTCTAGATTGGAATCTATCATTCCGCCTATCCATTATCTAGTATTTGATTAGGTCAGATGTATGATTAGTCCAGTTCTTTGTGTTTTGTAACCGAAATAAAACGCTCCCCACCGAATCTACAATAGGAAGATAGAAACACCGAAAGTGGACGGAATGGGCAGTGCGAATGAGACTCGCACCCGGACGGGTCGCCCCTTTCCGTCCGTAGATCGAGGTGTTTCTGACTTCCTAGCGCCTAGGGTATCAGTGAATTACGGAATGACGATTATGCCCTTAGATGTTAAAATTACAATGTTCGTGTATAAATTGGAGATCGCGTTACACGAAGGGGTCTAAGGAGGACTCTCGTACCCCAACCCGGGTTGCCTCAAATTGGGCCCGGACTCGAGTCATGGTATGTGAGTATTCCCTAGACATCAATTCTACTCGTGTTACGTATCTCAGTATTTTGAAATTGTGGATTTTGATGAAAAAGGGCATTCTCGCCGTTCCGTAAATCGTCGATGCGTTTACAAATTGAGGATTGATTAGCCCAATTATTTAGTCCAAGTGATTTAATTAGCCGAATGATTCGTCCCATTTTCCCGTTTGTGAAAATTATTCATTGGTAGTGATTTCATATAATTATTATGGTTTTGATAGGAAATTATCCAAGACCGACATACTTATCATTTAGTTATCACATGGCCATCGGGAACAATGTAAAAACATGGATACAATCAATTCCGAGGGACGATTCCGATCATGTCTTACATGCATAATACGCTTAAACTCAAGAACGAAATCTATTTCAATAAAACAAAAGAAAATCGACGCCGTCAAGGTCTCTTAAACGCAAACGAACACACAAACAAGTACATATAACGAAATCCGTAAAAACGGCGTCGACTCATACGATGGGAAAGCGAGAAACGCGGGAACCGGCTCATTTCGGAAAGGGAGAAACCACCTTAGACCCGTGTGGTCCAAGGGGACTCTCGGCCATAATTCTCCAAGGATGGCCGTGAGTCCTCTTGGCTCACACGAGTCAAGGGAGGTTCTCCGGTCCCGATCTAAGCCTATTCCCGCCATGCTAATAAACCTCATGCAACGAACAATGATAATAATACGGGAACCGACAAGTTTCGGGGAAGAGGAGGCCGATCAAGCCCCGGAGGGACCAAGAGAGCCCATGGGTCCCCTCCTTTGGACCTAGGCCGTGGGCTCCCATGGTCTAACCGTGGCTTGAGTGTCTCCCCTACCTCGATTCTAGCCCTTTCCCTTCACGGCACAAGCATCATATGGACATGTGAACGTGACATGGTGGACGTGCGTGCATGAAAATGCATGGGGACGTAGATCCAAGGGAAAAGGGCAAGCTTTCATGCATCCGACTTATTTAAACCACATAAACATCTCATATGAGCAAGCATCGAAGATCCTAACTTCCCTAAGTTGTAGAGGGATGTTACCTAGCCTCGTTGCACGAGGAGAAGAGTCGGGGAAGTGGCCTTAGGAGTCGCTAGACTCGGTTTGAGCGTTACGGGTTAAAGGACCCGAGAGGAGGCTACCGCGGCAGTTTCGGGGAAATGAGTCTGCACACTTGCTCCGGGCACGGCACGTCGCGAGATCGGGCTCGTTGGACTCCTAAGAGGTAGATCTGGACGACCATGGGCAGACCCGAACGTGCCAAGGCCTGAACAAACCCGAAAATGTGAGAGAAAGTTCGGTAAAAAACGTGTTGAACCCAGTAAGAGAGAAACGGATGAACGGAGGTTGTGCACGGTTGATCGGCCCTCGGACCGTGACCACCTCTTCACGGGAGAGGGTGAGGGTTGTGAGGAACCCTTTGAACGTGATGGCACGACTCGCCGAAGTCGTGGGAAGAAATGGCACGCGTAGAGGTCCGATGTACGCCCGGGTGATCCACGGGACCCGATTCTTCCTTCGGCTGGAACGCGATGATAGAGGCCTCAAATGGGGAATCTAAGCCCGGAAATGGACTTAGAGGGTGGAAAATATGTAGGCTAGGGAGTTTGGTGATTTTTGGTTTAAGTCGGGTCGGGTGGTCACCGGAATACCGGGTGGTTTTCCGATGATTTTGGCCGGTTTCGGCCTTGGCAAGGGCTGGACGAGTGAGTGGGAGTAGGCTGGAGTTTGAGAGGATTCTTGAGAGAGATTGGCTTGAGAGAGAGTGAGAATGAAGAAGTGATTAGGGTAAATGAAGAATGGGACTTTATAGGCTAGCTTAATGGGATGATTAGGGGAGGTTAAGTGCGGTTTGAGGCTTAATCTAGGGCTGCCGAATTCAAGAAGGAGGGTTAGGGAGGGGTAGATGTCTTGTTGAGTGTGGGGAAAGCAAAGGAAAGTTGATGGGAAGTGAAGGAGAGGTGATGGGTGTGAGCGATGTGAGAGGAGTTTGAATTGTGTGGTGGAGGGAAGAGGGAAGCCACCGAAATTTGGGATGGAGCCGACGGGTGAGGGAGTTTGAGCCGCGGCTTGGGCTGTCAACTCAGAGCCGAGGGTTGAGCCGTGGCTTGGGGTTGAGCCGTGGCTTGGTGGCTTGGCTTGGCTGAGCTGTGGGTCCCGTTCAATTGAGAGGAAAGCCGGAAAATGCTTGAAACTTGATTGAGCTCGCACCCGACCTCCGACGTCCAATTAATTTGAAGATTTGGAACGCTTGAATGACGAGGATTTGAACGAGCCTAATATCGCCATGCGTCGTGTGAATGAGCGTTCGGGCGACTCGACGCCTCGAGAGTCGGTTTTGCCCTGTTTGGACGTCCGGAGCGGAGTTTAGTGTCCCCCGGTCCCCGATTGCTCTTTGTGCGTCTTGACATTCGTTTCGGTGGCCCTTATGCCCCGTGGGGGATCGTTGGCTCGTCGCCCTCGGACGAAGACCGTAGGCCCGAGAAGACCTAGGAACTTGTGACCGGGATTTTCTCAGTGTTCCCTGAATGTCTTGAGGTGCTCGGGGATCGTTGTTGTGCTCGGGGATCGTTGTGATCTCTGTTTTCCGTGGGCGCACCCCGAAGGCTCGTCGGGAGACGTTCGTGACCACTGAAACGTTCCTCGGGAAACCAAGTCGAGTTCCGGAAGGTCATCTGAAGCTTGTTCCCCGACCTTGGTGGTCCCTAGGTGCCTGTAGGCCCGTTTTAGAGGGCCATCTGCTTGTCGGCGGAGCGGGCCCCGGGAGCTCTGTCAGAAAAGGCGTCCGTGAGCGATCGGGGTGTCTCGGCGCATGTGGCTTGCCCCGGAAACACGTCCGGACGTGTCGTTGGTCACTTTGGCACTGTGAGGGATTTTTGGAGTCCCATATTGGGCACCTTTCGGTGCTTCGGTGACTCGATGATGAATAGTGCCACAGTGCCAGCCCCGTCGTTTTGGGGAATTCCTTGTTCGTTCGTTCATTCTGATGGCTTTCCTCCGCTTTTCTCAGTGGCCTAGCTCTTTCTCCTATTGCTCGTGACCCCGTGCCCGCCTATTTGCCTCTAATTGCCAGGTGATGAATAGTGTCCCGGGCTTCGGTCAAGAATCCTCGTGTGGGAAACCGGTGGGCCAAAACGGGGTGCTGACAGCTTGCCCCTTTTTGGTTGCATGCTCGGTTAGAGGATGTAGCCAAAGACCATGAGAAGCACCCTTTTTGGTCCCGGCGGCCGCTTCTATCGTCGTTCTCCGTGGTAGCTCCCCCCCTGTCATGAGATAGTAGCGTGAGCGAAATTTGGGGAATGTGAAGTAGTAGGTGAAGCGCCGAAGCCTGCAGAAAGCAGTAAAATGGACGCGAAGTCCGAAAAGCAGTAAATGTGGACGCGAAGTCCTGAAAGTAGTAAAGTTACTAGGCCGAAGCCCGGGGAAAACGGTAAAGTAGACGCGAAGTCCATGGACGCGAAGTCCGGAAAGCAATAAAGTTACTAGGCCGAAGCCCATGGAAAGCAGTAAAGTTACTAGGCCGAAGCCCGTGGAAAGCAGTAAAGTTACTAGGCCGAAGCCCGTGGAAAACGGTAAAGTCACTAGGCCGAAGCCCGTGGAAAGAGGTAAAGTGGACGCGAAGTCCATGGAATCGGAGTCCGGAAAGCAATAAAGTTACTAGGCCGAAGCCCGTGGAAAGCAGTAAAGTTACTAGGCCGAAGCCCGTCGAAAGCGGTAAAGTGGACGCGAAGTCCATGGACGCGGAGTCCGGAAAGCAATAAAGTTACTAGGCCGAACCCCGTGGAAAGCAGTAAAGTTACTAGGCCGAAGCCCGTGGAAAACGGTAAAGTCACTAGGCCGAAGCCCGTGGAAAGCGGTAAAGTGGACTCGAAGTCCATGGATGCGGAGTCCGGAAAGCAATAAAGTTACTAGGCCGAAACCCGTGGAAAGCAGTAAAGTTACTAGGCCGAAGCCCGTGGAAAACGGTAAAGTGGACGAAATGCAAGGGGGAGCAGAGGCGGGGATCCGCGTTAGGTGGTGTGCCGGAGGTGTTGGCAGAGGCAAATTGTCCCGCCCCGAGTCGAGCTTGTTATTTGTCGTTCCCTCGAACTAGAGCCAGGAGGATTCTTTGTCATGCCCTCCGTTTGGTTTGAAACCCCGATCTGTCGCGCAAGCCAATCGTGCATTCGTCAAGAAGGAGATGCCCCTTGGAATTCCCAATCGCACCTGTGCATGGAGGCAGGGAGACCTACAAAGGATGTCAGTTGCACTTAATCGGCGAAACGGGGTATATGTAAGAGGAATCTATGTAAAGACGCGTCGGGGACTTGGTATCGGTGATCGTTGTAGGGTGGTCGTGTCCCTATCGAAGAATGGCTCTTTTTTGAAACGGATAGCCCGTGGAGTATGTGCGTAAAGGTAAAAGGAGGGATCTTATGGGATCCTCCAAGTCAAGGATATGCTGGTTCGACCCCCATTTCGAAGCGGGTCTCGAGCCTGGAGAGTCGAAGAGAGTTTGCTTGCGTCAGAGAGTGCCGAACCACTACTCGGTGTAGCTTCACAGGGAAAGTGTCGCTTTTCTTTCGTGGTCGAGCCGACATTGTCCCCTAACTTTTGCCTAGGCCGCGGGATGCGCAATAGCCTAGCGGGGCATTTTATTTGATTTTTCCCACATGAATGCCCACCTTTTGCTACAATCCCCCATGTTTGGGTGAGATCGCACCCCTCGAGTCCTCTAACTTTTGCCTAGGCCGCCTCAAAGAGGTTTTCGACCTAGCGAGGAAGTGACTTGTGCTCTCCTTTTGCCGCGACCCCCCTTTGCGGGATTTTAAATCGTGCCACTCGTTCCCTAGCTTTTGCTTAGGCCGCCTCGAAGAGGTTTTCGACCTAGCCGGAAAATCTATTTTTTTCTCTCAAGAAAGCTTAGTATTGGATAGATTGTAGGAATTGAAGCTCGTCCACGGAAATGGAAATGTCTTACAATGAAAGGGGCACGGAGTCCGGAGAATAAAGAATATACGAATGCTCACGGATAATACTTCTTAATGGCGTCAGCGTTGACGGGAAGGGCGTTTTCAGTGCCGTCCATGTCACTCAAAACGACTGCTCCACCGGAGAAAACCTCTTTGACGACGAAGGGGCCGTCGTATTTGTACGAGAACTTCCCTCGAGAGTCCGGCGTGACGTGAAGGACTTTCCTCAAAACGAGGTCGCCGGGGTTGAAATCGCGGTGGCGGACTCTTGTGTTGAAGGCTCGAGCCATTCTTTCTTGGTAGCACTGTCCGTGGCATAGTGCTTTCAGCCTCTTTTCATCGATGAAATTCAACTGTTCGTATCGCTGCTTCGCCCATTTTGCCTCCTCAAGTTCGGCCTCGGCGAGAATCCTCATGGAAGGGATCTCCACTTCAATTGGGAGGATGGCCTCCATGCCATAGACTAGAGAGTACGGGGTTGCCCCGGTTGAGGTCCGTATGGAAGTACGGTACACCAAGAGTGCATAGGGGAGCATCTCGTGCCAATCCTTGTAGTTCACCGTCATTTTTTCGATGATCTTTTTGATGTTTTTATTCGCCGCTTCCACCGCACCGTTCATTTGGGGACGGTACGGGGTGGAGTTGCGATGTCGGATTTTGAATTGTGCACAGAGCTCATCGATGACCTTGTTGCTCAGGTTCTTGGCGTTGTCTGTGATGATTGTCGCAGGGACCCCGTATCGGGCGATGACGTCGGGTCTGAGAAAACGGGCCACGGCCTTTGCGGTGACTGACGCAAGAGTGAAGGCTTCGATCCACTTAGTGAAGTAGTCAATTGCCACCAAAATGAACGTGTGTCCGTTAGACGCTTTGGGGTTGATCGGGCCAATCACATCCATCCCCCACATTGAAAAAGGCCATGGTGCCGTCATGGGGAGCAATTCATTGGGCGGCGCTTTGATCTGATCGGCGTAAACCTGACATCGGTTACAATGCCTGACATGTTTCACACAATCAGTCTCCATGGTGGACCAATAATAGCCCAGGCGCATGATCTTCTTAGCGAGCATGAGACCGTTCATATGGGGTCCACAGTTACCCCCGTGCACTTCCTCCATGAGACGTCGCGATTCGTGTTCATCGATGCACCGGAGGAGTGTGGAGTCGAAGGAGCGACGGTAGAGTATCTCGCCGCTCAAAAAGTAATGTATCGCGAGGCGTCTGAGAGTCTTCCGATCGCGACGGTCGGCGAATGGGGGGGTATTGGCCGGTTCTGTCAGCACCCCATTCTGGCCCACCGGCTTCCCGCACGAGGATTCCCGACCGAAGCTCGGGACACTATTCCTCGCCCGGCAATCAGGGGGCGAATAGGCAGGCACGGGGTCACGAACAACGGGAGAAGAGCTAGGTTACTGAGAAAGACAGAGGAAAGCCATTGGAAGAACGAACGGACAAAGAACCCCGAAATGGTGGAGCTGGCACTGTGGCACTATTCACCACCGAGTCACTGAAGCACCGAAAGGTGCCTAATATGGGACTCCAAAAATCCCTCTCAGTGCCAAAGTGACCAATGATTCTCGAACGCCTTCAGCCTACTCCTTGGAAGGCCTTGGATCCACTCAGCAGGCGCCATTCCGTCCTCGCTACACCAGAAGGTGAAATTCATCGTCGAGGAAAAATCATCACGGTCAAAGGGGAGGAGGATTACGCCATCTACAAGGAGACGGCGGTCCCTTACATCAGCATCGGGGACGACGAAAATCTGCCCTTCCACTCCTTTGAGACCGTCTCCGTTATTCGGGATTACAGAAAGATCGGGCCGTCCCGCGTCGACCGCATGATAGGGAAGGTCCTTCTGCGCCACAATTACATTCCCGGCACCGGCCTTGGGGCGCGTGGACAAGGAATCAACCGCCCCATTGAAGTTGAGGAATACAAGCATAGGAGGGGACTTGGCTTTCGCCCCTCTTGCCACGAAATCATTGAGGCCCGCCGGGGCAACCACCTCCACCGCCTCGCCACGCACTATGGTAGGCTCCATAGGGGCATTCCAGTCCCCCCGCTATCACATTTCTTCCCCGGGCCTCCACTCATCATCGGGAGCACCTCTGACGGCCCTTCCTCGGACTTCGACGACACGACCGACGCCTTGCCAACCGTGTATGCCGTCACCGAGGAGATTCCTTCAGGGGTTCACATCCGCCCGGCGCAGGAAGACGAGGAGCTTAACAACTGGACCTCAGTCCTGCGCTACTCGGCTATGATCGCCGATGTGTAAGATTTATCTATGTATGAGATGTTTCCCGCGTGCCGGCGTAGCCGTAGGCCACACGACGGAAGAGGGAACTCTGTTATGGCTTCGTGATCCTCACTATCAATGAATTCCCTATATGCATCTTTTTGAATCCTTGTCTATTCCACTCTCTTTTCCTTACTCTTTTGTTCATATCATTCTAAATTTTTCTAAGACGATTCTTCCAATTCTCCAGGCTCCACTCGAATCCAAATCTTCGATGCGTTGATTCGAACCCATCCGAAGATTGTCTCGGAGAGCCCGGACCCATATACTTTGGGGAAGGGCTCGACGAAGACAGTCTAGTGCCTGAGATAGAAGAGAGTTTGCGCCGCCTTGAGGATCGCCAACTCACCTCGCTCGAGCCGACAGAAGAGATCAACGTGGGCACTGAAGAGGAACCCCGCGTCCTAAAGATTGGTACGAGTCTCGACCCAACACAACGGGTCCGAATGATCGATTTCCTGACGAGGTATCAAGAAGTCTTTGCCTGGTCCTACGCCGACATGCTGGGACTAGACCCTTCGATAGTAAAGCACTTCCTCCCGTTAGACACCGAGAAGTTCCCGCCCAAGCGGCAACAATTGCGACGGCAACGGGCAAGCCTCCTTCTCCGCATCAAGGAGGAGGTTGTCAAGCAGATCAAAGCGGGCTTCCTCGAGGTCTGCAATTATTCTGAATGGGTTGCAAACATCGTGCCGGTGGAGAAGAAAGATGGAAGGGTTCGAGTCTGCGTCGACTATCGGGACCTCAATAAGGCCAGCCCCAAGGACAATTTTCCCTTGCCCCACATCAACATACTAGTTGACAACACGGCGCGCCACTCTCAGTTTTCTTTCATGGACGGCTTCTCCTGATACAATCAAATTCGGATGGCCGAAGAAGACAAGATCAAGACGACGTTCACCACCATGTGGGGAACCTTTTGTTATCGCGTCATGCCTTTCGGCCTGAAGAACGCCGGGGCAACTTATCAAAGGGCTATGGTCACGTTGTTCCACGACATGATGCACAAGGAAGTCGAGGTCTACGTCGACGACATGATTGCCAAGTCCAAAGAAGGAGAGGACCACCTCGTTAATCTGAAGCGTCTCTTCGATCGTTTAAAGGAGTACAAGCTTCGGCTTAATCCGGCGAAATGCACGTTCAGCGCTCGATCGGGAAAACTACTAGGATTCGTGGTCAGCGAGCGTCGCATCGAAGTAGATCCCGATAAAGTCAAGGCTATCAAAGAACTTCCTCCACCTTCTTCGGTTCGCAAAGTACGAGGCTTCCTGGGACGATTGAATTACATCGCACGATTCATTACGAACCTGACAGACAAATGCCAACCACTCTTTCGCTTGCTCCGCAAGAACGCGGCGATCGAATGGGACGAAGAATGTCAGGAGGCCTTTGACACCATCAAGGCGTATTTGGCCCAACCGCCGGTTTTGGTCCCGCCTACACCGGGTCGTCCCCCCGTACTTTACCTAACGGTGCGCCGCCAATCGTTAGGATGCATGTTGGGACAGGAGGAGGAGTCCACACGTACGGAGCGCGCAATCTACTATCTGAGCAAAAAGTTCACCAATGGAGAGTCCAATTACCCGGAAATCGAGAAGATGTGTTGCGCATTGGTGTGGGTCATGCAAAGGCTCCGACAGTACACGCTTTATCATACGGTCCGCTTGTTGTCAAAGGCGGACCCCTTGAAATATTTACTCGACAGTCCCTCCTCCACGCGGAACCTCTCCAAATGGCGTTGTCAGTTGACGGAATATGACATCGTGTACGTGTCCCGCACGTCGGTCAAGGGGCAAGCGATCGCGGATCATTTGGTAGAATTCCCAATTGAAGACCACACACCGATTAATCCCGACTTCCCGGATGAAGGGATTCTCCAAGTAGACGACGAGGGAGAGAAATCGGGGTGGAAGATGTACTTTGACGGCGCCGTCAATTCTACGGGATCAGGTATTGGCGTAGTTCTGATATCCCCGGACGGACACTATTACCCGGTAGCGGCAAAGATCGATTTCCCGTGCACCAATAATGTGGCTTAGTACGAGGCATGTATTCTCGGCCTACAAGCGGCGATTGATTTCAAGGTAAAAGAGCTCGAAGTGTTCGGTGATTCTATGCTCACTATCTTCCAGACATTGGGGCAATGGAAGACAAAAGACGCAAAGCTAGTGCCATATCACGAGTACCTCGAGAAGTTAACCGAGAACTTCGAGGACATCTCGTTGACCTATACTCCGCGCATGACAAATCAATTCGCGGACGCGCTTGCAACGCTCGCCTCCATGGTGAGCATCACGAAGGAAAACCTTATCGAACCCCTTGAGATTGAGATAGCCGAAGGACCGGCACACTGCAACTCAATCGAAGCATCCGAGGCAAAGCCATGGTATGAAGACATCAAGAACCTTCTACGAACCGGCCAATACCCCCCATTCGCCGACCGCCGCGATCGGAAGACTCTCAGACGCCTCGCGATACATTACTTTTTGAGCGGCGAGATACTCTATCGCCGCTCCTTCGACTCCACACTCCTCCGGTGCATCGATGAACACGAATCGCGACGTCTCATGGAGGAAGTGCACGGGGGAAACTGTGGACCCCATATGAACGGTCTCATGCTCGCTAAGAAGATCATGCGCCTGGGCTATTATTAGTCTACCATGGAGACTGATTGTGTGAAACATGTCAGGCATTGTCACCGATGTCAGGTTTACGCCGATCAGATCAAAGCGCCGCCCAATGAATTGCGCCCCATGACGGCACCATGGCCTTTTTCAATGTGGGGGATGGATGTGATTGGCCCGATCAACCCCAAAGCGTCTAACGGACACATGTTCATTTTGGTGGCAATTGACTACTTCACCAAGTGGATCGAAGCCGTCACTCTTGCGTCAGTCACCGCAAAGGCCGTGGCCCGTTTTCTCAGACGCGACGTCATCGCCCGATACGGGGTCCCTGCGACAATCATCACAGACAACGCCAAGAACCTGAACAACAAGGTCATCGATGAGCTCTGTGCACAATTCAAAATCCGACATCGCAACTCCACCCCGTACCGTCCCCAAATGAACGGTGCGGTGGAAGTGGCGAATAAAAACATCAAAAAGATCATCGAAAAAATGATGGTGAACTACAAGGATTGGCACGAGATGCTCCCCTATGCACTCTTGGCGTACCGTACTTCCATACGGACCTCAACCGGGGCAACCCCGTACTCTCTAGTCTATGGCATGGAGGCCGTCCTCCCAATTGAAGTGGAGATCCCTTCCATGAGGATTCTCGCCGAGGCCGAACTTGAAGAGGCAGAATGGGCGAAGCAGCGATACGAACAGTTGAATTTCATCGATGAAAAGAGGCTGAAAGCACTATGCCACGAACAGTGCTACCAACAAAGAATGGCTCGAGCCTTCAACACAAGAGTCCGCCACCGCGATTTCAACCCCGGCGACCTCGTTTTGAGGAAAGTCCTTCACGTCACGTCGGACTCTCGAGGGAAGTTCTCGTACAATTACGACGGCCCCTTCGTCGTCAAAGAGGTTTTCTACGGTGGAGCAGTCGTTTTGAGCGACATGGACAGCACTGAAAACGCCCTTCCCGTCA
The DNA here is from genome assembly GCF_007655135.1 of Punica granatum. Classification (NCBI taxonomy): domain Eukaryota; kingdom Viridiplantae; phylum Streptophyta; class Magnoliopsida; order Myrtales; family Lythraceae; genus Punica; species Punica granatum. The sequence continues at coordinate 20,360,227 of NC_045131.1, forward strand.
ACGCTGACGCCATTAAGAAGTATTATCCGTGAGCATTCGTATATTCTTTATTCTTCGGGCTCCGTGCCCCTTTCATTGTAAGACATTTCCATTTCCGTGGACGAGCTTCAATTCCCACAATCTGTCCAATACTACGCTTTCTTGAGAGAAAAAAATAAATTTTCCCGCTAGGTCGAAAACCTCTTCGAGGCGGCCTAGGCAAAAGCTAGGGAACGAGTGGCACGACTTAAAATTCCGCAAAGGGGGGTCGCGGCAAAAGGAGAGCACAAGTCACTTCCTCGCTAGGTCGAAAACCTCTTTGAGGCGGCCTAGGCAAAAGTTAGAGGACTCGAGGGGTGCGATCTCACCCAAACATGGGGGATTGTAGCAAAAGGTGGGCATTCATGTGGGAAAAATCAAATAAAATGCCCCGCTAGGCTATTGCGTATCCCGCGGCCTAGGCAAAAGTTAGGGGACAATGTCGGCTTGACCACGAAAGAAAAGCGACACTTTCCCTGTGAAGCTACACCGAGTAGTGGTTCGGCACTCTCTGACGCAAGCAAACTCTCTTCGACTCTCTAGGCTCGAGACCCGCTTCGAAATGGGGGTCGAACCAGCGTATCCTTGACTTGGAGGATCCCATAAGATCCCTCCTTTTACCTTTATGCACATACTCCACGGGCTATCCGTTTCAAAAAAGAGCCATTCTTCGATAGGGACACGACCACCCTACAACGGTCACCGATACCAAGTCCCCGACACGTCTTTACATAGATTCCTCTTACATATACCCCGTTTCGCCGATTAAGTGCAACTAACATCCTTTGTAGGTCTCCCTGCCTCCATGCACAGGTGCGATTGGGAATTCCAAGGGGCATCTCCTTCTTGACGAATGCACGATTGGCTTGCGCGACAGATCGGGGTTTCAAACCAAACGGAGGGCATGACAAAGAATCCTCTTGGATCTAGTTCGAGGGAACGACAAATAACAAGCTCGACTCGGGGTGGGACAATTTGCCTCTGCCAACACCTCCGGCACACCACCGAATGCGGATCCCCGCCTCGGCTCCCCCTTGCATATCATCCACTTTACCGTTTTCCACGGGCTTCGGCCTAGTAACTTTACTGCTTTCCACGGGCTTTGGCCTAGTAACTTTTTGCTTTCCGGACTTCGCGTCCACTTTACCGTTTTCCACAGGCTTCGCCCTAGTAACTTTACTGCTTTCCACGGGCTTCAGCCTAGTAACTTTATTGCTTTCCGGACTCCGCGTCCATGGACTTCGCGTCCACTTTACCGTTTTCCACGGGCTTCGGCCTAGTAACTTTATTGCTTTCCGAACTCCGCGTCTATGGACTTCGCGTCCACTTTACCGCTTTCCACGGGCTTCGGCCTAGTGACTTTACCGTTTTCCACGGGCTTCGGCCTAGTGACTTTACTGCTTTCCACGGGCTTCGGCCTAGTCACTTTACTGATTTCCACGGGCTTCGGCCTAGTAACTTTTTGCTTTCCGGACTTCGCGTCCACTTTACCGTTTTCCACGAGCTTCGGCCTAGTAACTTTACTGCTTTCCACGGGCTTCGGCCTAGTAACTTTATTGCTTTCCGGACTTCGCGTCCATGGACTTCGTGTCCACTTTACCGTTTTCCACGGGCTTCGGCCTAGTAATTTTATTGCTTTCCACGGGCTTCGACCTAGTAACTTTATTGCTTTCCGGACTCCGCGTCCATGGACTTCGCGTCCACTTTACCGCTATCCACTGGCTTCGGCCTAGTAACTTTACCGCTATCCACGGGGTTCGGCCTAGTAACTTTATTGCTTTCCGGACTTCGCGTCCACTTTACCCCTTTCCAAGGGCTTCGGCCTAGTGACTTTACCGTTTTCCACGGGCGTCGGCCTAGTAACTTTACTGCTTTCCATGGGCTTCGGCCTAGTAACTTTATTGCTTTCCGGATTTCGCGTCCACTTTGTGCGCACCCGAATTTAATCTCGTTGGGGCACGCATGCGCGCGCCTAAGCAAACGCGGCTTGGGAGTGTCCACCTTCCCGGGGACGCGCGACGGACGCATGTGAGAAGGAGTCGCCACTTGCCATTTTACGACCCGAAGGTCGAGGGCCGGCAAGTTACCCGGGTCTAGGGGTACGGGGTACACCTAAATGCCAAGGCAATGGTCGTACGGAACCGAAAATTCCGAATTCGGGGGTTCTATTACGTGCGGGCCTATATCCCGCACGCCCTTTCGGTACTCTAGCTTGCTAGGCTTGCCATTTTATTTATTCACCGCGTGATTTAGGGTCGCACTTGACTAGCCCGTTTTGACACCGTAAAATCGATGAATCGATTGAGTTGGGCCAAGAATCCGAAAGATGATTAGGCTTGTGAGTCAAGGAATCGGTTCGCTATCTTAGCGTTACAGTTCTTCGAACCGTGACGGTCAATTCCCTGCGCGAACCAAGACCATGATTATTCGAGCCTACTCATCCCTTGGTGACGATAGACCGACTTAACCGATTCGACACTCGGACCTCTTGCTCACCGATCGGGGATCCTTACAAGTATATGAATAAATGTACAAATAAGATCCTCGCAACGTACACTCGAATAATTACAGAATACAACCGAATGAAATAAATGGATCCCGATCGGTTTGCATTGGGCCAATATTCCACTCCGGCTCGCCGTATGTTTTGAATAACCGATAAACAAATTAAGGCAACGCGGGCTCAAAGAGCCGGGGGTCGGGTCCAATCGAACCGACGGTTTGCAGGAGAACCGATTAGTTCCCACTGTAACCGTTGGACCGATCGAGCTCCCGGGTGATATCTAAACGCGTTTCACACATTCAATCCAAATTGCCTTCCACATAGGCCATATTTGGAGTGCGATGGTGACTCGAGGCTAGATCCCATTCCGCACTCGGGTTGCACGCGCTTGGTGAATGAAGAGGCGTTGGACCTCGTGTTCGGTGACTTAGGGGCGTTGGACCCCGTGCAACACGTGACCTATGGGTTCAGGCCCGAACCGCAATAAATCATCAAAAGCAAGAACAAAACAGAAGAAAACTGATGTAACTGACACGATACAGGAAGCAACTGACAACAACTGATAAGTGTCAGTGAATACAAACGAATTGTGTATTAGGCCGAATGTACGTGATTTAATCAGTTATTAGCCGGGGTTGATTAACAAATAATGTATCTATCCTAGGCAAGCATAAGTGGTGGATTGAGATGGGGTTCTAAGTCGATTACATGTGTGTGTTCGTTTTAAGACGCTTATTCAGTTAAGTGTCACTGTGGCTTCACCGAATTTAGCCCAACTCATGTCTTGACTCTAAAATGGAATCTATCATTCCGCCTATCCATTATCTAGTGTTTGATTAAGTCGAGTGTACGATTAATCCGATTGTTCGTGTTTTATATCTGAAATAAAATGCTCCCCACTAAATCTACAATAGGGAGACAGAAACACCGAGAATGGACGGAATAGGCCGCGCGAATGAGACTCATGTCCGAACGGGTAGCCCTTTTTCGTCCATAGATCGAGGTGTTTCCGACTTCCTATTGCCTAGGGTATCGGTGAATCAAAGAATGATAATTATGCCCTTGGACAATAAAATCGTGATGTTTATGTATAAATCGGAGATCGTGTCACACGAAGGGGTCTAAGAAGGACTCTCGTGCCCCGACTCGGGCCGCCTCAAATCGGGCCCGGACTCGAGTCATGGCATGTGAGTACTACCTAGACCTCAATCCTATACGTGTCACACGACTCGGTATTTTGAAATTGTGAATTTTTAAGGGCATTCTCACCATTCCATAAGTCGTCGATGCGTTTACAAATTGGGGGTTCGATTAACTCAATTATTTAGTCCGAATGATTTGGTTAATCGAATGATTCGTCCCGCTTTCCCGTTTGTGAAATTATTCGATGATGATGGTCCAACATCATAGGCATCGGGTTCGGTGAGTGATTATCCACAATCAACGCGCCGATCACGTAACCATATAGCTAATGATAAGACCCGAATATTAAGACACCCAATTCCAAGGAGCGATCCGAAATGACTAGGGAGGTCGCCTTAAACCCGGGAGGAATCCGGGGACTCTCGGCCACTCCTCGAAGGTAGGGGCCGAATGGCCCTTGATTTGTCTCGGATTTTGAGAGATCTCCCGCACCGGTTCTAATCGTTTCTTGCATACATAGTACATCAACCACGATAATAACGCATGTTTTAGTAACTTCGATACCACCACAACATAATTGCATGGAATCACATGAACGTGCATGAATCGAGACATTTAAACGGAAATAACAAGACGATCTTGACTCGAATGATAACGAAGTAAATAAAACACGAGAACCGACCCGTCTCGAGACGGAAGAAAACCTCCCGGACTCGTGTGGTCCGAGGAAGCTCTCGGCCCTATTCCTCCAAGGGAGGCCGTGAGCTTCCATGGCCCACATGAGTCGGGAAGACTTCTCCGGCCCCGATTCGGGCCTTTTCCCGTCATGCTATCACGTTATCCATGCTCGACGGTAAAGGAAACACGGGAACCAACCCTCTTCCGGGAAGGAGGAGACCTATCTAGCCACGGGTGGGCCAAGGGAGCTCACGGGTCTCTCCCTAGAGACTCGGCCGTGAGTCCCATGGCTCAACCCGTGGCCAAGGGGACCTCTTCCCTCCGGATCCGGGTTGTTTCCCGTCATGACATGCGAACTTGGACATCGTGTAGACACGGCAAGGTCGTGCATGAAAAGATGATGGATGTACGTTGCATGAAAATGCATGAAATAGATAGATCCGAAAGAAAAATGGGAACTTGCATGCATTTCGAGTCTTTAATCTATTTTAACATTTCATGTAAACAAATATCAAGGATCCTAGCTTCTCTAAGTCGTAAAGAGATGTTACCTAGCCTCGGTGTGCGAGGAAAAGAGTCGGGGAAGTGGCCTTGAGAGTCGCAAGACTCGGTTAGGGCGAAGGGCAGCAGGCGACCCGGGAGGGCGCGGCTGCGGCAACCACGGGAAAACGGCTTGGCACGCTCGCTCCGATCACGGAACGGTGCAAGGTCGGGCTCGTTGGACTCCTAAGAGGCAGATCTAGGTGGGCACGGAAAACTCCGAGCGTGCCGAACCCTGAATAAGTCGGAAATGATGAGAGAAGTTTCAGTGAAAACACAGAAACCCGGTTAGTAAGAATGGGCAAAACGGAGGTCGTGCACGGTGGGTCGGCCCTCGGATCGTGACCACCTCTTCACGAGAGAGGGTGAGGGTTGTGAGGAACCCTTTAAATGTGATGGCACGACTCTCCGAGGTCGTGGGATGAAATGGCACGCCGTTAGTGTTCGGTACGCGCGGTGAGGGTCTCGGGACCCGATTGCAATTTCGGCTGAAACGGGGTCTTGGGGACCTCAAATCGAAAATCCAAGTCCGGAAATGGATTTAGGGGGTAGGAAATATGTAGGCTATGAAGTTTGAGAATTTTTGGGTTAAGTCGAGTCGGGTGGTTACCGGAATACCGGGTGGTTTTCCGGCGGTTTTGGCCGGTTTCGGCCTTGGCAAAGGGTGGACGGAAGTGAGGGGATGGGCTGAGGTTTGAGAGAGTTCTTGAGAGAGATTGGCTTGAGAGAGAGTGAAATTGAAGAAGCCATTAAGTCTAATGGTGCAAGGGCTTATAAAGGAATGACTAATGGCTTGATTGAGGGAATTTAATTGCGGTAAAGGGGACCCTAATGTGGCTGCCGAATTTTAAGAAGGGTTTAGGGAAGGGAAAGTGTCACATTGAGTGTAGGGGAAGCAAGAGGGGTGATGGATGTGATGGATGGATGGAGGGAGGTGATGGATGGATGGAGGGAGGTGATGGATGGGGGGAAAATTCAAAATGTGTGGTGGGAGAGCATTGGAGCCGATGGGTGAGAGGGCTTGAGCCGCGGCTTGGGTTGTCTAATCCGAGCCGAGGGTTGAGCCGTGGCTTGGGGTTGAGCCGCGGCTTGATGGCTTGGCTTGGCTTGGCTGTGGGTCCCATCCGATTAGGAGAAAAGCCGGCAAACGCTTGAGACTTGATTGAGCTTGCATCCGATCTCCGATGTCCAATTAATTTGAAGATTTGGAATGCTTGGACTACGAGGATTTGGATGAGCCTAATATCGCCATGCGTCATGCGAACGAGCGCTCGGGCGACTTGGCGCCTCGAGAGTCGGTTTTGCCCCGTTTGGACGTTCGGAGCGGAGTTTAGCGTCCGTCGACCCCGATTGACCTTTGTGCACTCTTTTATTCGTTTCGGCGATCCGTTTGCCCCGTCGGTGATCATTGGCTCGTTGTCCTTGGTCGGGGACCGTAGGCCCGGGAAGACCTAGGGACTTTGACCGGGATTTTCTCAGTGTGCCTTGAATGCCTTGAGGTGCTCGGGGTTATTGTGAGGCGCTCAGAGATCGTTGTGGTCTCTGTTTTCCGTGGAAATTCCCGAAGGCTCGCCGGGAGACGTTCATGACCACTGAGACGTCCCTCGAGAGGCCGAGTCGGGTTCCGAAAGGTCATCTGAAGCTTGTTCCCCGACTTTGATGGTCCCTGGGTGCCTGTAGGCCCGCTTTGAGGGGCCGTTTGCTTGTCAGTGGAGCGAACCCCGGGAGCTCTGTCAGAAAAGGCGTCCGTGGGGGATCGGGATGTCCCTGCTTAAGCAGGATGTCCCGGAAATGCGCCCGGACGTGTCATTGGTCGCTTTGGCACTGAGAGGAATTTTTGGAGTCCCATATTGGGCACCTTTCGGTGCTTCGGTGACTCAGTGATGAATGGTGCCACAACGCCAACTCCGTTGTTTTCGGGATTCCTCGTTCATTCGTTCTTCTGATGGCTCTCCTTCGCTTTTCTCGGTGGACCATGCTCTTCTCCTATTGCTCGTGGTTCCGTGACCGCGCGTTCGCCTTTGATTGCCGGATGATGAATAGTGCCCCGGGCTTCGGTCGGAAATCCTCGTGTGGGGAGCCGGTGGGCCGGAATGGGGTGCTGACACACTTTACCGTTTTCCACGGGCTTCGGCCTAGTAACTTTACTGCTTTCCACGGGCTTCGACCTAGTAACTTTATTGCTTTCCGGACTCCACGTCCATGGACTTCGCGTCCACTTTACCGCTTTCCACGGGCTTCGGCCTAGGAACTTTACCGCTTTCCACGGGCTTCGGCCTAGTAACTTTATTGCTATCCGGACTCCGCGTCCATGGACTTCGCGTCCACTTTGCCGCTTTCCACGGGCTTCGGCCTAGTGACTTTACCGTTTTCCACGGGCTTCGGCCTAGTAACTTTACTGCTTTCCACGGACTTCGGCCTAGTAACTTTTTGCTTTCCGGACTTCGCGTCCACTTTACCGTTTTCCACGGGCTTCGGCCTAGTAACTTTACTGCTTTCCACGGGCTTCGGCCTAGTAACTTTATTGCTTTCCGGACTTCGCGTCCATGGACGTCGTGTCCACTTTACCGTTTTCAACGGGCTTCGGCCTAGTAACTTTATTGCTTTCCACGGGCTTCGGCCTAGTAACTTTATTACTTTTCGGACTCCGCGTCCATGGACTTCGCGTCCACTTTACCGCTTTCCACGGGCTTCGGCCTAGTAACTTTATTGCTTTCCGGACTCCGCGTCCATGGACTTTGCGTCCACTTTACCGCTTTCCACTGGCTTCGGCCTAGTAACTTTACCGCTTTCCACGGGGTTCGGCCTAGTAACTTTATTGCTTTCCGGACTTCGCGTCCATGGACTTCGCGTCCACTTTACCGCTTTCCACGGGTTTCGGCCTAGTGACTTTACCGTTTTCCACGGGCTTCGGCCTAGTAACTTTACTGCTTTCCACGGGCTTCGGCCTAGTAACTTTATTGCTTTCCGGACTTCGCGTCCATGGACTTCGTGTCCACTTTACCGTTTTCCACGAGCTTCGGCCTAGTAACTTTATTGCTTTCCACGGGCTTCGGCCTAGTAACTTTATTGCTTTCCGGACTCCGCGTCCATGGACTTCGCGTCCACTTTACCGCTTTCCACGGGCTTCGGCCTAGTAACTTTACCGCTTTCCACGGGCTTCGGCCTAGTAACTTTATTGCTTTCCGGACTCCGCGTCCATGGACTTCGCGTCCACTTTACCGCTTTCCACGGGCTTCGGCCTAGTAACTTTACCGCTTTCCACGGGCTTCGGCCTAGTAACTTTATTGCTTTCCGGACTCCGCGTCCATGGACTTCGCGTCCACTTTACCGCTTTCCACGGGCTTCGGCCTAGTGACTTTACCGTTTTCCACGGGCTTCGGCCTAGTAACTTTACTGCTTTCCACGGGCTTCGGCCTAGTAACTTTTTGCTTTCCTGACTTCGCGTCCACTTTACCGTTTTCCACGGGCTTCGGCCTAGTAACTTTATTGCTTTCCACGGGCTTCGGCCTAGTAACTTTATTGCTTTCCGGACTTTGCGTCCATGGACTTCGTGTCCACTTTACCGTTTTCCACGGGCTTCGGCCTAGTAACTTTATTGCTTTCCACGGGCTTCGGCCTAGTAACTTTATTTCTTTCCGGACTCCGCGTCCATGGACTTCGCGTCCACTTTACCGCTTTCCACGGGCTTCGGCCTAGTAACTTTACCGCTTTCCACGGGCTTCGGCCTAGTAACTTTATTGCTTTCCGGACTCCGCGTCCATGGAATTCGCGTCCATTTTGCCGCTTTCCACGGGCTTCGGCCTAGTGACTTTATCGTTTTCCAGGGGCTTCGGCCTAGTAACTTTACTGCTTTCCACGGGCTTCGGCCTAGTAACTTTACTGCTTTTCACGGGTTTCGGCCTAGTAACTTTATTGCTTTCCGGACTTCGCGTCCATGTACTTCGCGTCCACTTTACCGTTTTCCACGGGCTTCGGCCTAGTAACTTTACTGCTTTCAGGACTTCGCGTCCACATTTACTGCTTTTCGGACTTCGCGTCCATTTTACTGCTTTCTGCAGGCTTCGGCCCTTCACCTACCACTTCACATTCCCCAAATTTCGCTCACGCTACTATCTCATGACAGGGGGGGAGCTACCACGGAGAACGACGATAGAAGCGGCCGCCGGGACCAAAAAGGGTGCCTCTCATGGTCTTTGGCTACATCCTCTAACCGAGCATGCAACCAAAAAGGGGCAAGCTGTCAGCACCCCGTTTTGGCCCACCGGCTTCCCACACGAGGATTCTCGACCGAAGCCTGGGACACTATTCATCACCTGGCAATCAGAGGCAAATAGGGGGGCACGGGGTCACTAGCAATAGGAGAAAGAGCTAAGCCACTGAGAAAAGAGGAGGAAAGCCATCAGAATGAACGAACGAACAAGGAATTCCCCAAAATGACGGGACTGGCACTGTGGCACTATTCATCATCGAGTCACCGAAGCACCGAAAGGTGCCCAATATGGGACTCCAAAAATTCCTCCCAGTGCCAAAGTGACCAACGACACGTCCGGACGTGTTTCCGGGGCAAGCCACATGTGCCGAGACACCCCGATCGCTCACGGACGCCTTTTCTGACAGAGCTCTCGGGGCCCGCTCCGCCGACAAGCAGACGGCCCTCCAAAACGGGCCTACAGGCACCCAGGGACCACCAAGGTCGGGGAACAAGTTTCAGATGACCTTTCGGAACTCGACTTGGTTTCCCGAGGAACGTTTCAGTGGTCACGAACGTCTCCCGGCGAGCCTTTGGGGCGCGCCCACGGAAAACAGAGATCACAACGATCCCCGAGCACAACAACGATCCCCGAGCACCTCAAGACATTCAGGGAACACTGAGAAAATCCCGGTCACAAGTCCCTAGGTCTTCCCGGGCCTACGGTCTTCGTCCGAGGGCGTCGAGCCAACGATCCCCCATGGGGCATAAAGGCCACTGAAACGAATGTCAAGACGCACAAAGAGCAATCAGGGACCGGGGGACACTAAACTCCGCTCCGGATGTCCAAACAGGGCAAAACGGACTCTCGAGGCGCCGAGTCGCCCGAACTATCGTTCACACGACGCATGGCGATATTAGGCTCGTTCAAATCCTCGTCATTCAAGCGTTCCAAATCTTCAAATTAATTGGACGTCGGAGGTCGGGTGCGAGCTCAATCAAGTTTTAAGCATTTTCCGGCTTTCCTCTCAATTGAACGGGACCCACAGCTTAGCCAAGCCAAGCCACCAAGCCACGGCTTAACCCCAAGCCTCGGCTCAACCCTCGGCTCCGAGTTGACAGCCCAAGCCGCGGCTCAAACTCCCTCACCCGTCGGCTCCATCCCAAATTTCGGTGGCTTCCCTCTTCCCTCCACCACACAATTCAAACTCCTCTCACATCTCTCACACCCATCACCTCTCCTTCACTTCCTATCAACTTTCCTTTGCTTTCCCCACACTCAACAAGACATCTACCCCTCCCTAACCCTCCTTCTTGAATTCGGCAGCCCTAGATTAAGCCTCAAACCGCACTTAACCTCCCCTAATCATCCCATTAAGCTAGCCTATAAAGTCCCATTCTTCATTAACCCTAATCACTTCTTCATTCTCACTCTCTCTCAAGCCAATCTCTCTCAAGAATCCTCTCAAACTCCAGCCCACTCCCACTCACTCGTCCAGCCCTTGCAAAGGCCGAAACCGGCCAAAATCATCGGAAAACCACTCGGTATTCCGGTGACCACCCGACCCGACTTAAACCAAAAATCACCAAACTCCCTAGCCTACATATTTTCCACCCCCTAAGTCCATTTCCGGGCTTAGATTCCCCATTTGAGGCCTCTATCATTGCGTTCCAGCCGAAGGAAGAATCGGGTCCCGTGGGTCACCCGGGCGTACACCGGACCTCTACGCGTGCCATTTCTTCCCACGACTTCAGCGAGTCGTGCCATCACGTTCAAAGGGTTCCTCACAACCCTCACCCTCTCCCGTGAAGAGGTGGTCACGGTCCGAGGGCCGATCAACCGTGCACAACCTCCGTTCAGTCGTTTCTCTCTCACCGGGTTCAACACATTTTTTACCGAACTTTCTCTCACATTTTCGGGTTTGTTCAGGCCTTGGCACGTTCGGGTCTGCCCATGGTCGTCTAGATCTACCTCTTAGGAGTCCAACGAGCCCGATCTCGCGACGTGCCGTGCCCGGAGCAAGCATGCCGACTCGTTTCCCCGAAACTGCCGCGGTAGCCTCCTCTCGGGTCCTTTAACCCGTAACGCTCAAACCGAGTCTAGCGACTCCCAAGGCCACTTCCCCGACTCTTCTCCTCGTGCAACGAGGCTAGGTAACATCCCTTTACAACTTAGGGAAGTTAGGATCTTCGATGCTTGCTCATATGAGATGTTTCTGTGGTTTAAATAAGTCGGATGCATGAAAGCTTGCCCTTTTCCCTCGGATCTACGTCCCCATGCATTTTCATGCACGCACGTCCACCATGTCACGTTCACATGTCCATATGATGCTTGTGCCGTGAAGGGAAAGGGTTAGAATCGAGGTAGGGGAGACACTCAAGCCACGGTTAGACCATGGGAGCCCACGGCCTAGGTCCAAAGGAGGGGACCCGTGGGCTCTCTTGGTCCCTCCGGGGCTTGATCGGCCTCCTCTTCCCCGAAACTTGTCGGTTCCCGTATTATTATCATTGTTCGTTGCATGAGGTTTAATTAGCATGGCGGGAATAGGCTTAGATCGGGACCGGAGAACCGCCCTTGTCTCGTGTGAGCCAAGAGGACTCACGGCCATCCTTGGAGAATTATGGCCGAGAGTCCCCTTGGACCACACGGGTCTAAGGTGGTTTCTCCCTTTCCGAAATGAGCCGGTTCCCACGTTTCTCGCTTTCCCATCGTATGAGTCGACGCCGTTTTTACGGATTTCGTTATATTACGTGTTATATGTACTTGTTTGTGTGTTCGTTTGCGTTTAAGAGACCTTGACGGCGTCGATTTTCTTTTGTTTTATTGAAATAGATTTCGTTCTTGAGTTTAAGCGTATTATGCATGTAAGATATGATCGGAATCGTCCCTCGGAATTGATTGTATCCATGTTTTTACATTGTTCCCGATGGCCATGTGATAACTAAATGATAAGTATGTCGGTCTTGGATAATTTCCTATCAAAACCATAATAATTATATGAAATCACTACCAATGAATAATTTTCACAAACGGGAAAATGAGACGAATCATTCGGCTAATTAAATCACTTGGACTAAATAATTGAGCTAATCAATCCTCAATTTGTAAACGCATCGACGATTTACGGAACGGCGAGAATGCCCTTTTTCATCAAAATCCACAATTTCAAAATACTGAGATACGTAACACGAGTAGAATTGATCTCTAGGGAATACTCACATACCATGACTCGAGTCCGGGCCCAATTTGAGGCGACCCGGGTCGGGGTATGAGAGTCCTCCCTAGACCCCTTCGTGTAACGCGATCTCCAATTTATACACGAACATTGTAATTTTAACATCTAAGGGCATAATCGTCATTCCGTAATTCACCGATACCCTAGGCGCTAGGAAGTCGGAAACACCTCGATCTACGGACGGAAAGGGGCGACCCGTCCGGGTGCGAGTCTCATTCGCCCAGCCCATTCCGTCTACTTTCGGTGTTTCTATCTTCCTATTGTAGATTCGGTGGGGAGCGTTTTATTTCGGTTACAAAACACAAAGAACTGGACTAATCATACATCCGACCTAATCAAATACTAGATAATGGATAGGCGGAATGATAGATTCCAATCTAGAGTCAAGACACGAGTTTGGTTAATTCGGTGAAGCCGCAGTGACACTTAACTGAATAAAAATCATAAAACAAACACACATATGTAATTGGCTTAGAACCCTATACTAATCCACCATCTATGTTTGCCTAGGTTAGATACATTATTTGCTAATCAATCCTGGTTAATAACTGATTAAATCACGTACATTCGGCCTAATACACAACTCGTCCGTATTCACCGATATTTATCAGTTGTTGTCTGTATTTCATCAGTTTTATCAGTTTTCTTCTGTTTTATCCTCGCCTATGATGATTTATTGCGGTTCGGACCCGAATCCATAGGTTACGTGTTGCACGGGGTCCAACGCCCCAAATCACCGAACACGAGGTCCAACGCCTCTTAATTCACCGAGCGCGTGCAACCCGAGTGCGGAATGGGATCTAGCCTCGAGTCACCATCACACTCCAAATATGGCCTATGTGGAAGGCAATTTGGATTGGATGTGTAAAACGTGTTTAGATATCACCCGAGAACTCGATCGGTCCAACGGTTACAATGGGAACTAATCAGTTCTCCTGCAAATCGTCGGTTCGATTGGACCCGACCCCCGGCTCTTTGAGCCCGCGTTGCCTTAATTTATTTATCGGTCATTCAAAACACACGGTGAGCCGGAGCGGAATATTGGCCCAATGCGAACCGATCGGGATCCATTTACTTATTCAGTTGTACTTTGTAATTATTCGAGAGAACATTGCAAGGATCTTATTTGTATATTCATTCACTTGTAAGGATCCCCGATCGGTGAGTGAGAGGTCCAAGTGTCGAATCGGTCAAGCTAGTCTATTATCACCAAGAGATGAGTAAGCTCGTATACTCGCGGTCTCGGTTCGCGCAGGGACTCGACCATCATGGTTCGATGAACTGTAGCGACAAGATAGTGAATCGACTCCTCGATGCACAAGCCTACTCATCTTTCGGACTCTTGGCCCAACTTGATCCATTCATCGAATTTACGGTGTCAAAACGGCAAGCCTAGCAGGCTAGAATACCGAAAGGGCATGCGGGATATAGGCCCGCTGGTAATAGAACCCCCGAATTCGGAATTTCCGGTTCCGTACGACCATTGCCTTAGCATTTAGGTGTACCCCGTACCCCTAGACCCGGGTAACTTGCCGGCCCTCAACCTTCGGGTCGTAATATGGCAAGTGGCGACTCCTTCTCACGTGCGTCCGTCGCGCGTCCCCGGGAAGGTGGACACTCCCAAGCCGCGTTTGCTTAGGCGCGCGCATGCGTGCCCTGACGAGATGAAATTCGGGTGCGCACAACCTCCATGCCGTCAACCGACCAGAAAATCGAGTCCTTGAGTCGGCTCGTAGTTTTTTTTGTTAGGACGGGCATTTTGTTGTTTTTGTAAGAAAGAGCGATGTATGCTGTAAAGAACACAACTATAGTTTACCTTTCCGCACTGCATACATTTTTTCGAAAAAAACTTAGGACATTGCATTGATTTGATTCTTAAAACGTTAAGCCGGCTTCTCCTCCATCAAGGTAAGGATGGACCGCCCGGCTCCCGGTCTTAGACTCGAAGCAATCACGCCACCAAGGCAAGATATCATGCACATCTGGAGGACTCTCCGACCGGTGGACCATGCATTCATCCAGGGCATCATCAGAGACGTGGTTATGTTCACCGAGACCCCGGTGGATTGGATTTTCTTGAGGACCGCCGCCGAATTTTGGGATCCCGAGCACGTAGTATTCAACTTCCAGGGGACGGAGTTAGCGCCTACGATCGAGGAATACACGGCACTCATCCAGAGGCCTACGCCCACGACCCACGGCATCTTCATGCCGAATCCGTTCACCACCGTCCAGGGTCAGCTCTCCACTCTTCTCCACATACCCGCTCAAGACATCCACGAGGAGCTTCATCAAAGGTGGGATCAAGGCATCCGGATCGTGTGGCTCTCCGATTGGACGCTCCTCTGCGCAATGACGCCTACAACGGCTTCCTAACAACGCGATGCCTGCCATGGATTCCTACTCTTGATCTTTGGCACTCTCCTGTTTCCGTACTCGCCGAACCTCATTGACGGGGCTATAGCCCAAGTCGTCCTCCAAGCGGTGGGAGGCCATAGTTACGTGGACCATCCGGTCTCTTGACTATGTTAGAGAGGTTCGGCGCGGCAGGATGAGGGGATCCCCACACCTACTTCAGATTTGGCTTCTCGCCCATATCCGCCCCTTTTGCTCATCACATCCGTTCTCTTACGTCGCCGACGAGCGTTCGCTGATCGAGCGCCTGGTACCGGTCATCCCACCTCCCGAGCATAGCTTCGCGGAATGGAGGCGTTTTTGGCGTGAGTTGACGCTCGCACGCTTCTTATGGGTCATTCGATGGAACCCCGGCGGCCCCATGGTCACAGGATGTCTCGGAATTGTGGGAGTCCCCCTTCTCAGCCATTTGGGGAGCACACTCATATTCCCCGGCCGGGTAATTAGACAACTCGGCGGCCTACAGGACATTCCCGCCGAGGCGGACCGTCTACCTTTCCGTGTTCAGTGGGCCGACTCTACATCCACGGCCCCCGCAAGATTCCTACAGATTCGAGAGATTCGTTGCCAACGGGACGCTAGCATCATACAGCGTCTGTACTTCCCCGAACACCCCACCGACGACGAGCGAGTATTCTCTGCCACATCAGCATACGTGGCTCGGTTCTATGCACGGGGATTGGCATCGCTGCAACCATCCCATGCCGCCCCGACTCCCCGCGCTACATCCACCCTCGCCCCCGAAGCCGAGAGTTCCACCCAAGCGGCCATGCACGCGGAGCTACGGGCCATCAGGGAGGAACGGGATAGGCTCCATTGCGAGCTTGTTGACTCCCGCGCAGAGGTCGCGGACTACAGGGAGCTTCAGACCGAGCTGACTCGAGCACGCGCCCGGGTCGCACACCTAGATCGGGAGATGGCCCGCTTGAGCGCGGAGTTGGATCGAGTGCGCAAAAGGGCGCGCCACATCGCCCACCCCTAGGATTAGCGGACGCGCCCATTTTTTGCCCTCGCTCGGACCTACGCTGCTTTCAAGCGGCCACCAAGCGCAAAGGGATGTCGGCTTTACGTTTATGTTCCTTTCTTTTCCTCTATATGTTCTATTTTGTAAAATTATGGAGCTTGAAGCTAATCAATGTAATGACATTAGTATTTTGAAAACTCATGCATCTCATACATCTTGTCATTTTACTTATTCTGCACTTATTGTTTGAGATACCAATGTTTGTCCTTACACATTCTTGGAATCCAGGTGATCACAACTGGTGTCACACCGCTACCCGACTCGTCAACGTCTCAAGATGGCGGATGGGGATCACATCGATGTTTCCGAAGAAGTCAATCCTTCGATCCCGACTCTCTCTCAACCACCCCAAACACACGCTCTGCCGCCTCTCACTCCTGCAGGCGTACTCCCGGCGTATTCCGGCGCCCTTCCAACACATCTCCCGCCCCCGGCGTCTTCGGGGGCGCCTCTGCCGCCGGTCTCACCAACTTCCGCCGCCACCAATGACCAAGCCTGCATTGCGGCCCTCGAGGGCACGGTCAACCAAATGGCTACTAACATGGCGGAGATGCTCGCCTTGCTCAGAGGACCTAACCGGGCCTCTTCGAGCTCCACACCTCCGCCGGGACCGGGGCCAACAGTCGATCCAACCCCATGGGCTCCGCCAACCCAAGCCCCAGAGAACGTTGAGGTTCCCGCACCGCCAACGCTGTATACATCCACGGTCCACCCCTTCACCAGTCAACTCCCGCCGCCGCCGCCGGCCCCCACGGTCGTCCCTCTTCCACTGGCGACCTTCCTATCCTCGGAGCACATCCTGTCCGCACCTCCGCCCGTTCCCATGCCGGCCCCGGCTATGGCCTACACGGTACCTCTGCCGGTGGTTTTCCCGGCGTCCACCGCACCTGCTCTTACTCACCTTCAAGCCACGGAGCTTCCTCCCTATCCGTCTCTACAGCCTCACGCCGGCCTCTCTTACCAAGCACCGCCCCCCATAAACACCACCTTCTACGAACCGGGCACGCCGACTCATGCGGCCTAGTTCGCCTCGTAGACGCATTTCTTCCCCGAGGCTGACGCCCAACAGGAGCGAAGGCTCAAGAGGATGGAAGAAACGATACGGGCCTTGAAAGCGGGTGATGCTCGTCCCGACGCGCGCCACGGCGACTGTAGCCTGTTCCCGGATATGCGGCTGCCCCCGAAGTTCAAGATACCGGAATTCAAGACTTACGAGGGCACGACAGATCCACGCCACCACCTCCGCCATTACCGAGGGAAGATGCTACAATATTGGGAATACGAGGAGTTTGTCATCGACTCCTTCCAAGATAGCCTGTCGGGATCGGCCCTCGATTGGTTCATGTCACTGAAGGCTGAGGACATCCCGACGTGGGAGGATCTCTCCCGGAAGTTCACCGATCAATACCGATATTGCGCGGAGACGCCTCCCACCCTTCTGGAGCTAAGCACGAAAGAAATGGCGCGGGGCCAAAAGTTCGAGGAATATGCCGCCAAGTGGCGTGCCCAAGCCGCGAAGCACATTCCCCCGATCAGCGAGGCGCAACAGATTCAGCTGTTCCACTCCACATTGAGAGGAGTGTACTATTCACACTTGTTGGCACACACTTCGTCATTCTCCGACCTCATCAAAGCAGGGAAGAAGTTGGATTTGGGAATCAAGCTTGGAAGGATGGAGGACCCCACCAACAAAGGAGAAGAGTCGTCGAAGAAAGTCCCCGCGACATCATCGTCTTCAAGCTGGAGGAGGGGAAAGGAAGTTTCGGTGAATACCGTCAACACGGCACAACAGGTCTCCCAGCAATATTCGATGAACTACACGGCGGCGCCTCCCGTAGCTCCCTCCTACGCCCCGCATGCACCCCAATATCGACCCCAACCCCCTACCCAACCAATCTACTATTCCACACTACCGCCTCCACCCTTACCTACGTTGTCGTCGCCCGTCGTCCACCATTATGCTCCTGCTCCATCTCAAGTCCCTCAATACCAACCTCTGGCTCCTAGGACTCCTCAGCCGACACAACGGGCCCCACCCCCGCAAGGTCAACAAGGCGGTGCAGCGCAACCACGACCCCGCAGACAATACCCGGCCTTGCCGGTCCCACTTTCCCACATCTACCGGCAAATTCGTGACAAGGTCGGGACGACAGCGCCCAGCCCGAACTTCGACCCGACCATCCAAGATCAGATCAAGCAATGCGAGTACCACCGAGGGGCACCAGGACACACCCTAGACAATTGCTGGAAGTTAAGGGAGAAAATCCAAGAGATGATAGACGCGAAGGAGCTCGTGTTCAACACCGTAAGGTCTCCGAACGTGCAGGCTAATCCCCTCCCCGACCATGGACCGGCTCAGGGGCCCTCCATCAACATGATCACCGTGTGCACAGCAAGCGAGGGCGAAAGCGAGCAAGATTGGCCTTCCCCCTTTGTGATTGAATACGTACCAGCAGAAGCCGCAGTCGGGTTCGCCGGGGTTGACGCACCCCATGCCCCGCTCGTCATAGATATTCCCTCCCGGGAGCCATACTCGAACGACAGGGTCCCCTGGACCTACGAGGCAGGTGTCGGGAACCTCGAGCAACAATTCGGCGTCATGGGCATAACAAGCTCAGGACGACTATACGAGAACCCGGCAACCACCGATAAAGGGAAGGCGCCCACTACCGAAGCGGAGACGAGGCCTAGGACCTTGCCTACTCCGTCCAAGAAAGTGACAGAAGAGGAGGGCGAAGCCTTCATGAAAGTCATCAAAGCGAGCGAGTATAAGGTGGTGGAGCAGATGGCCAAATCTCTGGCCCACATCTCATTGCTCGCCCTCCTACTCAATTCGGAACCCCGCAGGGAGGCCCTCATGCGGGTCCTGACGGCCGCACAAGTCCCCAAAGGGACGCCCCCGGACTGGATAGAGGAAACCATCAACTCTATCTTCTCCAATACCATCTCGTTTTCAGATGATGAGCTCCCTTCTGAAGGATGCGCGCATTCCCGGGCACTGCACATTGTCTGCAAGTGTAACAACCACATCGTTGGCCGAGTCATGATTGACAACGGTTCCGCGCTCAACGTATGCCCAGTGACCACTTTAAAGCAAATGAACGTGGATCTCAACCGCATCCGCCCTAGCAAAACGGCGGTCCGAGCCTTTCATGGTTCGAGGAGAGAGGTGAACGGAGAAATCGACCTCTTCATAGATATCGGCCCATGCTCCTTCAGCATCACATTCCAAGTGTTGGACATCCCAAACGCCTTCAGCTTACTACTTGGAAGGCCTTGGATCCACTCAGCCGGCGCCATTCCGTCCTCGCGACATCAAAAGGTAAAATTCATCGTCGAGGAGAGGATCATCGCGGTCAAAGGGGGAGGAGGATTACGCCATCTACAAGGAGACGGCGGTTCCCTACATCAGCGTCGGAGACGACGAAAACCTGCCCTTCCACTCCTTCTAGACCATCTCCGTTATTCGAGATTACGGAGAGGTCGGGCCGTCCCGCGCCGACTACATGATAGGGAAGGTCCTTTTGCGCCACAATTACATTCCCGGTGTGCGCACCCGAATTTAATCTCGTCGGGGCACGCATACGCGAACCTAAGCAAACGCGGCTTGGGAATGTCCACCTTCCCGGGGACGCGCGTCGGACGTACGTGAGAAGGAGTCGCCACTTGCCATTTTACGACCCGAAGGTCGAGGGCCGGCAAGTTACCCGGGTCTAGGGGTACGGGGTACACCTAAATGCTAAGGCAATGGTCATGTGGAACTGAAAATTCCGAATTCGGGGGTTCCATTACGTGCGGGCCTATATCCCGCACGCCCTTTCGGTACTCTAGCTTGCTAAGCTTGCCTTTTTGTTTATTTACCGCGTGATTTAAGGTCGCACTTGACTCGCCCGTTTTGACATCGTAAAGTCGATGGATTGATCAAGTTGGGCCAAGAATCCGAAAGATGAGTAGGCTTGTGCATCGAGGAATCGGTTCACTATCTTAGCGTTACAGTTCATCAAACCGTGATGGTCGAATCTTTGCGTGAACCGAAGCCACGAGTATTCGAGTTTACTCACCCTTTGGTGGCGATAGACCAACTTAACCGATCCGGCACTCGGACCTCTCGCTCGCCGATCGGGGATCCTTACAAGTGCACGAATGAACATACAAATAGAATTCTCGCAATGTTCCCTCAACTAATTACAAGGCGTAACTGAATAAGTAAATGGATCCCGATTGGTTTGCATTAGGCCAATATTCCGCTCCAGCTCACCGAGTATTTTGAAATAACCGATAAATAATATAAGGCAATGCGGGCTCGAGGAGCCGGGGGTCGGGTCCGATCGATCCAACGGTTTTCGGGAGGACCGGTCGGTTCTCACTGTATCTGATGGACCGATCGAGTTCCCGGGTGATATCTAAACCCGTTTCACGCTCTCAATCCAAATTTGCCTTTCACATAGGCCGCATTCGGAGTGTGACGGTGAATCGAGGCTAGATCCCATTCCGCACTCGGGTTGCACGCGCTCGGTGAGTTAAGAGGCGTTGGACCTCGTGTTCGGTGATTTGGGGCGTTGGACCCCGTGCAACACGTGACCTATGGGCTCAGGCCCGAACCGCAATAAATCATCATATGCAAAGGCAAAACGGAAGAAAACTGATAAAACTGACACAATACAGACAACAACTGACAATTGTCGGTGAATACAGACAAGTGGTGTATTAAGTCGAATGTACGTGCTTTAATCAGTTATTACCCGTGGTTGATTGGCAAACAATGCATCTAACCTAGGCAAACATGGAGGACGGGCTAGGATAAGATTCTAGGCCAATTACATGTGTGTATCTGTTTTATGGCTTTTATTCAGTTAAGTGTCACTGCGGTTTCACCGAATTAGCCAAACTCGTGTTTTGACTCTAGATTGGAATCTATCATTCCACTTATCCATTATCTAATGTTTGATTAAGCCAAATGCATGATTAGTCCGGTTTTTCGTGTTTTGTAACTGAAACAAAATGTTCACCACCGAATCCACGATAGGAAGATAAAAACACCGAAAGTGAACGGAATGGGCCATGCGAATGAAACTCGCACCCGAACGGGTTGCCCTTTTCGTTCATAGATCGAAGTGTTTCCAACTCCCTAACGCCTAGGGTATCGGTGAATCACGGAATGACGATTATGCCCTTGGGTGATAAAATTGCGATGTTCGTGTGTAAATTGGAGATCGCGTCACGCGAAGAAATCTAAGAAGGTCTCGCGCGTCTTGACTCGAGCCGCCTCAAATCGGTCCCCGACTCGAGTCATAGCACGCGAGTACTCGTTAGACGTTTATTCTATTTGTGTTACACGTCTCGGAGTTTCGAAATTGTGATCTTTTAAGGAAAAGGGCATTTTCACCGTTCCATAAACCATCGATGTGTTTACAAAATAAGGATTGATTCACCCTATTATTTAGTCCAAGTGGTTCAATTAGCCGAATGATGCGTTCCGTTTATCCCGTTTGTGAAATTATTCTATGTTTGTTGTTCCTTGTTACGGTTATGGTTGCGACGGGCGGTATCGGGATCTAACACATAGGATAAGTGATAAACGTATAGCCAACGATAAAAAAGAAAGCGTATTCACAAACAATTCCAATGATCGACTTCGGAATAACGGAGAGGCCAACCGAGACTCCAAGGAGGTCACGGGTGATTCGGCCACCTTTCAAGGGTGATTGGCCGAATACCCCTTGACCCGATTCAAATTTCGGTGGGTCTCTCGCATCATTCCTAATCGTCCCTTGCATACATCGTATAACATGCGCATGCAAATGACACACATTTCACTAAGCCAACGCCATCATGATTTCAGTTATATGGGCACGTAAGGCAAACACAATAACATATTCAAAGAGGTTGATGAAATGACATTGGCTCATTCGATAATACACTCGAAGATAAATCGTGAGAAGCACACGAAGTCACGAAACGAGAAACCCATGGCTTCGGATGGGCCAAGGGATCTCTCGGCCTCCCCTTTCACAAGGGGTGGCCGCGAGTTTTCCTTTGGTGCAACCGACTCATAGGATCTCTCTTCTCTAGATCTCGAGTGTTTCTCGTCATAACAACACGTCACGGCCATGAGTAATTGTCACGAATCGTAGGAACAACTAAATCCGGAAGGATGAGATAATCATAGACCCTAGAGAGCCAAGGAGGCTCACGGCTCCCCATATGTGGCTTGGCCGAGAGGTTCCACGGCTCTCTCGAGTCTCTGCCGACCTCATCCCTCTAGATTCGGGCTGTTTCACGTCATGCATGCATATCGTATCATAAGAAAATCTGAAACGTGGGGAAATGAACGCCTTCGAAGAAGGAGAGAGCCCCGTGTTCTCGGAAAAGCTAGGAAAGCCCACGGCACCCTCCCATGGGTGTCGTCCGTGAGCCTTCGTGGCTCTTCACCGACATGGAGCTCTCTTCCGCTCCGACCATGGACCTTCCCCGTCATGGCATGCACATTTATATAACGTATGGACGTAACAAAAAGAATAAAACACTACAACGTTGCATGGGGTTGCATGGGAACTTAGATCCGGAACAAAACGACGTCTTTCATGCATTCGGTTCTTTAAATCATATAAACATCTCATATGAGCAAAGATCGAGGATCATAGTTGCTCTAAGTTGTAAAGAGAGGTTACCTAGCCTCGATGCACGAGGGAAAGAGTCAGGGAAGCGGCCTTGAGAGTCGCAAGTCTCGGCTTGAAGCTACGGGTCGGCACGCGAGCTCCGGGCACGGCACGGTGCGAGGCCGGGCTCGTTGGACTCCTTAGGGGCAGATCTAGGTGTTCGTGAAAGGTCCCGAACGTGCCGAAGCCTAGACAAACCCGAAATAGTGAGATAAAGTCCGGTAAGAAAATAGTAACCCGCTAGAGAAGAATCGGAGGAAAAGGGAGTTGTGCACGGTCGGTCGGCCCTCGAACCGTGACCACCTCTTCACGGGAGAGGGTGAGGGTTGTGAGGAACCCTTTGAACGTGATGGCACGACTCGCCGAATTCGTGGGAAGAAATGTCACGTGGTTGGCTTGGTGAGCGCGGCTAGGGGGGTCTCGGGACCCGAATGTTCTTACGGTCGGAATGGGGTGTAGGAAGCTTCAAATCGAAAATCTAAGCCCGGAAATGGACTTAGGGGGTGGAAAATATGTAGGCTAGGACGTTTGGTGATTTTTGGCTTAAGTCGGGTCGGGTGGTTGCCGGAATACCGGGTGGTTTTCCGATGATTTTGGCCGGTTTCGACCTTGGCTTGGGGCGGACGAATGAATGGGAATGGGCTGGAGTTTGAGAGGATTTTAGAGGGAGATTGGCTTGAGAGAGAAGGAGAATGGAGAAGTGATTAGAGTTAATGAGGAATGGGAACTTATAGGGCCGCCGAATTTTTAATGGGGGTTAGGGAGGGGAAAGTGTCATGTAGAGTGTGGGGAAAGGAAAGACAAGAGTGATGGGTGTGATAGGATGTGATAGGAAGTGAAAGATGTGAGAGAAAATTCAAATTTGTGGATGGGGGGGCTTGGAGCCGCCGGGTGAGCCGCCGGCCAAGGGGATTAGCCGCGGCTTGGGGCTGTCATGTCGGAGCCGAGGGTTTGAGCCGCGGCTTGGGGTTGAGCCGTGGCTTGATGGCTCGGCTTGGCTGAGCTGTGGGTCCCATTCGATTGAGAGAAAAGCCGGAAAATGCTTGAAACTTGATTGAGCTCGCATCCGATCTCCGATGTCCAATTAATTTGAAGATTTGGAATGCTTGAATGACGAGGATTTGAATGAGCCTAATATCGCCATACGTCGTGTGAATGAACGTTCGGGCGACTCGGCGCCTCGTGAGTCGGTTTTGCCCTGTTTGGACGTTCGGAGCGGAGTTTAGTGTCCCTCGGTCCCCGATTGCTCTTTGTGCGTCTTGACAATCGTTTCGGTGGCCCTTATGCCCCGTGGGGGATCGTTGGCTCGTCGCCCTCGGCCGAGGACCGTCAGCCCGGGGAGGCCTAGGGACTTGTGACCGGGATTTTCTCAGTGTTCCCTGAATGTCTTGAGGTGCTCGGGAAACGTTGTGATCTCTGTTTTTCGTGGACGTGCCCCGAAAGCTCACCGGGAGACGTTCGTGACCACTGGAACGTCCCTCGGGAAACCAAGTCGAGTTCCGGAAGGTCATCTGAGGTTTGTTCCCCGACCTTGGTGGTCCTTGGGTGCCTGTAGGCCCGTTTCCAGGTGCCGTTTACTTGTCAGTGGATCGGGCCCCGGGAGCTCTGTCAGAAAAGGCGTCCGTGAGAGATCGGGGTGTCCCGGCTCATGTGGTTTGCCCCGGAAATGCGTCCGGACGTGTCGTTGGTCACTTTGGCACTGAGAGGGATTTTTGGAGTCCCATATTGGGCACCTTTCGGTGCTTTGGTGACTCGGTGATGAATAGTGCCACGGTGCCAGCTCCGTCGTTTTCGAGATTCCTTGTTCGTTCGTTCTTCTGACTGCTCTTTTCGGCTTTTCTAATTGACCCAGCTCTTCTCCCATTGTTCGTGACTCCGTGGCCGCCCCTTCACCTCCGATTGCCGGGTGGTGAATAGTAACTCGGGCTTTGATCGGGGATTCTCGTGTGGGAAGCCGGTGGGCCAAAATGGGGTGCTGACAGCTTGCCCCTCTTTGGTTGCATGCTCGGTTAGAGGATGTAGCCAAAGATCGTGAGAGGCACCCTTTTTTGGTCCCGGCGACCGCTTCTGTCGTCGCTCTCCATGGAAGCTCGCCCCTCCTGTCATGAGATAGTAGCATAGTTGGGATTTAGAGGATGTGAAGTGGTAGGTGAAGGGCCGAAGCCCGCGGAAAGCATGTAAAGTGGACGCGAAGTCCGGAAAGCAGTACATGCGGACGCGAAGTCCGGAAAGCAATAAATGTGGACGCGAAGTCCAGAAAGCGGTAAAGTGGACGCGAAGTCCGGAAAGCGATAAAGTGGACGCGAAGTCCGTGGACGCGAAATCCAGAAAGCAGTAAACCGGACGCGAAGTCCAGAAAGCAGTAAAGCGGAGGCGAAGTCCGTGGACGCGAAGTCCAAAAAGCAGTAAAGCGGACGCGAAGTCCAAAAAGCAGTAAAGCGGACGCGAAGTCCGTAAAGCAGTAAAGCGGACGCGAAGTCCGTGGACGCAAAGTCCGGAAAGCAGTAAACCGGACGCGAAGTCCGTGGATGCGAAGTCCGGAAAGCAGTAAACCGGACTCGAAGTCCGTGGACGAGAAGTCCGGAAAGCAGTAAAGTGCACAGAGTATAAGGGAAGGTAAGGGCGGGGATGGATGCTAGGCGGTATGTCAGGGACGTCGGCAAAGGTGGATTGTCCCATTCCAAGTCGAGCTTGTTATTTGTTGTTTCCTTGAGCTAGGGTCAAGAGGATTCTCTATTATGCCCTCCATTCGGTTCGAAGCCCCGATCTGTTGCGCAAGCCAATCGCGTGTTCGTCAAGAAGGAGATGCCCTCTGGGATTCCCAATCACACCTGTGCACGGAGACAGGGAAACCTACAAAGGATGTCAGTTGCGCTCAATCGGTGAGACGGGATACATGTAAGAAGAATCTATGTAAAGATGTGTCGGGGATTTGGTATCGGTGACCGTTGCAGGGTGGTCGTGTCCATATCGGAGAATGGCTTTTTCTGAAACGGGTAGCCGTAGAATATGTGCGTAAAGGTAAAAGGAGGGATCTTATGGGATCATCCAAGTCAAGGATACGTTGATTCGACCCCCATTTCGAAGCGGGTCTCGAGCCTTGAGAGTCAAAGAGAGTTTGCTTGCGTCAGAGAGTGCTGAACCACTACTCGGTGTAGCTTCACAGGGGAAGTGTCGCTTTTCTTTCGTGGTCAAGCCGACATTGTCCCCTAACTTTTGCCTAGGCCGTGGGATGCGTGACAGCCTAGCGGGGTATTTTATTTGGTTTTTCTCACATGAATGCTCACCTTTTGCTACGACCCCCCATGTTTGGGTGGGATCGCACCCCTCGGGTCCTCTAACTTTTGCCTAGGCCGTCTCGGAGAGGTTTTCGACCTAGCGAGGAAGTGACTTGTGCTCTCCTTTTGCCGTGACTCCCCTTTGCAGGATTTTAAGTCGTGCCACTTGTTCCCTAGCTTTGGCCTAGGCCGCCTCGAAGAGGTTTTGGACCTAGCGGGAAAATTTATTTTTTCCTCTCAAGAAAGCTTAGTATTGGACAAATTGTGGGAATTGACGCTCGTCCACGGAAACAGAAATGTCTTACAATGAAAAGGGCACGGAGCCCGCGAATGATAAAAACGAAAACACATACGAGCGCTCATGGATAATACTTCTTGATGGCGTCGGCGTTGACGGGAAGGGCATTTTCAGTGTCGTCCATGTCGCTCAAAATGACCGCTCCTCCGGAGAAAACCTCTTTGACGACAAAAGGGCCGTCGTATTTGTACGAGAACTTCCCTCGAGAGTCCGGCGTGACGTGTAGGACTTTCCTCAAAACGAGGTCGCCGGGGCTGAAATCGCGGTGGCGGACCCTTGCGTTGAAGGCTCAAGCCATTCTTTGTTGGTAGCATTGTCCGTGGCATAGCGCTTTCAACCTCTTCTCATCGATGAAGTTCAACTGTTCCTACCATTGCTTCGCCCATTCTGCTTCTTCAAGTTCGGTCTCGGCAAGAATCCTCATGGAAGGGATCTCCACTTCGATTGGGAGGACGGCCTCCATGCCATAGACTAATGAGTACGGGGTTGCCCCAGTTGAGGTCCGTATGGACGTACGGTACGCCAAGAGTGCATAGGGAAGCATCTCGTGCCAATCTTTGTAGTTCACCATCATTTTTTCGATGATCTTTTTGATGTTCTTATTCGTCGCTTCCACCGCACCGTTCATTTGGAGACGGTACGGGGTGGAGTTGCGGTGTCAAATTTTGAATTGTGCACAGAGCTCATCGATGACCTTGTTGTTCAGGTTCTTGGCGTTGTCCGTGATGATTGTCGCAGGGACCCCGTACCGGGCGATGACGTCGCGTCTGAGAAAACGTGCCACGGCTTTTGCGGTGACCGACGCAAGAGTGACGGCTTCGATCCATTTGGTGAAATAGTCGATCGCCACCAAAATGAACACATGTCCGTTAGACGCTTTGGGGTTGATCGGGCCAATCACATCCATCCCCCACATCGAGAAAGACCACGGTGCCGTCATGGGGCGCAGTTCGTTGGGCGGCGCTTTGATCTGATCGGCGTAAACTTGACATCGGTGACAATGCCTGACATGCTTCACACAATCAGTCTCCATGGTGGACCAATAATAGCCCAAGCGCATAATCTTCTTAGCGAGCATGAGACCGTTCATATGGGGTCCACAGTTTCCCCCGTGCACTTCCTCCATGAGACGTCGTGATTCGTGTTCATCGATGCACCGGAGGAGTGTGGAGTCGAAGGAGCGGCGGTAGAGTATCTCGCCACTCAAAAAGTAATGTATTGCGAGGCGTCTGAGAGTCTTCCGATCGCGGCGATCGGCGAATGGGGGGTATTGGCTGGTTCGTAGAAGGTTCTTGATGTCTTCGTACCACGGCTTCGCCTCGGATGCTTTGATTGAGTTGCAGTGCGCCGGTCCTTCGGCTATCTCAATCTCGAGGGGCTCGATAAGGTTTTCCTTCGTGATGCTCACCATGGAGGCGAGCGTCGCAGGCGCGTCCGCAAATTGGTTTGTCACGCGCGGGGTATAGGTGAACGAGATGTCCTCGAAGTTCTCGGTTAGCTTCTCGAGGTACTCGTGGTATGGTACTAGCTTTGCGTCCTTTGTCTTCCATTGCCCCAATGTCTGGAAGATAGTGAGCATAGAGTCGCCGAACACTTCGAGCTCTTTCACCTTGAAATCAATCGCCGCTTCTAGGCCGAGAATACATGCCTCGTACTCGGCCACATTATTGGTGCACGGGAAGTCGATCTTTGCCACTACTGGGTAATAGCGTCTGTCCGGGGATATCAGTACTGCGCCGATACCTGATCCCATGGAATTAACGGCACCGTCGAAATTCATCTTCCATCTCGGTTTCTCTCCCTCGTCGTCTACTTGGAGAATCCCCTCATCCGGGAAGTTAGGATTAATTGGTGTGTGGTCTTCAATTGGGAATTCTACCAAATGATTCGCGATCGCCTGCCCCTTGACCGAAGTGCGGGATACGTACTCGATATCGTACTCTGTTAGCTGACAACGCCATTTGGCGAGGTTCCGCGTGGAGGAGGGGCTGTCGAGTAAATACTTCAGGGGGTCTGCCCTTGACAGCAAGCGGATCATGTGATAAAGCGTGTATTGTCGGAGCCTCTGCATGACCCACACCAATGCACAATACATCTTCTCGATTTCCGGATAATTGGACTCTCCATCAGTGAACTTTTTGCTCAGATAATAGATCACGTGCTCCGTGTGTGTGGACTCCTCCTCCTACCCCAACATGCATCCTAATGATTGTCAGCGTACAATTAGGTAAAGTACGAAGGGACGGCCAGGTGTAGGCGGGACCAATACGGGCGGTTGGACCAGATACGCCTTGATGGTGTCGAAGGCCTTCTGACATTCTTCGTCCCATTCAATCGCCGCGTTCTTGCGGAGCAAGCGAAAGAGTGGTTGGCATTTGTCTGTCAGGTTCGCAATGAATCGTGCGATGTAATTCAATCGTCCTAGGAAGCCTCGTACTTCGCGGACCAAAGACGGCGGAGGAAGCTCCTTGATCGCCTTGACTTTATCGGGATCTACTTCGATGCCGCGCTCGCTGACCACGAATCCTAGTAGTTTTCCCGATCGAGCGCCGAACGTGCATTTCGCCGGATTAAGCCGAAGTTTGTGCTCTTTTAGGCAGTCGAAGAGACGCTTCAGATTAACGAGGTGATCTTCTCCTTCTTTGGACTTGGCAATCATGTCGTCGACATAGACCTCGACTTCCTTGTGCATCATGTCGTGGAATAACGTGACCATAGCCCTCTGATAAGTTGCCCCGGCATTTTTGAGGCCGAAAGGCATGACGCGGTAACAAAAGGTTCCCCACATGGTAGTGAACGTCGTCTTGATCTTATCTTCCTCGGCCATTCGAATTTGCTTGTATCCGGAGAAGCCGTTCATGAAAGAAAACTGGGCGTGGCGCGCCGTGATATCAACTAGTTTGTCCATGTGGGGCAAGGGAAAATTGTCTTTGGGGCTGGCCTTATTGAGGTCTCGGTAGTCGACGCAGACTCGAACCCTTCCATCTTTCTTTTCTACCGGCACAATGTTTGCCACCCATTCGGAATAGTTGCAGACCTTGAGGAAGCCTGCGTTGATCTGCTTGACAACCTCCTCCTTGATGCGGAGAAGGAGGCTTGCTCGTTGCCGTCGCAGTTGTTGCCGCTTGGGCGGGAAATTCTCGGTGTCTAGCGGGAGGAAGTGCTTTACTATCGACGGGTCTAGTCCCGGCATGTCGGCGTAGGACCGGGCAAAGACTTCTTGATACCTGGTCAGGAAATCGATCATTCGGACCCGTTGTGTTGGGTCGAGGCTCGTACCGATCTTTAGGATGCGGGGCTCCTCTTCAGTGCCCACGTTGATCTCTTCCGTTGGCTCGAGCGAGGTGAGCTGGCGATCCTCGAGGCGGCGCAAACTCTCTTCTATCTCAGGCACTAGACTGTCTTCGTCGAGCCCTTCCCCAAAGTATATGGGTCCGGGCTCTCCGAGACATTCTTCGAATGGGTTCGAATCAACGCGTCGAAGATTTGGATTCGAGTGGAGCCTGGAGAATTGAAAGAATCGTCTTAGAAAATTTAGAATGGTATGAGCAAGAGAGTAGGGAAGAGAGAATGGAATAGACAAGGATTCAAAAAGTGCATATAGGGAATTCATTGATAGTATGGATCATGAAGCCATAACAGAGTTCCCTCTTCCGTCGTATGGCCTACGGCTACGCCGACACGCGGGAAACATCTCATACATAGATAAATCTTACACATCGGCGATCACAGCCGAATAGCGCAGGACTGAGGTCCAGTTGTTAAGCTCCTCGTTTTCCTGCGCCGGGCGGATGTGACCCCTGAAGGAATCTCCTCGGTGACGGCATACATGGTTGGCAAAGCGTCGGTCGTGTCATCGAAGTCCGAGGAAGGGCCGTCAGGGGTGCTCCCGATGATGAGTGGAGGCCCGGGAAAGAAATGGGATAGCGGGGGGACTGGAATGCCCCTGTTGAACCTACCATAGTGTGTGGCGAGGTGGTGGAGGTGGTTGCCCCGGCGGGCCTCAATAATTTCATGGCAGGAGGGGCGAAAGCCAAGTCCCCTCCTATGCTTGTATACTTCAACTTCAATGGGGCGGTTGATTCCTTGCCCGCGCGCCCCAAGGCCGGTGCCGGGAATGTAATTGTGGCGCAAAAGGACCTTCCCTATCATGCGGTCGACGCGGGACGGCCTGACCTCTCCGTAATCCCGAATAACGGAGATGGTCTCGAAGGAGTAGAAGGGCAGGTTTTCGTTGTCTCCGACGCTGATGTACAGAATCGCCGTCTCCTTGTAGATGGCATAATCTTCCTCCCCTTTGACCATGATGATCCTCTCTTCGACGATGAATTTCACCTTCTGATGTAACGAGGACGGAATGGCGCCGGCCGAGTGGATCCACGGCCTTCCAAGTAGTAGGCTGAAGGCGTTTGGGATATCCAATACTTGGAATGTGACGCTGAAGGAGCATGGGCCGATATCTATGAGGAGGTCGATTTCTCCGTTCACCTCTCTCCTCGAACCATCAAAGGCTCGGACCGCTGTTTTGCTAGGACGGATGCGGTTGAGATCCACGTTCATCTGCTTCAAAGTGGTCACCGGGCACACGTTGAGCGCAGAGCCATTGTCAATCATGACTCGACCAACGATGTGGTTGTTGCACTTGCAGACAATGTGCAGTGCCCGGGAATGCGCGCATCCTTCAGAAGGGAGCTCATCGTCTGAAAACGAGATGGTATTGGAGAAGATAGAGTTGATGGTTTCCTCTATCCGGTCCGGGGGCGTCCCTTTGTGGACTTGTGCGGCCGTCAGGACCCGCATGAGGGCCTCCCTGTGGGGTTCCGAATTGAGTAGGAGGGCGAGCAATGAGATGTGGGCCGGAGATTTGGCCATCTGCTCCACCACCTTATACTCACTCGCTTTGATGACTTTCATGAAGGCTTCGGCCTCCTCCTCTGACACTTTCTTGGACGGAGTAGGCAGGGTCCTAGGCCTCGTCTCCGCTTCGGTAGTGGGCGCCTTCCCTTTATCGATGGTTGACGGGTTCTCGTATAGTCGTCCTGAGCGAGTTATGCCCATGACGCCGAATTGTTGCTCGAGGTTTCCGACACCTGCCTCATAGGTCCAGGGGACCCTGTCGTTCGAGTATGGTTCCCGGGCGGGAACATCTATGACGAGCGGGGCATGGGGTGCGTCAATCTCGGCAAATCCGACTGCGGCTTCTGCTGGTACGTATTCGATCACAAAGGAGGAAGGCCAATCTTGCTCGCTTTCGCCCTCGCTTGATGTGCACATGGTGATCATGTTGATGGAGGGCCCCTGAGCCGGTCCATGGTCGGGGAGGGGATTAGCCTGCACGTTCGGAGACCTTACGGCGTTGAACACGAGCTCCTTCGCATCTATCATCTCTTGGATCTTCTCTCTTAGCTTCCAACAATTGTCTAGGGTGTGTCCTGGTGCCCCTCGGTGGTATTTGCATTGTTTGCTCTGATCTTGGATGGTCGGATCGAAGCTCGGGCTAGGCGCCATCGTCCTGACCTTGTCACGAATTTGCCGTCGTGGTTGCACTGCACCGCCCTGTTGACCTTGCGGGGGCGAGTCCCGTTGTGTCGGCTGAGAAGTCCTAGGAGTCGGAGGTTGGTATTGAGGGACTTGAGATGGAGGAGGAGCATAATGGTGGACGACGGGCTGTCAGCACCCCATTTTGGCTCACCATTCCAAACAATGATATTAGCAATGACCCAAGCCACGACTTGAGCAGAATACAGAAAACGGCTCGGCAGAGCAAGAAATCACTATTCATCCTCAAGTTGGCAAAATTGAGCAAATGGCCCATGGACATGACAGAAGGACTCCAGGGGTCACCAAAGGGGAACAGAGCGACCAAAGAACTCAACAATGTCCAAAACCGGCGTTTTCAGTGTACTACACGGACGGCACTATTTTCCGATAGTTCGCTCGGCCGTCGGAAGATAGTGAATATTGGACTCCAAAAATCCACACCAGTGCCAAAAAGATGAAAAGTGTCTCCAAAGGCATTTTTCAAATCATCTGCTCTATACAGAACAATTTTCTGTATACAGACAACTTTTCAGTGGAAGTCCAAAAATGCCGGTTTCCTGGAGAAAAGTTAATTCCAAATATCAGACGCGGCCATGCCCCATCAGCACACAGAGTATGAACAACGCTTCAGATTGTCTTTTGGAAGTCACACAGACACTTCAAATGACTTCCGAACGACAAAACAAGCATACCCCTCTTCAGAAGAGCATAGCCGGAGAAGGGTCTGATGGAATTACGGCAAACGAAGTTCATACCGCATTGCCCAGAAAACTCTAGCAGACATTCACAATTGGGCAAAACAAACAGCAAAACCCCTCGCGGTTTCCCGAGTAACCTCCGAAGAGCGGAAATGACCATTTTCAGTGGAAATCCATATCCGGAGGTCCTCTTTGGGGAAATTTGACGCCGAATGCTTACGTTACACAATGCTAGCCTTCTTAAGGCTCAATGTGGAGTCGTCGGAATAATTCACACAACTCATCTAGATCTCTCAAACAGTGCTTTAGAGGTCTCAGATACACTCTTCAAGTCCTTGGAGGTCTAATCTTGACAAACAGAGATTACAGTAATCTCCGGAGTGCCCAAGCAACTCAGAAGTCATCTTGAGAAAACCAGTCTCGGCCTCCTAGGACGTCTCCGGCCCCACGTTAGCATTACCGGCTTAAGGGATAATTGTTCACGTTGTCTGACAATTTATGTCAAAATGACCAACGTGAGATGCGGACACAAGATATGCTGTCAGAAGCGGACAACTTCGCCCTGGTCACTTGCAATGAGCAAAACCGGATTCCGAGCCTCGCACACATCCGGGACATTTCTCCATGAAAAATGTCAATCTCGGGCTCATTAACTCCGTTTTCTCGCGTATATCGACAATTCGACGTTCAATTCGAACCACGAACTTCGAATGCGCGACCAATCGAGACCCGAACTTTGGCCCGAACTTACCTCGCGACCCGTGGGACCCACGGCCAACTCATTGCCGCCTCACCCATGCCCATTGCCCTCCATGTCTCTTGTCATCTTCTTCTTCAAGCCAAGAAGACAACTTGCATTTGTCTTCCTTTTGCAAAATATCTAAGTGTTTCAATTCAACACTCCAACTTCCCATCCAAGCCATCAATGCTCTTATCTCTTCTCCATTAATGCAATGGATGAGGATTGAGCTTGATATTTCCTTAAGAAATTCGGATTCCACTAATCCATGGCCCTAATTGCACTTTTCTTCACTAATCTTGCATTTAAGCTTTTCTATATATTGTCCAAATGTCATTAACTTAAGGGGGACACCTTAAAAACACTCTCTCTCTAGCATTTCTCACTCTTAAAAAGCTCTCAAACTCCATAGCAAACCGCAGCAAGCTTCAGCCATTTCCAGCAAGCAAAACCAAGCAAAACCGGGCAAAGTCTTAAGTCGGAATCCATCCCGGCTTGAATCCAAACTTTACCAAACTTCATATCCCACATGTTTTCGAGCCCCTCTATCCATTTCTGAACTTAGATTTTAAGTTTTAAGCCTCTAAGCCATAGAACCAGCCTTGAACAAAATCTGGACAGATTTGGTCCTTCTCGGGTGAAAAATGTCAAACCGGGTTTCAAGCCTTTCCAAGTCGGTTTGAGCTACCAAAACCCATCAAACACCTCCCCACACAACCCTAGGGTGTCAAGAAGTCAAGAAATCCAAGAAAAACCCGTCGGTTTAACCCCAAGAAGAAGAAACAGCCCGACTGCCCAGTCGGGTCGAAATTTCTGACTGTTTGTGCGGTTTTCTTGCAGATCGGGTCGATCCGAGACTCTTTTCGGAAAACGACCACCACAGCCACCTCCAGAGGTGAGTTAGCAGTCGGAAGCCGTTGGCCTTGCTCAACAATTCCATCGGGAGCCTCCGTGGCGACGTCCGACCCGACTGGTGCCAGACGGGTCCGAATTTCCAGACGTACTCTGTTTTCCGTGATCTTTGCAGGGCTGTACGGGTCGACCCGATACCTCTGGGACCAAACGACCACCACAGTCACCTCCGGGGGTCAGTTAGGAGTCAGGGGCCACTGACCTTGCCTCAAACTTCCATCGGGAGCCTCCGTGGCGACGTCCGACCCGACCTGTGCCAGTCGGGTCTGTCCAATATTTCAGCCGGGTCTGTTTGATGCCATTCGGGTCTGTTCAACGGAAAACAGCTCAAAACCGACCCATCAACGGTCCAACCCGACTCTTGAAGGTCCCATCCCGCATCTCGGGACTAGTTGGAGCTCTCGGGTGACCAGCGTCCGTCACCGAGCGTCACCGAGCGCAGCCAGCGCCCGTCACCGAGCGTCACCGAGCGCAACCCTCGGGCGTCACCAACGCCCGTCACCCGCGCACGCCCGTGCTCGTCATCCAGCGCCACCCGCGCCCATCACCAGCACACCCGCGCCCGTCACCCGCGCACGCCCGTGCTCGTCATCCAGCGCCACCCGCGCCCATCACCAGCACACCCGCGCCCGTCACCCGCGCACGCCCGTGCTCGTCATCCAGCGCCACCCGCGCCCATCACCAGCACACCCGCGCCCGTCACCCGCGCACGCCCGTGCTCGTCATCCAGCGCCACCCGCGCCCATCTCCAGCACACCCGCGCCCGTCACCCGCGCACGCCCGTGCTCGTCATCCAGCGCCACCCGCGCCCATCACCAGCACACCCGCGCCCGTCACCCGCGCACCCCCGTGCTCCTCACCCGCGCCACCCGCGCCCATCACCAGCACACCCGTGCCCGTCACCCGCGCACGCCCGTGCTCGTCACCAGCGCCACCCGCGCCCTTCACCAGCACACCCGTGCCCGCCACCCGCGCACTCCCGTGCTCGTCACCAGCGCCACCCGCGCCCTTCACCAGCACACCCGTGCCCGTCACCCGCGCACTCCCGGGCTCATCATCCAGCGCCACCCGCGCCCGTCACCAGCGCACGCCCGCGCCCATCCAGCGCCACCCGCGTCCTTCACCAGCACACCCGTGCCCGTCACCCGCGCACCCCTGTGCTCGTCATCCAGCGCCACCCGCGCCCATCACCAGCACACCCGTGCCGGTCACCCGCGCACGCCCGTGCTCGTCACCAGCGCCACCCGCGCCCTTCACCAGCACACCCGTGCCCGCCACCCGCGCACTCCCGTGCTCATCATCCAGCGCCACCCGCGCCCTTCAGCAGCACACCCGTGCCCGTCACCCGCGCACTCCCGGGCTCATCATCCAGCGCACGCCCGCGCCCGTCACCAGCGCACGCCCGCGCCCGTCACCAGCGCACGCCCGCGCCCGTCACCAGCGCACGCCCGCGCCCGTCACCCGCGCCCGTCCGTGCCCGCCATCCGCGCACGCCCGCGCCCGTCACCTGCGCACATCCTTGCCCAACACCAGCGCTTGTCAGTGCCCACCAACGCCCGTGCACGTCCACCCGCGCCCTTCACCAGCACACCCTTGCCCGCCACCCGCGCACTCCCGTGCTCATCATCCAGCGCCACCCGCGCCCTTCACCAGCACACCCGTGCCCGTCACCCGCGCACTCCCGGGCTCATCATCCAGCGCCACCCGCGCCCGTCACCAGCGCACGCCCGCGCCCGTCACCAGCGCACGCCCGCGCCCGTCACCAACGCACGCCCGCGCCCGTCATCCGCGCACGCCCGCGCCCGTCACCCGCGCCCGTCCGTGCCCGCCATCCGCGCACGCCCGCGTCCGTCACCCGCGCACGTCCTTGCCCATTTTCAGTGGAAATCCATATCCGGAGGTCCTCTTTGGGGAAATTTGACGCCGAATGCTTACGTTACACAATGCTAGCCTTCTTAAGGCTCAATGTGGAGTCGTCGGAATAATTCACACAACTCATCTAGATCTCTCAAACAGTGCTTTAGAGGTCTCAGATACACTCTTCAAGTCCTTGGAGGTCTAATCTTGACAAACAGAGATTACAGTAATCTCCGGAGTGCCCAAGCAACTCAGAAGTCATCTTGAGAAAACCAGTCTCGGCCTCCTAGGACGTCTCCGGCCCCACGTTAGCATTACCGGCTTAAGGGATAATTGTTCACGTTGTCTGACAATTTATGTCAAAATGACCAACGTGAGATGCGGACACAAGATATGCTGTCAGAAGCGGACAACTTCGCCCTGGTCACTTGCAATGAGCAAAACCGGATTCCGAGCCTCGCACACATCCGGGACATTTCTCCATGAAAAATGTCAATCTCGGGCTCATTAACTCCGTTTTCTCGCGTATATCGACAATTCGACGTTCAATTATAACCACGAACTTCGAATGCGCGACCAATCGAGACCCGAACTTTGGCCCGAACTTACCTCGCGACCCGTGGGACCCACGGCCAACTCATTGCCGCCTCACCCATGCCCATTGCCCTCCATGTCTCTTGTCATCTTCTTCTTCAAGCCAAGAAGACAACTTGCATTTGTCTTCCTTTTGCAAAATATCTAAGTGTTTCAATTCAACACTCCAACTTCCCATCCAAGCCATCAATGCTCTTATCTCTTCTCCATTAATGCAATGGATGAGGATTGAGCTTGATATTTCCTTAAGAAATTCGGATTCCACTAATCCATGGCCCTAATTGCACTTTTCTTCACTAATCTTGCATTTAAGCTTTTCTATATATTGTCCAAATGTCATTAACTTAAGGGGGACACCTTAAAAACACTCTCTCTCTAGCATTTCTCACTCTTAAAAAGCTCTCAAACTCCATAGCAAACCGCAGCAAGCTTCAGCCATTTCCAGCAAGCAAAACCAAGCAAAACCGGGCAAAGTCTTAAGTCGGAATCCATCCCGGCTTGAATCCAAACTTTACCAAACTTCATATCCCACATGTTTTCGAGCCCCTCTATCCATTTCTGAACTTAGATTTTAAGTTTGAAGCCTCTAAGCCATAGAACCAGCCTTGAACAAAATCTGGACAGATTTGGTCCTTCTCGGGTGAAAAATGTCAAACCGGGTTTCAAGCCTTTCCAAGTCGGTTTGAGCTACCAAAACCCATCAAACACCTCCCCACACAACCCTAGGGTGTCAAGAAGTCAAGAAATCCAAGAAAAACCCGTCGGTTTAACCCCAGGAAGAAGAAACAGCCCGACTGCCCAGTCGGGTCGAAATTTCTAACTGTTTGTGCGGTTTTCTTGCAGATCGGGTCGATCCGAGACTCTTTTCGGAAAACGACCACCACAGCCACCTCCAGAGGTGAGTTAGCAGTCGGGAGCCGTTGGCCTTGCTCAAAAATTCCATCGGGAGCCTCCGTGGCGACGTCCGACCCGACTGGTGCCAGACGGGTCCGAATTTCCAGACGTACTCTGTTTTCCGTGATCTTTGCAGGGCTGTACGGGTCGACCCGATACCTCTGGGACCAAACGACCACCACAGTCACCCGCGCACCCCTGTGCTCGTCATCCAGCGCCACCCGCGCCCATCACCAGCACACCCGTGCCGGTCACCCGCGCACGCCGGTGCTCGTCACCAGCGCCACCCGCGCCCTTCACCAGCACACCCGTGCCCGCCACCCGCGCACTCCCGTGCTCATCATCCAGCGCCACCCGCGCCCTTCACCAGCACACCCGTGCCCGTCACCCGCGCACTCCCGGGCTCATCATCCAGCGCCACCCGCGCCCGTCACCAGCGCACGCCCGCGCCCATCCAGCGCCACCCGCGCCCTTCACCAGCACACCCGTGCCGGTCACCCGCGCACGCCCGTGCTCGTCACCAGCGCCACCCGCGCCCTTCACCAGCACACCCGCCACCCGCGCACTCCCGTGCTCCTCATCCAGCGCCACCCGCGCCCTTCACCAGCACACCCGTGCCCGTCACCCGCGCACTCCCGAGCTCATCATCCAGCGCCACCCGCGCCCGTCACCAGCGCACGCCCGCGCCCGTCACCGGTGCACGCCCGCGCCCGTCACCAGCGCACGCCCGCGCCCGTCATCCGTCACGCGCACGCCCCGCCCGTCACCCGCGCACGCCCGCGCCCGTCACCAGCGCACGCCCGCGCCCGTCATCCGCGCACGCCCGCGCCCGTCACCCGCGCCCGTCCGTGCCCGCCATCCGCGCACGCCCGCGCCCGTCACCTGCGCACGTCCTTGCCCAACACCAGCGCTTGTCAGTGCCCACCAACGCCCGTGCACGTCCACCCGCGCCCTTCACCAGCACACCCTTGCCCGCCACCCGCGCACGCCCGCGCCCATCACCAGCACACCCGCGCCCGTCACCCGCGCACGCCCGTGCTCGTCATCCAGCGCCACCCGCGCCCTTCACCAGCACACCCATGCCCGTCACCCGCGCACCCCTGTGCTCGTCATCCAGCGCCACCCGCGCCCATCACCAGCACACCCGTGCCGGTCACCCGCGCACGCCCGTGCTCGTCACCAGCGCCACCCGCGCCCTTCACCAGCACACCCGTGCCCGCCACCCGCGCACTCCCGTGCTCATCATCCAGCGCCACCCGCGCCCTTCACCAGCACACCCGTGCCCGTCACCCGCGCACTCCCGGCTCATCATCCAGCGCCACCCGCGCCCGTCACCAGCGCTCGCCCGCGCCCATCCAGCGCCACCCGCGCCCTTCACCAGCACACCCGCGCCGGTCACCCGCGCACGCCCGTGCTCGTCACCAGCGCCACCCGCGCCCTTCACCAGCACACCCGTGCCCGCCACCCGCGCACTCCCGTGCTCCTCATCCAGCGCCACCCGCGCCCTTCACCAGCACACCCGTGCCCGTCACCCGCGCACTCCCGAGCTCATCATCCAGCGCCACCCGCGCCCGTCACCAGCGCACGCCCGCGCCCGTCACCAGCGCACGCCCGCGCCCGTCACCAGCGCACGCCCGCGCCCGTCATCCGCGCACGCCCGCGCCCGTCACCAGCGCACGCCCGCGCCCGTCACCAGCGCACGCCCGCGCCCGTCATCCGCGCACGCCCGCGCCCGTCACCTGCGCACGTCCTTGCCCAACACCAGCGCTTGTCAGTGCCCACCAACGCCCGTGCACGTCCACCCGCGCCCTTCACCAGCACACCCTTGCCCGCCACCCGCGCACTCCCGTGCTCATCATCCAGCGCCACCCGCGCCCTTCACCAGCACACCCGTGCCCGTCACCCGCGCACTCCCGGGCTCATCATCCAGCGCCACCCGCGCCCGTCACCAGCGCACGCCCGCGCCCGTCACCAACGCACGCCCGCGCCCGTCATCCGCGCACGCCCGCGCCCGTCACCCGCGCCCGTCCGTGCCCGCCATCCGCGCACGCCCGCGTCCGTCACCCGCGCACGTCCTTGCCCAACACCAGCGCTTGTCAGTGCCCACCAACGCCCGTGCACGTCCACCCTTGCGCTCGAATACCCTTTTAAGGGTTCCACCGAGTCACCCGACTCTCAAACACTTCCCCGACTCTTTCCTCGTATTCCGAGGCTAGGTAAAACACTTCTGACTTAGAGGAGTTAGGACTTTTTATATTTTGCATGGCTATGGAGTATTATGGTGTTTCATGCATGTTTCATTTGCAAGACTTAATTTTTATGCAATTTTATGTTATATTATGCACGTACACTATCTTATGACTTGCTACCATGTCGGAAAAGAGCTTGGATCATCATAAAGAAGACTATCCCAACCCGATTATGGCACATTAATTCTCGGCCAACTCTCTAAAGGAGAGGGTTGAGACTTAAATTGCTCTTTTCGGGTTAAGATCGGTCTCCTTAGCCTATTCAAGTTAATTTCCGAGTTTGTTTTATCATTATTGCATGCATGAAGCCGGTGTTATTTTATCCTTTTCCTTAGTTAACACGTTTGTGAATGTTTGTATGTTTAAATGAGCTAAACAAATCGTGATAACGCCAGCTTTTGTTAAAAAGGAGTGCTATTTATCACGGTTGATGTTTGAGCATGCGAGAAATAATTAAACCACGATTAGGAAATAATTCGTGACTCGGATAGAGCCATGAGAACCTTCGGCCACCCTTCACAAGATGAAGCCGAGGGCTTCTTGGCCTTCCTTGGGTCAAGAATGAGTTCCTTATCTCAAGTTTAATTTGTTGATCGGATGATGTGAAGTTTTACTTCAATGTCTTTACGATTCCCATTAAAATATCATGTAAAGACTCTTTCAAACGAAGCATGCATGGATTCGAGTATCGATGACTCATTCGGGTCCATTTGGTTATGAGGATAGTTTCGGTCATTAGACCAAATTATCCTCGATCCTTATGGAATCGTCTTGGTCGTCGAGTCGCGAATCGTTTTCACAATTAATGCATTCGGCACAACCCTTAAGCATTAATGCCACAAACTGGTTAATCGGGACGCTCACACGATTAAACTCACTTCACACTGATAAAGTTTACCCGAATTGGACATTAACTGATAACTCGCGTCGACGAGTCGTCAAAGGACGTTGGTGCCCTTTTCAAACTTATCAATTTCAAAACCCGAAACGCGCGGTCCGATGTAGCATGGACGTCTGGAAAGGGCTTCTGTGTCTCAACTTGAGTTTTTACCTGATTCTAGGTAACTCAGGTCAAGATACAGAAGATCTTTCTAGATCACTTCCGGGCAGATCGACCGGTTCTTTGGCTTTTTTTGGGGTTCTTGCACAACCCTGGATGATCCAGGGAATCGGTCGACACCGGCTACAGGCCGAGGTGGCCCGCACTGCGATGTTTCCCCTTTTCTGAAAACAATTTTCAAATAGAGGGCAAAATTGTCTTTTCACAATCCAGCGACATCCTTAGGGTTAGCATAACAGAAACACTACAGTACGGGATAAGAACGGGCTACCTGTTCAGGTGCAGGTTCATCTGCATAGCCTTTTCTTATCTAACTGATGAGTTTCTGCTATCCTAACATAGACTCGGGTAACTAGAACAGTTGATCCTTGTCAGAAAACCTGTGAAATGCTGATTAACCTTTCACTCGACCTAACCAAACACTAGATAATGGTTAGGAGGAATTCTAGATTCCAAATCTAGAGTCAAAACACGAGTTTGGTTAATTCAGTGGTAATTCAGTGTCACAATACAGAACACCTGTAAAAGCGATTCACACACCTGAGATTTGACTCTCTTTGTCAAGTTCTCAAAACAAAGCCGAATGCTAAAACGTTGGCACATGTTTGATTGTTTAGCATATGGCATTTGCTTGCAAAAACACCCCTGGGTTAATAATCTGTTAATTCACGTAAACACGACAATAACAAACACTTTGTCTGTTATTAACATGTTGCGTGTTATCTTTCCGCACCTGTTTGCCATGCGGGTCGAGCCTGATCCCTAGGCCGAATAATATTAGGGTTCAACGCCCTAATCATCGAGCACAGGGTCCAACACCCTAATCAACAGTCACAGGGTCCAACGCCCTATTCAGTGAGAGCGTCCATCGAATTTCAGTTCTTCGGTCTTTTCCCTAAACTCACGGTGAGTTAGAGTGGAATAATAACCGAACGCAAAACGACTGGAATTCGACCCTTTTGCAATTTGTATTTATTGTTTTTGAGAGCATTGTAAGGATTCTATTTGGTGCATTTATTCTGTAAGAATTCCAGTCGGTGAGCGAACGGTCCGAGAGTCGAATTAATCGAATCGGTCTAATGCTTGCCCAGACACAAGTGAATCCAAGATATCGCGGTTCTGGTTCACGCAGGGATTCAACCTCCATGGTTCGATGAACTGTAACGCAAGATTGTGAACCAATTCCCCGACATATAGATTTACTTCTCTCCCGGCTTCTCAACCGACATCGTTTGGTTCATCGAATATCCGGTGTCAAAACGTGCGAGCCGAGTGCAGCTTAATTCACGCGGTAAATAATAAAACATGCAAGCCTAGCAAACCAGAGTACCGAAAGGGCGTGCGGGATATAGGCCCGCACGTAACATGAACCCCCGAACACGGATTTTCCGGTTCCGCACAGATCAATGCCTTAACAACAAACTAGGTGTTCCATACCCCTAGACCCAGGGTAACTTATCCGCCCTCGACCTTCGGGTCGTAAAATGATAAGTGATGACTCCTTCTCTCACGCGTGTCCGACGCCCGCCCCCGCGGGTAGGTGGACGTTCCGACCAAGCCGCGCGATCCAAAAGCGCGCGATGCGGGCCCCGACGAGAGTCCACATTCGGGTCCGTACACGGGCGACGACACCGTAGGTAGGGGTGGAGGCGGTAGTGTGGAATAGTAGATTGGTTGGGTAGGGGGTTGGGGTCGATATTGGGGTGCATGCGGGGCGTAGGAGGGAGCTACGGGAGGCGCCGCCGTGTAGTTCATCGAATATTGCTGGGAGGCCTGTTGTGCCGCGTTGACGGTATTCACCGAAACTTCCTTTCCCCTTCTCCCGCTTGAAGACGATGATGTCGCGGGGACCTTCTTCGACGACTCCTCTCCTTTGTTGGTGGGGTCCTCAATCCTTCCGAGCTTGATTCCCAAATCCAACTTCTTCCCGGCTTCGATAAGGTCGGAGAATGACGAAGTGTGTGCCAACAAGTGTGAATAGTACACTTCTCTCAGTGTGGAGTGGAACAGCTGGATCTGTTGCGCCTCGCTGATCGAGGGAATGTGCTTCGCGGCTTGGGCACACCACTTGGCGGCATATTCCTCGAACTTTTGGCCTCGCGCCATTTCTTTCGTGTTCAGCTCCAGAAGGGTGGGAGGCGTCTCCGCGCAATATCGGTATTGGTCGGTGAACTTCCGGGAGAGATCCTCCCACGTCGGGATGTCCTCAGCCTTCAGTGACATGAACCAATCGAGGGTCGATCCCGACAGGCTATCTTGGAAGGAGTGGATGACAAACTCCTCGTATTCCCAATATTGTAGCATCTTCCCTCGGTAATGGCGGAGGTGGTGGCGTGGATCTGTCGTGCCCTCGTAAGTCTTGAATTCCGGTATCTTGAACTTCGGGGGCAGCCGCATATCCGGGAATAGGCTACAGTCGCCGTGGCGCGCGTAGGGACGAGCATCACCCGCTTGCAAGGCCCGTATCGTTTCTTCCATCCTCTTGAGCCTTCGCTCCTGTTCGGTGTCGGCCTCGGGGAAGAAATGCGTCGGCGAGGCGAACTGGGCCGCATGAGTCGGCGTGCCCGGTTCGTGGAAGGTGGTGTTTATGGGGGGTGGTGCCTGGTAGGAGAGGCCGGCGTGAGGCTGTAGAGACGGATAGGGAGGAAGCTCCGTGGCTTGAAGGTGAGTCGGAGCAGGTGCGGTGGACGCCGGGAAAACCACCGGCAGAGGCACCGTGTAGGCCATAGCCGGGGCCGGTATAAGGACCGGCGGAGGTGCGGACAGGATGTGCTCCGAGGATAAGAAGGTCGCCGGTGGAAGAGGGACGACCGTGGGGGCCGGTGGTGGCGGCGGAAATTGACTGGTAAAGGGGTGGACCGTGGATGTATACAGCGTTGGCGGTGCGGGAACCTCAACGTTCTCTGGGGCTTGGGTTGGCGGAGCCCATGGGGTTGGATCGACTGTTGGCACCGGTCCCGGTGGAGGTGTGGAGCTCGAGGAGGCCCGGTTAGGTCCTCCGAGCAAGGCGAGCAGCTCCGCCATGTTAGTGGCCATTTGGTTGACCGTGCCCTCGAGGGCCGCAATACGGGCTTGGTCATTGGTGGCGGCGGAAGTCGGTGAGACCGGCGGCAGAGGCGCCCCCGAAGACGCCGGGGGCGGGAGATGTGTTGGAAGGGCGCCGGAATACGCTGGGAGTAGGCCTGCAGGAGTGAGAGGCGGCGGAGCGTGTGTTTGGGGTGGTTGAGAGAGAGTCGGGACCGAAGGATTGACTTCTTCGGAAACATCGATGTGATCCCCTTCCGCCATCCTGAGACGTTGACGAGTCGGGTAGTGGTGTGACGCCAGTTGTGATCGCCTGGATTCCAAGAATGTGTAAGGACAAACATTGGTATCTCAAACGATAAGTGCAGAATAAGTAAAATGACAAGATGTATGAGATGCATGAGTTTTCAAAATACTAATGTCATTACATTGATTAGCTTCAAGCTCCATAATTTTACAAAATAGAACATACGGAGGAAAAGAAAGGAACATAAATGTAAAGCCGACATCCCTTTGCGCTCGGTGGCCGCTTGAATGCAGCGTAGGTCCGAGCGAGGGCAAAAAATGGGCGCGTCCGCTAATCCTAGGGGTGGGCGATGTTGCGCGCCCTTTTGTGCACTCGATCCAACTCCGCGCTCAAGCGGGCCATCTCCCGATCTAGGTGTGCGACCCGGGCGCGTGCTCGAGTCAGCTCTGTCTGAAGCTCCCTGTAGTCCGCGACCTCTGCGCGGGAGTCAACAAGCTCGCAACGGAGCCTATCCCGTTCCTCCCTGATGGCCCGTAGCTCCGCGTGCATGGCCGCTTGGGTGGAACTCTCGGTTTCGGGGGCGAGGGTGGATGTAGCGCGGGGAGTCGGGGCGGCATGGGACAATTGCGGCGATGCCAATCCCCGTGCATAGAACCGAGCCACGTATGCTGATGTGGCGGAGAATACTCGCTCGTCGTTGGTGGGGTGTTCGGGGAAGTACAGGCGCTGTATGATGCTAGCGTCCCGTTGGCGACGAATCTCTCGAATCTGTAGGAACCTTGCGGGGGCCGTGGATGTAGAGTCGGCCCACTGAACGCGGAAAGGTAGACGGTCCGCCTCGGCGGGAATGTCCTGTACGGCGTCGAGTTGTCTGATTACCCGGCCGGGGAATATGAGTGTGCTCCCCAAATGGCTGAGAAGCGGGACTCCCACAATTCTGGGACATCCTGTGACCATGGGGCCGCCGCGGCTCCATCGAGCGACCCA
The DNA here is from genome assembly GCF_007655135.1 of Punica granatum. Lineage (NCBI taxonomy): Eukaryota > Viridiplantae > Streptophyta > Magnoliopsida > Myrtales > Lythraceae > Punica > Punica granatum. The sequence goes on from NC_045131.1 coordinate 20,405,013, forward strand.
TAAGAAGAGTGCGAGCGTCAACTCACGCCAAAAACGCCTCCATTCCGAGAAGCTATGCTCGGGAGGTGGGATGACCGTGACCAGGCGCTCGATCAGCGAACGCTCGTCGGCGACGTAAGAGAACGAATGTGATGAGCAAAAGGGGCGGATATGGGCGAGAAGCCAAATCTGAAGTAGGTGCGGGGATCCCCTTATCCTGCCGCGCCGAACCTCTCTAACATAGTCAAGAGACCGGACGGTCTCGGCTAACAAAGCCTCCACGTAACTATGGCCTCCCACTGCTTGGAGGACGACTTGGGCTATAGCCCCGTCAATGAGGTTCGGCGAGTACGAAAACAGGAGAGTGCCAAAGATCAAGAGTAGGAATCCATAGCAGGCATCGAGCTGATAGGAAGCCGTTGTAGGCGTCATTGCGCGGAGGAGCGTCCAATTGGAGAGCCATGCGATCCGGATGCCTTGATCCCACCTTTGATGGAGCTCCTCGTGGATGTCTTAAGCGGGTATGTGGAGAAGAGTGGAGAGCTGACCCTGGACGGTGGTGAACGGATTCGGCACGAAGATGCCGTGGGTCGTGGGCGTAGGCCTCTGGATGAGTGTCGTGTATTCCTCGATCGTAGGCGCTAACTCCGTCCCCTGGAAGTTGAATACTGCGTGCTCGGGATCCCAAAATTCGGCGGCGGTCCTCAAGAAGATCCAATCCACCGGGGTCTCGGTGAACATAACCACGTCTCCGATGATGCCCTGGATGAATGCGTGGTCCACCGGTCGGAGAGTCCTCCAGATACGCATGATGTCTTGCCTTGGTGGCGTGATTGCTTCGAGTCTAAGACCGGGAGCCGGGCGGTCCATCCTTACCTAGATGGAGGAGATGCCGACTTAACGTTTTAAGAATCAAATCAATGCAATGTCCTAAGTTTTTTTTTGAAATAATGTATGCAGTGCGGAAAGGTAAACTATACTTGTGTTCTTTACAGTATACATCGCTCTTTCTTACAAAAACAACAAAATGCCCTTCCTAAAAAAAACTACGGGCCGACTCAAGGACTCGAATTTCGGGTCGGTTGACGGCATGGAGGTAAAAATTGGTCCAGCATGACGGTCCCTGTGTATGCATGGTTTCCAGTGCTACTGGGAGAACCGCTAACTAGGAATGGGGGCTCCCGACTCAAGGGTGTGAATTCCTTGAAATCGAGCGAGGATCTTTGGGGGCCGGTTCGGTGGCATAGCCGACTCGATCCGTTCCCTTACTCGGAACCTCTGACTAACCTAGCTTCCTATATTGGTACCCGTGGGATGTCGGACAAGGTACCTAAGAAGCTAGTATGATGTGCAATGCACGTGCGGGAAATAAAAGTGCGTAAAGTAGATAAGCGGGAAATGCGGAAAGCGATAAATAAACAAGTGAACAAAGCAAGCGGGAACGAGCCCGAACCCTCTAAGTGTCCCTAGTGGAGTCGCCAAGCTGTGCGCACCAGAATTTAATCTCGTCGGGGCACGCATGCGCGAACCTAAGCAAACGCGGCTTGGGAGTGTCCACCTTCCCGGGGACGCGCAACGGACGCACGTGAGAAGGAGTCGCCACTTGCCATTTTACGACCCGAAGGTCGAGGGCCGGCAAGTTACCCGGGTCTAGGGGTACGGGGTACACCTAAATGCTAAGGCAATGGTTATGTGAAACCGAAAATTCTGAATTCGGGGGTTCCATTACGTGCGGACCTATATCCCGCACGCCCTTTCGGTACTCTAGCTTGCTAAGCTTGCCGTTTTGTTTATTTACCGCGTGATTTAAGGTTGCACTTGACTCGCCCGTTTTGACATCGTAAAGTCGATGGATTGATCAAGTTGGGCCAAGAATCCGAAAGATGAGTAGGCTTGTGCATCGAGGAATCGATTCACTAGCTTAGCGTTACAGTTCATCGAACTGTGATGGTCGAATCTCTGCGTGAACCGAAGCCACGAGTATCCGAGTTTACTCACCCTTTGGTGGCGATAGACCAACTTAACCGATCCGGCACTCGGACCTCTCGCTCGTCGATCGGGGATCCTTACAAGTGCACGAATGAACATACAAATAGAATTCTCGCAATGTTCCCTCAACTAATTACAAGGCGTAACTGAATAAGTAAATGGATCCCGATCGGTTTGCATTGGGCCAATATTCCGCTCCGGCTCACCGAGTATTTTGAAATAACCGATAAATAAATTAAGGCAACGCGGGCTCGAGGAGCCGGGGGTCGGGTCCGATCGATCCAACGGTTTTCGGGAGGACCGGTCGGTTCTCACTGTATCTGATGGACCGATCGAGCTCCCGGGTGATATCTAAACCCGTTTCGCGCGCTCAATCCAAATTTACCTTCCACATAGGCCGCATTCGGAGTGTGACGGTGAATCGAGGCTAGATCCCATTCCGCACTCGGGTTGCACGCGCTCGGTGAGTTAAGAGGCGTTGGACCTCGTGTTCGGTGATTTGGGGCGTTGGACCCCGTGCAACACGTGACCTATGGGCTCGGGCCCGAACCGCAATAAATCATCATATGCAAAGACAAAACGGAAGAAAACTGATAAAACTGACACAATACAGACAACAACTGACAATTGTCGGTGAATACAGACAAGTGGTGTATTAAGTCGAATGTACGTGCTTTAATCAGTTATTACACGTGGTTGATTGGCAAACAATGCATCTAACCTAGGCAAACATGGAGGACGGGCTAGGATAAGATTCTAGGCCAATTACATGTGTGTATCTGTTTTATGGCTTTTATTCAGTTAAGTGTCACTGCGGTTTCACCGAATTAGCCAAACTCGTGTTTTGACTCTAGATTGGAATCTATCATTCCACTTATCCATTATCTAATGTTTGATTAAGCCAAATGCATGATTAGTCCGGTTTTTCGTGTTTTGTAACTGAAACAAAATGTTCACCACCGAATCCACGATAGGAAGATAAAAACACCGAAAGTGAACGGAATGGGCCGTGCGAATGAAACTCGCACCCGAACGGGTTGCCCTTTTCGTTCATAGATCGAAGTGTTTCCAACTCCCTAACGCCTAGGGTGTCGGTGAATCACGGAATGACGATTATGCCCTTGGGTGATAAAATTGCGATGTTCGTGTGTAAATTGGAGATCGCGTCACATGAAGAAGTCTAAGAAGGACTCGCGCGTCTTGACTCGAGCCGCCTCAAATCGAGCCCGGACTCGAGTCATAGCACGCGAGTACTCGTTAGACGTTTATTCTATTCGTGTTACACGTCTCTGAGTTTCGAAATTGTGATCTTTTAAGGAAAACGGCATTTTCACCGTTCCGTAAACCATCGATGCGTTTACAAATTAAGGATTGATTCACCCTATTATTTAGTCCAAGTGGTTCAATTAGCCGAATGATGCGTTCTGTTTATCCCGTTTGTGAAATTATTCGATGTTTGTTGTTCCTTGTTACGGTTATGGTTGCGACGGGCGGTATCGGGATCTAACACATAGGATAAGTGATAAACGTATAGCCAACGATAAAAAAGAAAGCGTATTCACAAACAATTCAAGGGATCGACTTCGGAATAACGGAGAGGCCAACCGAGACTCCAAGGAGGTCACGGGTGATTCGGCCACCTTTCAAGGGTGATTGGCTGAATAACCCTTGACCCGATTCAAATTTCGGTGGGTCTCTCGCATCATTCCTAATTGTCCCTTGCATACATCGTATAACATGCGCATGAAAATGACACACATTTCACTAAGCCAACGCCATCATGATTTCAGTTATATGGGCACGTAAGGCAAACACAATAACATATTCAAAGAGGTTGATGAAATGACATTGGCTCATTCGATAATACACTCGAAGATAAATCGTGAGAAGCACATGAAGTCACGAAACGAGAAACCCATGGCTTCGGATGGGCCAAGGGATCTCTCGGCCTCCCCTTTCACGAGGGGTGGCCGCGAGTTTTCCCTTGGTGCAACCGACTCATAGGATCTCTCTTCTCTAGATCTCGAGTGTTTCTCGTCATAGCAACACGTCACGGCCATGAGTAATTGTCACGAATCGTAGGAACAACTAAATCCGGAAGGATGAGATAATCATAGACCCTAGAGAGCCAAGGAGGCTCACGGCTCCCCGTATGTGACTTGGCCGAGAGGTTCCACGGCTCTCTCGAGTCTATGCCGACCTCATCCCTCTAGATTCGGGCTGTTTCACGTCATGCATGCATATCGTATCATAATAAAATCTGAAACGTGGGGAAATGAACGCCTTCGAAGAAGGAGAGAGCCCCGTGTTCTCGGAAAAGCTAGGAAAGCCCACGGCACCCTCCCATGGGTGTCGTCCGTGAGCCTTCGTGGCTCTTCACCGACATGGAGCTCTCTTCCGCTCCGACCATGGACCTTCCCCGTCATGGCATGCACATTTATATAACGTATGGACGTAACAAAAAGAATAAAACACTACAACGTTGCATGGGGTTGCATGGGAACTTAGATCCGGAACAAAACAACGTCTTTCATGCATTCGGTTCTTTAAATCATATAAACATCTCATATGAGCAAAGATCGAGGATCATAGTTGCTCTAAGTTGTAAAGTGAGGTTACCTAGCCTCGATGCACGAGGGAAAGAGTCGGGGAAGCGGCCTTGAGAGTCGCAAGACTCGGCTTGAAGCTACGGGTGAGGGACCCGAGAGTTGGCAGCAGCGACAGTCCGTGGAAAAACGGGTCGGCACGCGAGCTCCGGGCACGGCACGGTGCGAGGCCGGGCTCGTTGGACTCCTTAGGGGCAGATCTAGGTGTTCGTGAAAGGTCCTGAACGTGCCGAAGCCTAGACAAACCCGAAATAGTGAGATAAAGTCCGGTAAGAAAATAGTAACCCGCTAGAGAAGAATCGGAGGAAAAGGGAGTTATGCACGGTCGGTCGGCCCTCGGACCGTGACCACCTCTTCACGGGGGAGGGTGAGGGTTGTGAGGAACCCTTTGAACGTGATGGCACGACTCGCCGAAGTCGTGGGAAGAAATGGCACGTGGTTGGCTCGGTGTGTGCGGCTAGGGGGGTCTCGGGACCCGAATGTTCTTACGGTCGAAATGGGGTGTAGGAAGCTTCAAATCGAAAATCTAAGCCTGGAAATGGACTTAGGGGGTGGAAAATATGTAGGCTAGGAAGTTTGGTGATTTTTGGCTTAAGTCGGGTCGGGTGGTTGTCGGAATACCGGGTGGTTTTCCGATGATTTTGGCCGGTTTCGGCCTTGGCTTGGGGCGGACGAATGAATGGGAATGGGCTGGAGTTTGAGAGGATTTTAGAGGGAGATTGGCTTGAGAGAGAAGGAGAATGGAGAATTGATTAGAGTTAATGAGGAATGGGAACTTATAGGCTAGCTTAATGGCCCGATTAAGTGAAGTAAAGTGTGGTTTTGTGTGCTAAACTAGGGCTGCCGAATTTTTAATGGGGGTTAGGGAGGGGAAAGTGTCATGTAGAGTGTGGGGAAAGGAAAGACAAGAGTGATGGGTGTGATAGGATGTGATAGGAAGTGAAAGATGTGAGAGAAAATTCAAATTTGTGGATGGGGGGGCTTGGAGCCGCCGGGTGAGCCGCCGGCCAAGGGGATTAGCCGCGGCTTGGGGCTGTCATGTCGGAGCCGAGGGTTTGAGCCGCAGCTTGGGGTTGAGCCGTGGCTTGATGGCTCGGCTTGGCTGAGCTGTGGGTCCCATTCGATTGAGAGAACAGCCGGAAAATGCTTGAAACTTGATTGAGCTTGCATCCGATCTCCGATGTCCAATTAATTTGAAGATTTGGAATGCTTGAATGACGAGGATTTGAATGAGCCTAATATCGCCATACGTCGTGTGAATGAACGTTCGGGCGACTCGGCGCCTCGAGAGTCGGTTTTGCCCTGTTTGGACGTTCGGAGCGGAGTTTAGTGTCCCTCGGTCCCCGATTGCTCTTCGTGCGTCTTGACATTCGTTTCGGTGGCCCTTATGCCCCGTGGGGGATCGTTGGCTCGTTGCCCTCGGCCGAGGACCGTCAGCCCGGGGAGGCCTAGGGACTTGTGACCGGGATTTTCTCAGTGTTCCCTGAATGTCTTGAGGTGCTCGGGGATCATTATGAGGTGCTCGGGGATCGTTGTGATCTCTGTTTTTCGTGGACGTGCCCCGAAGGCTCACCGGGAGACATTCGTGACCACTGGAACGTCCCTCGGGAAACCAAGTCGAGTTTCGGAAGGTCATCTGAGGTTTAATCCCCGACCTTGGTGGTCCTTGGGTGCCTGTAGGCCCGTTTCCGAGTGCCGTTTACTTGTCAGTGGATCGGGCCCCGGGAGCTCTGTCAGAAAAGGCGTCCGTGAGAGATCGGGGTGTCCCGGCTCATGTAGTTTGCCCCGGAAATGCGTCCAGACGTGTCGTTGGTCACTTTGGCACTGAGAGGGATTTTTGGAGTCCCATATTGGGCACCTTTCGGTGCTTTGGTGACTCGGTGATGAATAGTGCCACGGTGCCAGCTTCGTCGTTTTCGGAATTCCTTGTTCGTTCGTTCTTCTGACTGCTCTTTTCGGCTTTTCTATTTGACCCAGCTCTTCTCCCATTGTTCGTGACTTCGTGGCCGCCCCTTCACCTCCAATTGCCGGGTGGTGAATAGTAACCCGGGTTTTGATCGGGGATTCTCGTGTGGGAAGCCGGTGGGCCAAAATGGGGTGCTGACACCCGGCACCGGTCTTGGGGCGCGTGGGTAAGGAATCAACCGCCCCATTGAAGTTGAAGTATACAAGCATAGGAGGGGACTTGGCTTTTGCCCCTCCTGCCATGAAATTATTGAGGCCCGCCAGGGCAACCACCTCCACCGCCTCGCCACGCACTATGGTAGGCTCAACAGGGGCATCCCAGTCCCCCCGCTATCACATTTCTTCCCCGGGCCTCCACTCATCATCGGGAGCACCTCTGACGGCCCTTCCTCGGACTTCGATGACACGACCGACGCTTTGCCAACCGTGTATGCCGTCACCGAGGAGATTCCTTCAGGGGTTCACATTCGCCCGGCGCAGGAAAACGAGGAGCTTAACAACTGGACCTCTGTCCTGCGCTATTCGGCTGTGATCGCCGATGTGTAAGATTTATCTATGTATGAGATGTGTCCCGCGTGTCGGCGTAGCCGTAGGCCACACGACGGAAGAGGGAACTCTGATATGGCTTCATGATCCATACTATCAATGAATTCCCTATACGCATTTTTTGAATCCTTGTCTATTCCATTCTCTCTTCCCTACTGTCTTGTTCATACCATTCTAAATTTTCTAAGACGATTCTTTCAATTCTCCAGGCTCCACTCGAATCCAAATCTTCGACACGTCGATTCAAACCCATCCGAAGATTGTCTCGGAGAGCCCGGACCCATATACTTCGGGGAGGGGCTCGACGAAGACAGTCTAGTGCCTGAGATAGAAGAGAGTTTGCGCCGCCTTGAGGATCGCCAGCTCACCTCGCTCGAGCCAACGGAAGAGATCAACGTGGGCACTGAAGAGGAGCCCCGCATCCTAAAGATCGGTACGAGCCTCGACCCAACACAACGGGTCCGAATGATCGATTTCCTGACCAGGTATCAAGAAGTCTTTGCCTGGTCCTATGCCGACATGCCAGGACTAGACCCGTCGATAGTAAAGCACTTCCTCCCGCTAGACACCGAGAAGTTCCTGCCCAAGCGGCAACAACTGCGACGGCAACGAGCAAGCCTCCTTCTCCGCATCAAGGAGGAGGTTGTCAAGCAGATCAACGCAGGCTTCCTCGAGGGCTGCAACTATTCCGAATGGGTGACAAACATTGTGCTGGTAGAAAAGAAAGATGGAAGGGTTCAAGTCTGCGTCGACTATCGAGACCTCAATAAGGCCAGCCCCAAAGACAACTTTCCCTTGCCCCACATCGACATACTAGTCGATGACACGGCACGCCACGCCCAGTTTTCTTTCATGGACGGCTTCTCCGGATACAACCAAATTTGGATGGCCGAGGAAGACAAGATCAAGACGACGTTCACTACCATGTGGGGAACCTTTTGTTATCGCGTCATGCCTTTCGGCCTCAAGAACGCCGGGGCAACTTATGAGAGGGCTATGGTCACGTTGTTCCACGACATGATGCACAAAGAAGTCGAGGTCTATGTCGACGACATGATTGCCAAGTCCAAAGAAGGAGAAGATCACCTCGTTAATTTGAAGCGCCTCTTCGACCGCTTAAGAGAATACAAACTTCGGCTTAATCCGGCAAAATGCACGTTAGGCGCTCGATCGGGAAAACTACTAGGATTCGTGGTCAGCGAGCGCGGCATCGAAGTAGATCCCGATAAAGTCAAGGCGATCAAGGAGCTTCCTCCGCCGTCTTCGGTCCGCGAAGTACGAGGCTTCCTAGGACAATTGAATTACATCGCACGATTCATTGCGAAGTACGAGGCTTCCTAGGACGATTGAATTACAACCACTCTTTCGCTTGCTCCGCAAAAACGCGGCGATTGAATGGGACGAAGAATGTCAAAAGGCCTTCGACACCATCAAAGCGTATCTGGTCCAACCGCCGGTATTGGTCCCGCCTACACCGGGCCGTCCCCTCGTACTTTACCTAACTGTACGCCGACAATCATTAGGATGCATGTTGGGGCAGGAGGAGGAGTCCACACACACGGAGCACGCGATCTATTATTTGAGCAAAAGGTTCACTGATGGAGAGTCCAATTATCCGGAAATCGAGAAGATGTGTTGTGCATTGGTGTGGGTCATGCAGAGGCTCCGACAATACACGCTTTATCACACGATCCGCTCGCTGTCAAAGGCAGACCCCCTAAAGTATTTACTCGACAGCCCCTCCTCCACGCGGAACCTCGTCAAATGGCGTTGTCAGCTAACAGAGTATGATATCGAGTACGTATCCCGCACTTCGGTCAAGGGGCAGGCGATCGTGGATCATTTGGCAGAATTCCCAATTGAAGACCACACACTAATTAATCCTGACTTCCCGGATGAGGGGATTCTCCAAGTAGACGACGAGCGAGAGAAACCGGGATGGAAGATGTATTTCGACGGTGCCGTCAATTCCATGGGATCAGGTATCGGCGCAGTACTGATATCCCCGGACGGACGCGATTACCCGGTAGCGGCAAAGATCGACTTCCCGTGCACCAATAATGTGGCCGAGTACGAGGCATGTATTCTCGGCCCACAAGCGGCGATTGATTTCAAGGTGAAAGAGCTCGAAGTGTTCGGCGACTCTATGCTCACTATCTTCCAGACATTGGGGCAATGGAAGACAAAGGAAGCAAAGCTAGTGCCATACCACGAGTACCTCGAGAAGCTAACCGAGAACTTCGAGGACATCTCGTTCACCTATACCCCGCGCATGACAAATCAATTCGCGGACACGCTTGCAACGCTCGCCTCCATGGTGAGCATCACGAAGGAAAACCTTATCGAGCCCCTCGAGATTGAGATAGCCGAAGGACCGGCGCACTGCAACTCAATCGAAGCATCCGAGGCGAAGCCGTGGTACGAAGACATCAAGAACCTTCTACGAACCGGCCAATACCCCCCATTCGCCGATCGCCGCGATCGGAAGACTCTCAGACGCCACGCGATACATTACTTTTTGAGCGGCGAGATACTCTACTGCCGCTCCTTCGACTCCACACTCCTCCGGTGCATCGACGAGCACGAATCACGACGTCTCATGGAGGAAGTGCACGGGGGAAACTGTGGACCCCATATGAACGGTCTCATGCTCGCTAAAAAGATTATGCGCCTGGGCTATTATTGGTCCACCATGGAGACTGATTGTGTAAAGCATGTCAGGCATTGTCACCGATGTCAGGTTTACGCCGATCAGATCAAAGCGCCGCCCAACGAACTGCGCCCCATGACGGCACCATGGCCTTTCTCGATGTGGGGGATGGATGTGATTGGCCCGATCAACCCCAAAGCGTCTAACGGACATATGTTCATTTTGGTGGTGATCGACTACTTCACCAAATGGATCGAAGCCGTCACTCTTGCGTCAGTCACCGCAAAAGCCGTGGCCCGTTTTCTCAGACGCGACGTCATCGCTCGGTACGGGGTCCCTGCGACAATCATCACGGACAACGCCAAGAACCTGAACAACAAGGTCATCGATGAGCTCTGTGGACAATTCAAAATCCGACACCGCAACTCCACCCCGTACCATCCCCAGATGAACGGTGCGGTGGAAGCGTCGAATAAGAACATCAAAAAGATCATCGAAAAAATGACGGTGAACTACAAGGATTGGCACAAGATGCTTCCCTATGCACTCTTGGCGTACCGTACATCCATACGGACCTCAACCGGGGCAACCCCGTACTCACTAGTCTATGGCATGGAGGCCGTCCTCCCAATCGAAGTGGAGATCCCTTCCATGAGAACTCTTGCCGAGACCGAACTTGAAGAAGCAGAATGGGCAAAGCAGCGGTATGAACAGTTGAATTTCATTGATGAGAAGAGGCTGAAAGCGCTATGCCACGGACAGTGCTACCAACAAAGAATGGCTCGCGCCTTCAACGCAAGAGTCCGCCACCGCGATTTCAGCCCCGGCGACCTCGTTTTGAGGAAAGTCCTACACGTCACGCCGGACTCTCGAGGGAAGTTCTCGTACAAATACGACGACCCCTTCATCGTCAAAGAGGTTTTCTCCGGAGGAGCGGTCGTTTTGAGCGACATGGACGGCACTGAAAATGCCCCTCCCGTCAACGCCGACGCCATCAAGAAGTATTATCCATGAGCGCTCGTACGTGTTTTCGTTTTTATCATTCGCCGGGCTCTGTGCCTTTTTCGTTGTAAGACATTTATGTTTCCGCGGACGAGCGTCAATTCCCACAATTTGTCCAATACTAAGCTTTCTTGAAAATAAATAAATAAATAAATAAATTTTCCCGCTAGGTCGAAAATCTCTTCGAGGCGGCCTAGGCAAAAACTAGGGAACGAGTGGCACGACTTAAAATCCCGCAAATTGGAGTCGCGGCAAAAGGAGAGCACAAATCACTTCCTCACTAGGTCGAAAACCTCTCCGAGGCGACCTAGGCAAAAGTTAAAGGACCCGAGGGGTGCGATCCCACCCAAACATGGGGGATCGTAGCAAAAGGTGAGCACTCATGTGAGAAAAAAACCAAATAAAATACCCCGTTAGGCTGTCACGCATCCCGCGGCCTAGGCAAAAGTTAGGGGACAATGTTGGCTCGACCACGAAAGAAAAGCGACACTTCCCCTGTGAAGCTACACCGAGTAGTGGTTCGGCACTCTCCGACGCAAGCAAACTCTCTTTGACTCTCAAGGCTCGAGACCTGCTTCGAAATGGGGGTCGAATCAACGTATCCTTGACTTGGAGGATCCCATAAGATCCCTCCTTTTACCTTTACGCACATATTCTACGGGCTACCCATTTCAGAAAAAGCCATTCTCCGATAGGGACACGACCACCCTGCAACGGTCATCGATACCAAATCCCCGACATATCTTTACACAGATTCTCCTTACATGTATCCTGTCTCACCGATTGAGCGCAATTGACATCCTTTGTAGGTTTCCCTGTCTCCGTGCACAGGTGTGATTGGGAATCCCAGAGGGCATCTCCTTCTTGACGAACACGCGATTGGCTTGCGCGACAGATCGAGGCTTCGAACCGAATGGAGGGCATAATAGAGAATCCTCTTGACCCTAGCTCAAGGAAACAACAAATAACAAGCTCGACTTGGAATGGGACAATCTACCCCTGCCGACGTCCCCGACATACCGCCTAGCATCCATCCCCGCCCTTACCTTCCCTTATACTCTGCGCACTTTACTGCTTTCCGGACTTCGCGTCCGCTTTACTGCTTTCTGGACTTCGCGTCCACGGACTTCGCGTCCGGTTTACTGCTTCCTGGACTTCGCGTCCGCTTTACTACTTTCTGGACTTCGCGTCCACGGACTTCGTGTCCGGTTTACTGCTTTCCGGACTTCGCGTCCGCTTTACTGCTTTCTGGACTTCGCATCTGGTTTACTGCTTTCTGGACTTCGCGTCCACGGACTTCGTGTCCGGTTTACCGCTTTCCGGACTTCGCGTTCACATTTACTGCTTTCCGGACTTCACGTCCACTTTACATGCTTTCCGCGGGCTTCGGCCCTTCACCTACCACTTCACATCCTCCAAATCCCAACCATGCTACTATCTCATGACAAGAGGGGCGAGCTACCACAGAGAACGACGATAGAAGCGGCCGCCGGGACCAAAAGGGTGCCTCTCATGGTCTTTGGCCACATCCTCTAACCGAGCATGCAACCAAAGAGGGGCAAGCTGTCAGCACCCCATTTTGGCCCACCGGCTTCCCACACGAGGACTCCCGACCGAAGCCCGGGACACTATTCATCACCCGGCAATCAGAGGCAAATAGGCGGGCACGAGGTCATGAGCAATAGGGGAAGAGCACGGCCCACTAAGAGAGCAGTCAGAAGAACGAACAAACAAGGAATCCCGAAAATGACGGAGCTGGTACTGTGGCACTATTCATCACCGAGTCACCGAAGCACCGAAAGGTGCCCAATATGGGACTCCAAAAATCTCTCCCAGTGCCAAAGTGACCAATGACACGTCCGGACGCATTTCCGGGGCAAGCTACATGAGCCGGGACACCCCGATCTCTCACGGACGCCTTTTCTGACAGAGCTCCCGGGGCCCGCTCCACTGACAAGCAGACGGCCCCCCAAAACGGGCCTACAGGCACCCAGGGACCACCAAGGCCGGGGAACAAGCTTCAGATGACCTTCCGGAACTCGACTCGGTTTCCCGAGGGACGTTTTAGTGGTCATGAACGTCTCCCGGCGAGCCTTCGGGGCACGTCCACGGAAAACAGAGATCACAACGATCCCCGAGCGCCTCAAGGCATTCAGGGAACACTGAGAAAACCCCGGTCAAAAGTACCTAGGTCTTCCCGGGCCAACGATCTTCGGCCGGGGACAACGAGCCAACGATCCCCCACGGGGCGTAAGGGTCACGGAAACGGATGTCAAGATGCACGAAGAGCAATCGGGGATCGGGGGACACTAAACTCCGCTCCGAACGTCCAAACAGGGCAAAACCGACTCTCGAGGCGCCGAGTCACCCGAACGTTCGTTCACACGACGCATGGCGATATTAGGCTCATTCAAATCCTCGTCGTTCAAGCAATCCAAATCTTCAAATTAATTGGACATCGGAGATCGAATGCGAGCTCAATCAAGTTTCAAGCATTTTCCGGCTTTTCTCTCAATCGAATGGGACCCACAGCTCAGCCAAGCCAAGTCGTCAAGCCGCGGCTCAACCCCAAGCCACGGCTCAACCCCTCCAAGCTCGGCTCGCCCGCAATGAGCCACGGCTCAATCCATGGCCGGCGGCTCCAAGGCTTCCCCACCACACAATTTGAATTTTCCCTCACATCTATCACTTCCTATCACTTCCTATCACACCCATCACTCTTTCCCTTCCTTTCCCCACACTCTACATGACACTTTCCCCTCCCTAATCTTCCCTCCAATTTCGGCAGCCCCCTAACCCAATTTCGGCAGCCCCTTAAGCCCATTAAACCGCAATTAACTTCCCCAAAGCAAGTCATTAGCATAGCCTATAAGTTCTCATTGATCATTTAACTTAATCACTTCTTCAACTCCACTCTCTCTCAAGCCAACTTTTCTCTAAAAACCTCTCTAGCTCCAGCCCACTCCCACTCATTCGTCCAGCCCGTGCCAAGGCCAAAACTGGCCAAAATCGCCGGAAAACCACCCGGTATTCCGGTAACCACCCGACCCGACTTAAGCCAAAAATCATCAAACTCCCTAGCCTACATATTTCCCACCCCCTAAGCCCGTTTTCGGGCTGAGATTTTTGATTTGAGGTCCCCAACACCCCGTTCCAGCCGTAAGCACAACCGGGTCCCGAGACCCCTAGCCGCGCGCACTAGAACCCTCCACGCGTGCCTTTCCTTCCCACGACTTCGGCGAGTTGTGCCATCACGTTCAAAGGGTTCCTCACAACCCTCACCCTCCCCCGTGAAGAGGTGGTCACGGTCCGAGGGCCGACCGACCGTGCACAACTCCCTTTTCCTCCGGTTCCTCTATATCGGGTTACTATTTTCTTACCGGACTTTATCTCACTATTTCGGGTTTGTCTAGGCTTCGGCACGTTCGGGACCTTTCACGAACACCTAGATCTGCCCCTAAGGAGTCCAACGAGCCCGGCCTCGCACCGTGTTATGCCCGGAGCTCGCGTGCCGACCCGTTTTTCCACAGACTGTCGCGGTTGCCAACCCTTTGGTCCTTCACCCGTAGCCACCTATCCGAGTCTTGCGACTCCCACAGCCGCTTCCCCGACTCTTTTCCTCGTGCATCGAGGCTAGGTAACGATTCTTCATAACCTAGAGAAGTTAAGACCCTCGGTCATTGCTTGTATGAAATGTTTATATGATCCGAAAGACCCGAATGCATGAAAATGTCGTTTTCTTTTAAAACCAGACGTTCCCATGCATGCCATGCATCGTGGTACGTATTTTATTATTATTCATGTCATCACGTCGTATTAATATGCATGTATAGTGCTAGGGGGGGTCGGATCCGAGAGAAGGAGATTGGCATGGACTTGAGGAGGCCATAGAGCCTCTCGGCCGAACCTCACGAAGGAGGGCCGTGAGCCTATATGGCCTCCTAGGGTCCATGACCCTCTCCTCTTCCCGGAATAGACCGTCTCCATGCACGGGAAGTCCCTAACCGTGGCTGTGATATGGTTAAGTGAAGGGAATGGCTCGGGATCTAGGAGGGAGAGCCCTTGGAGGGTTCAGTTATGTCAAGGAACCCACGGCCATGCCCTTGCGACGGGGGCCGTGAGGTTCCTTGGCCTTTCCGAAGCCTTGGAGCTCCTCTTCCCTTGAGGCCGTGTGATTCCCGTGCATTGTTCCTAAGGTTATCGTGAAATGAGTTAATATTGATTGTCGATTTCGCGAATATGATGTTCTTTGAGTGTCTCATATGTTTATTTGCACAAATCGGGGTCGTGTTAATGTCGACTTGGTGGAATGTGTGTTATTATCACGTATGGGTTATTTGTTGCATGCGAGGGACGGTTAGGAGCAATGTGAAAGACCTACCGAGGCTCAAGCCGGGTCAAGGAGTATTCGGCCACTCACCTTTGAGAGGCGGCCGAATCATCCGTGACCTCGCGGGAGTCTCGGTTGGCCTCTCCATTACTCCAAAGCCGGTCCTCGGAATTGTTCGTAATTACATTCCCTTTAAATCGTCGCCCATGCGTTTATTACTTATCGGATATGTTGGACCCGAACCTCATCCGCCAAAACCGTAATCGCGACACGAAATAATAAATATCAAAAAATCTTACGAACGGGATAAACGGGATGCGTCATTCGGCTAATTAAAGCACTTGGACTAAATAATTGGATAAATTGGTTATTAATTTGTAAACGCATCGATGATTTACGGAATGGCGAGAATGCCCTTTTCCATTAAAAATTCACAATTTCAAAATACCGAGTCGCGAAACACGAATATAATTGATGTCTAGGGAATACTCACGTACCATGACTCGAGCCCGGGCCCAATTTGAGGTGGCCCGAGTCGGGGCGCGAGAGTCCTTCTTAGACTCCTTCGTGTGACGCGATCTCCGATTTATTTCCGAACCTTGTAATCTTATCCTCCAAGGGCATAATCGTCATTCCGCGATTCACCGATACCCTAGGCTTTAAGGAGCTGGAAACACCTGGAATTATGAATGAGAAGGGGCAACCCGTTTGGGTGCGAGTTTCATTCGCGCGGCCCATTTCGTTCGTTTCGGTATTTCTTTCTTCCTATTGTAAATTCGGTGGGGATCATTTTATTTCAGTTACAAAATACGAAAAACCGGATTAATCATACATTTGGCCTAATCAAACCCTAGACAATGGATAGGCGGAATGGTAGATTCCAATCTAGAGTCAAAACGCGAGTTTGGCTAATTCGGTGAAACCGCAGTGTCACCTAACTGAATAAGAGTCATAAAACAAACACACACATGTAATTGGCTTAGAACCGTATCCTAGTCCGCCCTCTATGTTTGCCTAGGTTAGATGCATTGTTTGCCAATCAACCACAGATAATAACTGATTAAGTCACGTACATTCGACTTAATACACCACTTGTCTGCATTCACCGACAATTGTCAGTTGTTGTCTGTATTGTGTCAGTTTTATCAGTTTTCTTCCGTTTTGTCTTTGCATATGATGATTTATTGCGGTTCGGGCCCGAGCCCATAGGTCACGTGTTGCACGGGGTCCAACGCCCCAAATCACCGAACACGAGGTCCAACGCCTCTTAACTCACCGAGCGCGTGCAACTCGAGTGCGGAATGGGATCTAGCCTCGATTCACCATCACACTCCGAATGCGGCCTATGTGGAAGGCGGATTCGAATTGAGCGCGTGAAACGGGTTTAGATATCACCCGGGAGCTCGATCGGTCCATCGGATACAGTGAGAACCGACCGGTTCCCTCGAAAACCGTTGGATCGATCGGACCCGACCCCCGGCTCCTTGAGCCCGCGTTGCCTTAATTTGTTTATCGGTTATTCAAAATACTCGGTGAGCCGGAGCGGAATATTAGCCCAATGCAAACCGATCGGGATCCATTTACCTTATTCAGTTAAACCTTGTAATTAGTTGAGAGAACATTGCGAGAATTCTATTGGTATGTTCATTTATATACTTGTAAGGATCCCCGATCGGTGAGCGAGAGGTCCGAGTGCCGGATCGGTTAAGTTGGTCTATCACCACCAAAGGGTGAGTAAGCTCGGATACTCGTGGTTTCGGTTCACGCAGGGATCCGACCATCGCGGTTCGATGAATTGTAACAATAAGATAGTGAAC
The DNA here is from genome assembly GCF_007655135.1 of Punica granatum. Classification (NCBI taxonomy): domain Eukaryota; kingdom Viridiplantae; phylum Streptophyta; class Magnoliopsida; order Myrtales; family Lythraceae; genus Punica; species Punica granatum. Next base: position 20,421,897 of record NC_045131.1, read on the forward strand.
CGACTCCTCGATGCACAAGCCTACTCATCTTTCGGACTCTCGGCCCAACTTGATCAATTCATCGAATTTACGGTGTCAAAACGGGCGAGTCAAGTGCAACTCTAAATCACGCGGTAAATAAACAAAACGGCAAGCCTAGCAAGCTAGAGTACCGAAAGGGCGTGTGGGATATAGGCCCGCACGTAATAGAACCCCCGAATTCGGAATTTTCGGTTCCGTACGACCATTGCCTTAGCATTTAGGTGTACCCCGTACCCCTAGACCCGTGTAACTTGCCGGCCCTCGACCTTCGGGTCGTAAAATGACAAGTGGCGACTCCTTCTCACGTGCGTCCGTCGCGCTTCCCAGGGAAGGTGGACACTCCCAAGCCGCGTTTGCTTAGGCGCGCGCATGCGTGCCCCGACGAGATTAAATTCGGGTGCGCACAAGCGTATGACTAGGCGAAGACCTCTTGATACTCCTTCAGGAAGTCGATCATCTGGGCTCGTTGCGTAGGGTCAAGTGCTGTCCCAATCTTCAAGGTGCGGGGCTCTTCTTCAGTGCCCATGTTGATCTCCTCTGTCGGCTCGACCGAGGTGATTTGATGATTCTCGAGGCGACGCAAACTCTCTTCTATCTCGGGCACTTGACTGTCCTTGGGAAGCCCTTCCCCGAAGTATATGGGTTGGGGCTCACCGAGGTGCTCTTGGAATAGGTTCGAATCGAAGTGTCGAGGATTTGGATTCGAGTGGAGCCTAGAAATTCGAGAGAATTGTCTTAGAAAAATTTTATAGCGCTGCGAAATAGAGAATAGGAAAAGGAGATGAAACGCATCGGAATTCAAAAAATGCGTGAGAGATTTCATTGATAATGTGAACATGAAGTCATAATAGAAACCCCTCTCCCGTCGTGTGGCGCATGGCTTATGCCGACACGCGGGGCACATCTTATACATAGATAAGCCTTACACATCGGCAATCACAGCCGAGTAGCGCAGGACTGAGGTCCAGTTGTCAAGCTCCTCCTTTTCCCACGCCAAGCGGATGTGGACCCCTGAAGGAATCTCCTCGGTGACGGTGTACACGGCTGACGGAACGGCAGGAGTGTCGTCAAAGTCTGAGAAAGGGCCGTCAAGGGTGGCCCCGATGACGTGTGAAGGCCCGGGGAAGAAACGAGATAACGGGGGGACTGGAATGCCCCTGTTGAGCCTCCTGTAGTGTGCGACGAGGCGACGGAGGTGGTGGCCCCTGCGGGCTTCGATGACTTCATGATAGGAGGGGCGAAAGCCGAGTCCCCTCCTGTGCTTGTATTCCTCAATTTCGATTGGGCGGCTGATCCCTTGTCCGCGTGCCCCGAGGCCGGCGCCGGGGACATAGTTGTTGCGCAAAAGCACCTTCTCTATCATGCGGTCGGTGCGGGATGATCCAATCTCTCCGTAGTCCCGGATGACGGAGATGGTTTCGAATGAGTGGAATGGGAGGTTCTCGTCATCGCCGACGCTGATGTAGGGCACCGCCTTCTCTTTGTAGATGGCTTAGTCCTCCTCTCCTTTCACCGTGATGAGCTTCTCCTCGACGATGAATTTCAGCCTTTGGTGCAGAGAAGAGGAGACGGCGCCGACCGAGTGGATCCAGGGCCTCCTGAGCAACAGGCTGAACGTGTTCGGGATGTCGAGCACCTAGAATGTGATACTGAACGAGCACGGGCCAACATCTATGAGGAGGTCGATCTCCCCGTTCACCTCCCTGCGTGAGCCGTCGAAGGCTCGGACCGCTGTTTTGCTCAGGCGGACTCGGTTGAGGTCCACATTCATCTGCTTCAAGGTGGTCACCGGGCAAACATTGAGCGCGGACCCATTGTCAATCATGACCCGGCCGATGATGTAGTTGTTGCATTTGTAGACAATGTGTAATGCCCGCGAATGTGACCAGCCTTGGAACGGGAGCTCGTTGTCCGAGAACGAGATAGTGTTGGAGAAGATGGAACCGACAGTCTCCTCTATCCTATGCAGAGGCGTTTCCTTCGGGACCTGTGCCAAAGTCAGTACCCGGAGGAGGGCGAGCAATGAGATGTAGGCCGGGGACTTGGCCATTTGCTCGACCACTTTGTATTCGCTCGCCTTCATGATCTTCATGAATGCTTCGGCTTCCTCTTCGGTCACCCTCTTGGACTGTCAGCACCCCATTTTAGCCCACCGGCTTCCTACAAGAGAATCCCCGACCAAAGCCCGGGTTACTATTCATCAACCGACGATCAGAGGCGAACATGCGGGCATACAGACATGAATTACAGGAGAAAAGCGGGGTGCACTAAAAGGGCAGAGGAGAGCCGTCAAAAGAACAGACAAACAAGGAACCCCGAAAGCAGCGGAGCCGGCACTGTGGCACTATTCATCATCGAATCACTGAAACTCTGAAAGGTGCCCAATATGGGACTCTAAAAATCCCTCTCAGTGCCAAAATGACCAACGACACATCCGGGCTCGTTCCGGGGGCATCCCGCGTAAGCCGGGACACCCCCGATCTCTCACGGACGCCTTTTTTGACAGGGCTCCCGGGGCCCGATTCACTGACAAGTAAACGGCACCCCAAAACGGGCCTACAGGCACCCAGGGACTACCGGGGTCATAGAACAAGCTTCAGACGACCTTTCGGAACTCTACAGGGTTTCCCGATGGACGTTTTAGTGGTAGCAAAAGCCTCCCGGTGAATCTTCGAGGCACATCCATAGAAAACAGAGGTCACAACGATCCCCGAACGCCTCAAGACATTCGGGGAACACTGAGAAAACCCTGGTCACAAGTCCCTAGGTCTTCCTGGGGCAACGGTCTTCGGTTGGGGACGACGAGCCAACGATCCTCCGCGAGGCAAAAAGGTCACCGAAACGAACATTAAGATGCACAAAGAGCAATCGAGGACCAGGGACGCTCAACTCCACTCCGAATGTCCAAACATGGCAAAACCGACTCTCGAGGCGCCGAGTCGCCCGAACATTCGTTCACACGATGTATGGCGATATTAGGCTCATTCAAATCCTCTTCGTTCAAGCATTCCAAATCTATAAATTAATCGGACATCGGAGATCGGACGCGCGTTCAATCAAGTCTCAAGCTTTTTCCGGTTTTTCTCTTAATCGAATGGGACCCACAGCTCAGCCAAGCCAAGCCACCAAGCCACGGCTCAACCCCAAGCCGCGGCTCAAACCCATGGCTTTGAATTGACCGCCCCAAGCCACGGCTAACTCCCATGGCCGGCGGCTCAAGGCTTCCCCCCCACCACAAATTCAAATTTTCCCTCACATCCATCACTTCCTATCACCCATCCATCACTCCCATCACTCTTACTCTTGCTTCCCCTACACTCTAAGTGACCATTTCCCCTCCCTAACCCCTTCTTGAATTTCGGCAGCCCATGCTTAGGGCCTCTAACTGCGATTAACTTCATCAAATCAAGCCATTAGCCTAGCCTTTATAAGTCCTTGCACCATTAGCTCTAATCACTTCTTCATTCTCATTCTCTCTCAAGCCAATCTCTCTCCAAAAACCTCTCAAACTCCAGCCCACTCCCTCACCTTCGTTCAACCCGTGCCAAGGCCAAAACCAGCCAAAACCAGCCAAAATCACCGGAAAACCACCCGGTATTTCGATAACCACCCGACCCGACTTAAACCAAAAATCACCAAACTCCCTAGCCTACATATTTCCCACCCCCTAAGTCCATTTCCGGGCTTAGATTTTCCATTTGAAGCCTCTAACATCACGTTCTGCCCGCACGAAGAATCGGGTCCCTAGACCGTTACCGAGTGCACGCTGAGCCCTCCACGCGTGCCATTTTGCTCCGTGACTTTGTCGAGTCGTGCCATCACGTTCAAAGGGTTCCTCACAACCCTCACCCTCCCCCGTGAAGAGGTGGTCACGATCCGAGGGCCGATCCACCGTGCACAACCACCGTTTCATCGTTTTTTTCTTACCGGGTTCTTTGCATTCCTACCGAACTTTCTCTCACTGTTTCGGGTTCATCTAGAGCTTGGCACGTTCGGGACCACCCATGAACGTCTAGATCTGTCCCTTAGGAGTCCAACAAGCCCAATCTCGCACCGTGACGTGGCCGAAGCTAGCGTGCCGACCTTGTTCTTCCCAAGTTGCCGCGGTTGCCCCCTCTCAGATCCTTCAACCCGTGACGCCCAAACCGAGTCTTGCGACTCCCACGGCCGCTTCCCCGACTCTTTTCCTCTTGCAACGAGGCTAGGTAACATCCCTTTATAACCTAGAGAAGCTAGAATCCTTAATCTTTTCTTGTATGAAGTGTTTATATGGTCTAAAGATTCGGAATGCATGAAAGCTTACGTTTTTCTTTCGAATCCATGCTTCCCATGCATTTCCATGCAATGTGCGCCCGTTATATCCATTTGTACGACCATGTTGTGTCCATGTGATGTGTGAGCTTGCGTGCCACGGTGGGAAATGGCTCGGATCCGAACGGGAGAGGCTCCCTTGGCCACGGTTGAGCCACGGGACTCACGGCCTAGTCTCTAGGGAGAGACCCGTGAGCTCCCTTGGCTTACCCGGGGCTAGGGCGGTCTCTCTTTTCCCGAAAAGAGTTGATTCCTACGTCTTTTTACCGTTAATCGCATGTAGCACGATGGCATGATGGGAAAAAATCCGAATCGGGGCCGGAGAAACCCTCCCGACCCGTGTGAGTCATGAAAGCTCACGGCCTTCCTTGGAGGAATGTGGCCGAGAGCTTCCTTGGACCACACGAGTCCGGGAAGTTTTCTTCCACCTCGAGACGGGCCGATTCTCGTGTTTTATCCATTTCGTTATTAGTTGAGTCGATGCTGTCTTTGTTGTTTCCGTTTAAATACCTCGTTCGTGCATGTTTGTATGATTTTATGTGATCATGATCGTGACAGTATTGAGATGATTAAAACATGTACTATTAACGTGTTTAACGTACTATGCATGCAAGGAATAGCTCGAACCGACGTGGTAGACCACCCGTGACCCAAGGCGGGTCAAGGGGACCTCTCGGCCTAGTCCTTTGGAAGATGGCTGAGTACCCCTTGACCCCTCCCGGATCTAGGGTGGCCTTCTTCGTCGTTTCGTGCTCATTCCTTGGAATTGAGTGCACTTATGTTCGTGTTCTATCGCTAGCCATGTGTTAATTTCACGATAGATAAATTGATTTCGGACCATTACCCATTAAACCCATAATACTTATAATATGAGGTCACCACCACCGAATAATTTCACAAACGGGATAAACGGGACTTATCATGCGGCTAATTAAATCACTTCGACTAAATAATTGGGTGAATCGATCCTTAATTCGTAAACGCATCGATGGTTCACGGAATGGCGGGAATGCCCTTTTCCTTAAAAGATCACAATTTCAAAACACCGAGACACGTAACACGAATAGAATTGATGTCTAACGAGTACTCGCGTGCTATGACTCGAGTCCGGGCCCAATTTGAGGCGACTCGAGTCAAGACGCGCGAGTCCTCCTTAGACTTCTTCGTATGACGCGATCTCTAATTTACATACGAACATCGCAATTTTATCCAAGGGCATAATCGTCATTCCGTGATTCACCGATACCCTAGGCGTTAGGGAGTTGGAAACACCTCGATCTATGGACGAGGAAGGGCAACCCGTTCGGGTGCGAGTTTCATTCGCACGGCCCATTCCGTTCACTTTCGGTGTTTCTATCTTCCTACCGTAGATTGGGTGGTGAACATTTTATTTCAGTTACAAAACACGAAAAACCGGATTAATCGTGCATTCGACTCAAACAAACTTTAGATAATGGATAGGTGGAATGCTAGATTCCAATCTATAGTCAAAACACGAGTTTGGCTAATTCGGTGAAACTGCAGTGTCACCTCACTGAATAAGAGTCTTAAAACAAATACACACATGTAATTGGCTTAGAACCCTATTCTAGTCCACGATCTATGTTTGCCTGGGTTAGACACATTGTTTGTTAATCAACTCCGGTTAATAACTGATTAAATCACGTACATTCGACTTAATACACCACTTGTCTGTATTCATCGGTATTTGTCAGTTGGTGCCTGTATTTTATCAGTTTTATCAGTTTTCTTCTGTTTTACTCTTGTTTTTGCTGATTTGTCGCGGTTCGGGCCCGAGCCCATAGGTTACGTGTTACACGGGGTCCAACGCCCTAAACCACCGAACACGAGGTCCAACGTCTCCTAATTCACCGAGCGCGTGCAACCCGAGTGCGGAATGGGATCTAGCCTCGATTCACCGTCACACTCCGAATATGGCCTATGTGGAAGGCAATTTGGATTGGGCGCGTGAAACGGGTTTAGACATCACTCGGGAACTCGATCGGCCTATCGGTTACAGTGGGAACCAACCGGTTCTCCTGCAAGCCGTTGGATCAATCAGACCCGACCCCCGGCTCTCTGAGCCCGCGTTGCCTTAATTTATTTATCGGTTATTCAAAATACACGGTGAGCCGGAGCGGAATATTGGCCCAATGCGAACCGATCGGGATCCATTTACTCATTCAGTTGTATTTTGTAATTATTCGAGAGAACATTGTGAGAATCTTATTCGTATATCCACTCATTCATTTGTAAGGATCCCCGATCGGCGAGCGAGAGGTCCGAGTGTCGAATCGGTTAAGTCGGTCCGTCGTCACCGAGGGATGTGTAAGCTCGAATAATCGTGGTCCCGGTTCGCGCAGGGAATCGACCATCACGGTTCGATGAACTGTAACTCTAAGATAGCGAACCGATTCCTCGACGCACAAGCCTACTCATCTTTCGGACTCTTGGCCCAACTCGATCAATTCATCGACTTTACGGTGTCAAGACGGGCGAGTCAAGTGCAACCCTAAATCACGTGGTAAATAAACAAAACGGCAAGCCTAGCAAACTAGAGTACCGAAAGGGCGTGCGAGATATAGGCCCGCACGTAATAGAACCCCCGAATTCGGAATTTCCGGTTCCGTATGACCATTGCCTTAGCATTTAGGTGTACCCCGTACCCCTAGACCCAGGCGACTCAACGGCCCTCGACCTACGGGTCGTAAACAGTAAGTGGCGACTCCTTCTCACGTGCGTCCGTCGCGCGTCCCTAGGAGGGTGGACATTCCCAAGCCGCGTTGCTTAGGCGCGCGCATGCGTGCCTTGACGAGATTAAATTCGGGTGTACACATGGACGAAAAAGGCGAGCTTTCGGGCGCTGCCCCAATTTCAGTGGCGGGCGCCTTCCCTTTGTCCCTGGCTGCCGGGTTCTCATATACCCGCCCCGAACGTGTCGCCCCCATGACACTAAACTGCTGCTCGACACTCCCAATACTTCCTTCATAGGTCCAGGGGACCTTGCCGTCCGAGTATGGTTCCCTGGCGTGGACGTCTACGACGAACGGGACCGGCGAGGCCACGTTTCCCGTGAATCCGACTGTGGGTTCCTCAGGAGTGTAGTCGATCACGAAGGGAAGGGGGTTGCCTTGCTTGTCTTCGTCCCTCCCTGAGGCGCATATGGAGATCATGTTGATGGAAGGCCCCAAACTCGGCCTATGGTCCGAGAGGGGGTTGTCCTGCACATTCGGGGGCCTGACGACATTGAAGGTGAGCCTGTTGCTGTTGATCCTCCTTTGGATCTCGTCTCGCAACCTCCAACAATTATCGAGAGTGTGCCCTGGCGCGCCTTGGTGATACTTACAGCGTTTAGATTGATCCTGAGCGGACGGGTCAAAATTCGTGCCCGGGGATATCTGTCGAATCTGATTGCCCGCAAGGAGCTGTCGATATATATGAGATAGGGGAGCAGGTAGTGGTGTGTATTGTCTGCGGGGTCGGTTCTGCGTGCCGCCGGCCTGCGGACCCTGCGCAGCAGGGTTCTGTTGCGCCGGTGGAGGAGCTCTCGACATCGGGGGCCTAGGTTGAGAGGGCTGAGCCGACGCGGGTGCGTAGTGGTCGTACGGTTATGAGGTCATCAGCGGCGGGACCGGCGGGGCCGAGTAGTAAATCGACTGAGGCTGGTGCTGTAGGGGCGGAGGGAAGTAGGTAGGAGCGGTGGTCGGCGTGGTCGTGAGATTCACCGAATATTGCTGGGACGCCTGATGTGCTGTATTGACGGCTTTCACTGAAACTTCCTTCCCTCTCCTTCTGCCGGAAGACGACAACGTCGCGGGGACCTTCTTCGATGACTCCTCTCCTCTACTAGCAGGGCCTTTCCATCCTTCCGAGCTTGATCCCCAAATCAAGCTTCTTCCCGGCCTCGATGAGGTCGGAGAACGACGAAGTGTGGGCCAACTGGATTTGTTGCGCTTCATTGATCGGAGGGATGTGCTTCGCTGCTTGGGCACGCCACTTAGTGGCGTATTCCTCGAACCTTTGGCCCTGTGCCATTTCTTTTGTGCTCAGCTCCAGGAGGGTGGGAGGCGCTTCCGCGCAATACCAGTATTGGTCGATGAACTTCCGGGAAAGGTCCTCCCACATTGGAATGTCCTCGGCCCTTAGTGACATGAACCAGTTGAGAGTGGATCCCGACAGGCTGTCTTGGAAGGAGTGGAAGACAAACTCTTCGTACTCCCAATACTGTAGCATCTTCCCCTGGTAATGGTGGAGGTGGTGGCGTGGATCCGTCGTGCCCTCGTAGGTTTTGAACTCTGGGATCTTGAACTTCGGGGGCAGCCGCATGCCCGGGAATAGGCTACAGTCGCCGTAGCGCGCATCGGGTCGAGCATCACTCGCTTGTAGGGCTCGTATCGTCTCCTCCATTCGCTTCAATATACGTTCTTGTTCGACGTCAGCCTCGGGGAAGAAGTGCGTTTGTGAGGCGAACTGGGCCGCATGGGTCGGCGTGCCTGGTTCGTGGAAGATAGTGTTTATAGGGGGCGGTGCCTGGTAAGGGAGGCCAACATGGGGTTGTAGAGACGGGTACGGAGGAAGTTCCGCAGCTTGAGGGTGAATCAGAGTAGGTGCACTTGATGCCGGGAAGACCATCGGTGGAGGCGCTGTATAAGCCGTGGCTGGGACCGGTATAGAGATAGGAGGAGGTGCGGACAAGGCCTGCTCCGAGGACAGGAATGTTGCCGGTGGAAGAGGGACGGCCGTGGGGGCCGGTGGTGTCGGATATGGGCTGGTGAAAGGGTGAGCCATGGACGTATGCAGTGTTGGTGACGCGGGCGCATCCCTGTTCTCCGGGGCTTGAGTCGGCGGAACCCAAGCAGTCGGGTCGACTGTTGGCCCTTGTCCCGGTGGAGGTGTGGAGCTCGAGGATGCACGGTTTGGTCCTCTAAGTAGGGCAAGCAGCTCTGCCATGTTGGTGGCCATTTGGTTGACCGTGCCCTCGAGTGCCGTGATGCGGGCTTGGTCGTCGGAGGCGGATGATGTCAGCGAGACTGGTGGAAGGGACGTCCCTGAAGACGTCGGGGGCGGGAGACGTGTCGGAGGGGCGCCCGAATACTCCGGGAGTATGCCTGCAGGAGTCGGAGGCGGCGGAGCGTGCATCGGGGGTGGTTGAGAATGAGCCGGAATCGGTGGATTGACTTCTTCGGAGATATCGACTCGATCCTCTTCCGCCATCCTGAGACGCTGACGAGTCGGGTAACGGTGGGACGCCAGTTGCAATCACCTAGATTTCAAGAATGCGTAAGGGCAACATCGACATGTTGAGATGATAAGTACGGAATAAATAAAGGGACAAGATGTATGAGATGCATGAGTTTTCGAAATGCTAATGTCATTTCATTGATTTGATTCGAGTTCCCTAGTTTTGCAAAATACAACACACGAAATAAAGGAACATAAACGTAAAGCCGGCATCCCTTTGCGCTCGGTGGCCGTTTGAGAGCGGCGTGGGTCCGAGCGAGGGCAAAAAACGGGCGCGTGCGCTAATCCTAGGAGTGGGAGATCTCGCGCGCCCTTGCACGCACTCGGTCGAACCTCGCGCTCAAACGGGCCATCTCCCTCTCTAAATGCGCGAGCCAGGCGCGTGCTTGAGCTAACTCCGTCTGAAGCTCCCTGTAGTCCGCGACCTCCGCGCGAGAGTCGACGTGCTCGCAACGAAGCCTATCTCGTTCCTCCTTGATGGTCCGTAGCTCTGCGCACATAGCCGCTTGGGTGGAGCTTTCGGCTTCGGGAGAGGGGGTAGGTGCAGCTCGGGGAGTCGAGGTGGCCTGGGACCGTTGCGGCGATGTCGATCCTTGCGAATAGAACCGGGCCATGTATGCTGATGTGGCGGAGAATGCTCGCTCTTCGTCGGTGGGGTGCTCGGGGAAGTACAGACGCTGAATGGTGCTAGCGTCCCCTTGACGATGGATCTCCCGAATTTGTAGAAATCTTGCGGGGGCCGTGGATGTAGAGTCGGCCCATTGGATGCGGTAGGGTAGGCGGTCCGCCTCGGCGGGAGTGTCCTGTAAGCGGCCGAGTTGTCTGATTACTCGGCCGGGAAATATGAGTGTGCTCCCCAAATGGCTAAGAAGAGGGACTCCCACGATTCCGGGACATCCTGTGATCATGGGGCCGCCGGGATTCCATCGAGCGACCCATAGGAACCGTGCGGGCGTCAACTCGCGCCAAAAGTGCCTCCATTCTGAGAAGCTGTGCTCGGGAGGTGGGATGACCGGTACCAGGTGTCAGCACCCCATTTTGACTCACCGGCTTCCCACACGAGGATTCCCGACTGAAGCCCGGGACACTATTCATCGCCCGGTAATCAGGGGCCAATATGCGGGCACGGAGTCATAAACGATGGGAGAAAAGCTAGTCCACTAAGAAAGACGAAAGAGAGTGGTCAGAAGAATAAACGGACAAAGAACCCAAAAAAAACGACGGAGCTAGCACTGTGGCACTATTCATCACCGAGTCACCGAAGCACCGAAAGGTGCCTAATATGGGGCTTCAAAAATCCCTCTCAGTGCCAAAGCAACCAATGACACATCCGGGTGCATTTCCGGGGCATATTGCCTAAGCCGGGACACCCCGATCCCTCCCGGACGCCTTTTCTGACAGAGCTCCCGGGGTTCGCTCCACTGACAAGCAAACGGCCCCTCAAAACGGGTCTACAGGCGCCCAGGGACCACCAGGACCGGGGAACAAGCTTCAGACAACCTTCCGGAAGTCGGTTCGGTTTCCCGAAGTACGTTTCAGTAGTCACGAACGTCTCCCGGCGAACTTCCGGGGCACTTCCACGGAAAACAGAGACCACAATGATCTCTGAGCACCTCACAATAATCCCCGAGCACCTCAAAGCATTCAGGGCACACTGAGAAAATCCCGGTCAAAGTCCCTAGGTCTTCCCGAGCCAACGGTCCCCGACTGAGGACGACGAGCCAACAATCACCCGCGGGGCAAAAGGGTCGCCGAAACAAATGCAAGAAGGCACAAAGATCAATCGGGGATCAAGGGACGCTAAACTCCACTCCGAACGTCCGAACAGGGCAAAACCAACTCCCGAGGCGCCGAATCGCCCGAACGTCCGTTCACGCGACGCATGGCGATATTAGATTCATCCAAATCTTCGTCTTTCAAGCATTCCAAATCTTCAAATTAATCGGACATCGGAGGTCGGACGCGAGCTCAATCAAGTCTCAAGCGTTTGCCGGCTTTTCTCCTAATCGGATGGGACCCACAGCCTAGCCAAGCCAAGCCATCGAGCCGCGGCTCGACCCCAAGCCATGGCTCAACCCTCGGCTCGGATTGGACAGCCCAAGCCGCGGCTCAAGCCCCTCCCACCGTCGGCTCCAACACACCCCCACCACACATTTGAATTTCCCTCCCATCCATCACCTCCCTCCATCCATCCATCACTTCCTATCACATCCTATCACATCCATCACTCCTTCCTTTCCTTTCCCCACACTCTACAAGACATCTACCCCACCCTAATCCCCCTTGGGATTTTCGGCAGCCCACTTAGGGTCCCCTAACCGCGATTAGTTCCTCTTAATCAAGCCATTAGTCATCCCATTATAAGCCCTTTCACCATTAGACTTAATCACTTCCTCAATTCCACTCTCTCTCAAGCCAATCTCTCTCAAGAACTCTCTCAAACCTCAGCCCATCCCCTCACTTCCGTCCAGCCCGTGCAAAGGCCAAAACCGGCCAAAACCGCGGGAAAACCACCCGGTATTTCCGGTAACCACCCGACCCGACTTAAGCCAAAAATCATCAAACTTCCTAGCCTACATATTTTCCACCCCCTAAGTCCATTTCTGGACTTAGATTTCCAATTTGAAGCCTTTAACATCGAGTTCTGGCCGTGTGAAGAATCGGGCCTCCTAGAGCTTATCCGCGCGCGCCGAGCAACTCCACGCGTGCCATTTCTTCCCACTACTTCGGAGAGTCGTGCCATCACGTTTAAAGGGCTCTTCACAACCCTCACCCTCTCTCGTGAAGAGGTGGTCACGATCCGAGGGCCGATCCACCGTGCACGACCTCCATTTTATCGTTTTTCACTTACCGGTTTTTCTGTGATTATACCCGCACTTTCTCTTACATTTTCGGGTACATTCAGGCCTTGGCACGCTCGGGTCTGCCCGTGCACACCTAGATCTGCCTCTTAGGAGTCCAACGAACCCGACCTTGCACCGTGCCGTGATCGGAGCAAGCGTGCCGACCCGTTTTTCCCCAACCTGTCACCGCCGCTGCTTCACGGACGCCCACTGCCCGTGACCTCTTGCCGGGTCACCGACCCTCTTGCCGCTTCCCCGACTCTTTCCCTAGTATACCAAGGCTAGGTAACATCTTGCTACAACTTAGATGGGTTAGGTTCTTCGATGTTTGTATGTGTGAAGTGTGAATGAAGTCCGAAATAACCGAAGTGCATGCAAGATTTCATTTTTTCCTTTAGATCCGAATTTACCATGCACCCTCATGCAACGTACGTGTTCCATTTTGTTATTTGACGTCTATATGGTCGTGTAAACATGCATGTATACGTGATGTGGTCCGAATCTTGGGGAATGAAACGGATATAGACTCGAGAGAGCCATTGAACCTCCCGGCCGAACCCCCTAGATGATGGGCCGTGAGCCTCCTTGGCTCCCTTGAGTCCATAACCGCTTCATTCTTTCGGATTAGACCATCTCTACGTCCGGGAAGGTTCTAACCGTGGCTAAGAAATGTCTAACGAAGGGAATAGCTCGGAATCTAGGAGGGAGAGTCCATGGATGGTTTGGCTATGTCAAGGGGCTCACGGCCGTGCCCTTGTGGGGGGTGATCCGTGAGGCTCCTTGGCCTAACCGAACCCCTAGGGCTCTTCTTCCTCCTTGATGCCGTGTAATTCCCGTGTACTATCCCTAAGATTATCATGAAATAAATTAAACTCGTTCTTTAATTCCGTGGTTATGATGTGTTGCATGTTTTGTATGCTTATTCATGTAAACCGTGGTCGTGTCAATCCCGATTTAAGGAAATATGTGTCGTCTTCACGTACGGGTTGCTGGATGTATGCAATGATCGGCTAGGAATGACACGAAAGACCCACCGAGACTCGAACCGGGTGAAGGAGCGTTCGGCCGATCACATTTGAGGGATGGCCGAGCCCTCCTTCCCCTCTTTGGAGCCTCGGTTGGTCTTTCCGTCCTTCCAAAGACGACCCTTGGAATTGTTTGTAATTATATCTCTCTTCAGCCATTGTCCACATGATCGTTATTTATTAGACTTGTTAGATTCGAACGTCGCATGTTGAAACCATCACCGCAGCATGAATCAATAATCACCGAAGAATTTCATAAATGGGAAAATGGGACGCATTATTCGATTAATTAAATCATTTGGACCAAATAATGGGATAAATTGATTACTAATTCGTAAATGCATCGACGATTCACGGAACGGCGGGAATGCCCTTTTCATAAAAAATTCACAATTTTAAAATATCGAGTCGCGTAACACGAATAGAATTGATGTCTAAGGAGCCCTCACGCGCCATGACTTGAGTCCAGGCCCAATTTGAGGCGACCCGAGTCGGGGCACGAGAGTCCTTCTTAGGCTCCTTCGTGTGATGCAAATCTCCAATTTATATACGAACATCACAATTTTATCATCCAAGGGCATGACCGTCATTCCATGATTCACCGATGTCCTAGGCACTAGGAAGTTGGAAACACCTCGATTTATGGACGGGGAGGAGCAACCCGTCTGGGTGCGAGTCTCATTTGCACGGCCCATTCCGTCCATTTTCGGTGTTTTTATCTTCCTATCGTAGATTCGGTGGGGAACATTTTATTTCAGTTACAAAACACTAAGAACCGGACTAATTGGGCACCCGACTTAATCAAGCATTAGATAATGGATAGGTGGAATATTAGATTCCAATCTAGAGTCAAAACACGAGTTTGGTTAATTCGGTGAAACCGCAGTGACACTTAACTGAATAAGAGTCGTAAAACAAACACACACATGTAATTGGCTTAGAACCTTATCCTAGCTCGTCCTATATGTTTGCCTAGGTTAGATGCATTGTTTGCCAATCAACCACGGATAATAACTAATTAAATCACGTATATTCGGCCTAATACACAATTCGTTTGTATTCACCGACACTTATTAGTAATTGTCAGTTGCTTTCTGTATTGTGTCATTTATATCAGTTTTCTTCTGTTTTATTCTTGCTTTTGATGATTTACTGCGGTTCGAGCCCGGACCCATAGGTCACGTGTTGTACGGGGTCCAACGCCACAAACCATCGAACACGAGGTCCAACATCTCCTAATTCACTGAGCGCGTGCAACCCAAGTGCGGAATGGGATCTAGCCTCGATTCACCGTCATACTCCAAATATGGCCTATGTGGAAGGCAATTTGGATTGGATGCGCGAAACGGGTTTAGATATCACCCGGGAGCTCGATTGGTCCGACGGTTACAGTGGGAACTAATCGGTTCTCCTGCAAACCATCGGTTCAATCGGACCCGACCCCCGGCTCCTTGAGCCCGCGTTGCCTTAATTTGTTTAGCGGTTGGTCGAAACACACGGTGAGCCGGAGTGGAATATTGGCCCAATGTAAACCGATCGGGATCCATTTATTTCATTCAGTTGTATTATGCAATTATTCGAGTGTACATTATGAGGATTTTATTTGTATGTTTATTCATATACTTGTAAGGATCCCGGTCGGTGAGCAAGAGGTCCGAGTGTCGAATCGGTTAAGTCGGTGTATCGTTACCAAGGGATGAGTGAGCTCGAATAATCATGGTCTTGGTTCGCGCAGGGAATCGATCGTCACGGTCCGAAGAACTGTAACGCTAAGATAGCGAACCGATTCCTTGACTCGCAAGCCTACTCATCCTTCGGGTTCTTGGCCCAACTCAATCGATTCATTGAATTTATGGAGTCAAAACGGGCGAGTCGAGCACAACTCTAAATCACGCAGTAAATAAACAAAATGGCAAGCCTAGCAAGCTAGAGTACCGAAAGGGCGTGCGGGATATATGCCCGCACGTAATAGAACCCCCGAATTCGGAATTTTCGGTTCCGTACGACCATTGCCTTAGCATTTAGGTGTACCCCGTACCCCTAGACCCGGGTAACTTGTCGGCCCTCGACCTTCAGGTCGTAAAATGGCAAGTGGCGACTCCTTCTCACGTGCGTCCGTCGCGCGTCCCCGGGAAGGTGGACACTCCCCAAGCCGCGTTTGCTTAGGCGCGCGCATGCGTGCCCCGACGAGATGAAATTCGGGTGCGCACAGCTTGGCGACTCCACTAGGGACACTTAGAGGGTTCGGGCTCATTCCCGCTTGTTTTGTTTGCTTGTCTATTTACCGCTTTCCGCATTTCCCGCTTATCTACTTTACGCACTTTTATTTTCCGCACATGCATTGCACTAGCTTCTTAGGCACCTTGTCCGACATCCCACGGGCACCAATATAGGAAGCTAGGTTAGTCAGAGGTTCCGAGTAAGAGAACGGATCGAGTTGGCTATGCCACCGAACCGGCCCTCAAAGATCCTCGCTCGATTTCAAGGAATTCACACCCTTAAGTCGGGAGCCCCCATCCCTAGTTAGCGGTTCTCCCAGTAGCACCGAAAACCATGCATACACAGGGACCGTCATGCTGGACCAATTTTACCTTCATGCCGTCAACCGACCCAAAGTCGAGTCCTTGAGTCAGCCCGTAGTTTTCTTTAGGACGGGCATTTTGTTGTTTTTATAAGAAAGAGCGATGTACACTGTAAAGAACGCAACTATTGTTTACTTTTCCGCACTGCATACATTTTTTCGAAAAACCTAGGACATTACATCGATTTGATCCTAAAAATGTTAAGCCGACATCTCCCCCATCTAGGTAAGGATGGACCGCCCGGCTCCCGGTCTTAGACTCGAAGCAATCACGCCGCCAAGGCAGGACATCATGCGCATCTGGAGGACTCTCCGACCGGTGGACCACGCATTCATCCAGGGCATCATCGGAGACGTGGTCATGTTAACCGACACCCCGGTGGACTGGATCTTCCTGAGGGCTGCCGCCGAACTTTAGGATCCTGAGCATGCGGTATTCAACTTCCAGGGGACGGAGTTGGCCCCCACGATCGAGGAATACACGACACTCGTCCGAAGGCCTACGTCCACGATCCACGGCATCTTCGTGCCTAATCGTTCACAACCATCCAGGGTCAGCTCTCCAATCTCCTCCACATACCTGCTCAAGACATCCACGAGGAGCTTCACGAGAGGTGGGACCAAGTCATCCGGATTGCATGGCTCTCCGATTGGACGCTCCTCCGCGCCATGACGCCTACAACGGCTTCCTATCAGCGCGACGCTTGCCATGGATTCTTGCTCTTGGTCTTTGGCACCCTCCTCTTCCCGTACTCGCCGAACCTCATCGACAGGGCTATAGCCCAAGTCGTCCTCCAAGCGGTGGGAGGCCATAGTTTTGTGGAGGCTTTGTTAGCCGAGACCGTTCGGTCTTTTGACTATGTTAGGGAGGTTCGGCGCGGAAGGATGAGAGGATCCCCGCACTTGCTACAGATTTGGCTTCTAGCTCATATCCGCCCCTTTTGTTCATCACATCCGTTCTCCTACATTGCCGACGAGCGCTCGTTGATCGAGCGCCTGGTACTAGTTATCCCACCTCCCGAGCATAGTTTCTCAGAATGGAGGCGCTTTTGGCGCGAGCTGACGCCCTCACGGTTCCTATGGGTCGCCCGATGGAATCCCGGCGGCCCCATGATCACGGGAAGTCCCAGAATTGTGGGAGTCCCCCTTTTCAGCCACTTGGGAAGCACCCTCATATTTCCCGGCCGAGTAATCAGACAACTCGGTGGCTTACAGGACATTCCCGCCGAGGCGGACCGCCTACCTTTCCGCCTCCAATGGGCCGACTCCACATCCATGGCCCCCGATAGATTCCTACAGATTCGGGAGATCCGTCGCCAACGGGACGCTAGTGTCATACAGCGCCTGTACTTCCCCGAGCACCCCACCGACGAGGAACGAGCATTCTCTGCCACCTCAGCATATGTGGCCCAGTTCTACCCTCAAGGATCGACACCGCCTGAACGGTCTCAGGCCGCCTCGACTTCCCGCGCTACATCCACCCTCGCCCCCGAAGCCGAAAGTTCCACCCGAGCGGCCATGCACGCAGAGCTACGGGCCATCAGGGAGGAACGGGATAGGCTTCGTTGCGAGCTTGTTGACTCCCGCGCAGAGGTCGCGGACTATAGAGAGCTTCAGACACAGTTGACTCGAGCACGCGCCCGGGTCGCACACTTAGACCGGGAGATGGCCCGCTTGGATGCGGAGTTGGATCGAGTGCACAAGAGGGTTCGCAACCTCGCCCATCCTTAGGATTAGTAGACGCACTCATTTTTTGCCCTCGCTCGGACCTACGCCACTTTCGAGCTGCCACCGAGCGCAAAGGGATGTCGGCTTTACGTTTATGTTCCTTTCTTTTCTTCTGAATATTCTATTTTGTAAAACCACGGGACTTGGAGCGAATCAATGTAATGACATTAGTGTTTTGAAAGCTCATGCATCTCATACATTTTGTCATTTTACTTAATCCCGCACTTATCATTCGAGTTATCGGTGTCTGTCCTTACACATTCTTGGAATCTAGGTGATTACAACTGGCGTCACACCGCTACCCGACTCGTCAACGTCTCAGGATGGCGGAAGGAGACCACGTCGATATTTCCGAAGAAGTCAACCCTTCGGTCCCGACCCTCTCTCAACCACCGCAGACACACGCTTTACCCCCTCCTACTCCCGCAGGCGTACTCCCGGCATACTCCGGCACCCTTCCGACGCATCTCCCGCCCCCGGCACCTTCAGGGGCGCCTCTCCCACCGGCCTCACCAACATCCACCGCCACCAATGACCAAGCCCGCATTGCGGCCCTCGAGGGCACGGTCAACCAAATGGCCACTAATATGGCGGAGCTGCTCGCCTTGCTCAGAGGACCTAACCGGGCCTCCTCGAGTTCTACTCCTCCCTCGAGACCGGGACCAACAGTCGATCCAACCCCGTGGGCTCCACCAACCCAAGCCCCGGAGAACGTTGAAGCTCCCGCACCACCAACGCTGTATACGTCCACGGTCCACCCCTTCACAAGACAATTTCCGCCACCGCCGGCCCCTTCGGTAGTCCCTCTTCCACCGGCTGCCTTCCTGTCTGCGGAGCACATCCTGTCTGCACCTCCACCTGTTTCCATACCGGCTCCGGCTATGATCTACACGGCGCCCCCGCCGACGGTTTTCCCGGCAACCATCGCACCTGCTCCAACTCATCCTCAAGCCACGGAGCTCCCTCCTTATCCGACTCTGCAGCCTCACGTCGGCCTCTCCTACCAGGCACCGCCCCCCATAAACACCACCTTCCACGAACCGGGCACGCCGACTCATGCGGCCCAACTCGCCTCACCGACGCATTTCTTCCCCGAGGCCAACGCCGAACAGGAGCGTAGGCTGAAGCGAGTGGAGGAAACTATACGGGCCCTGCAAGCGAACGACGTTCACCCCAACACCCGCTACGGCGACTGTAGCCTATTCCCGGGCATGCGTCTGCCCCCGAAGTTCAAGGTTCCAGAGTTCAAGACCTATGAAGGCACGACGGATCCGCGCCACCACCTCCGCCATTACCGAGGGAAGATGCCGCAGTATTGGGAATACGAGGAATTCGTCATCCACTCCTTCCAGGATAGCCTGTCAGGATCGGCCCTCGATTGGTTCATGTCGTTGAAGGCCGAAGACATCCCAACGTGGGAGGACCTCTCCCGGAAGTTCACCGACCAGTATCGGTATTGCGCAGAAGCGCCTCCCACCCTGTTGGAGCTAAGCACCAAAGAGATGGCGAGGGGCCAAAGGTTTGAGGAGTATGCTGCCAAGTGGCGGGCCCAAGCAGCAAAGCACATCCCTCCAATCAGCGAGGTGCAACAGATCCAATTGTTCCACTCCACGTTGAGAGGGGTATATTACTCGCACTTGTTGGCGCACACCTCCTCGTTCTCCGACCTCATCGAGGCCGGGAAAAAGCTAGATTTGGGCATCAAGCTCGGAAGGATGGAGGACCCCACCAGCAAAGGAGATGAGTCGTCGAAGAAGGCCCCCACGACATCATCATCTTCGAGCGGGAGAAGGGGAAAGGAAGTCTCGGTAAACGCCGTCCATACGGCGCAACAGGCCCCCCAGCAATATTCGATGAACTAGACGGCGGCGCCTCCCGCAGCTCCCTCATTCGCCCCGCAGGCACCTCAGTATCGATCTCAAGCCCCTGCCCAATCAATCTACTATTCCGCACTGCCGCCTCCACCCCTACCTGCAATATCATCGCCCGTCGTCCACCATTATGCCCCTGCTCCATCCCAAGCCCCTCAATATCAACCTCCGGCTCCTAGGACTACTCAGCCGGCACAACGGGCCCCGCCCCCGCAAAGTCAACAGGGCGGTGCAGCACCGTCGCGACCCCGCCGACAATACCCGACCCTACCGGTTCTGCCTTCCCACATCTACCGACAAATTTGCGAGAAGATCGGAACAATAGCGCCCGGCCCGAGCTTCGATCCAACCATTCAAGATCAAAGCAAGCAGTGCGAATATCATCGGGGGGCGCCGGGGCATACCCTGGACACTTGTTGGAGATTGAGGGAGAGGATCCAAGAGATGATCGATGCGAAGGAGCTCGTATTCAATGCTGTAAAGCCTCCGAACGTACAGGCTAATCCTCTCCCCGACCATGGACCGGCTCCGGGGCCCTCTATCAATATGATCACTATATGCGCATCGGAAGAGGGCGAAGGCGAGCCAAGTTGTTCCTCCCCCTTAGTGATCGAATACGTACCCGCGGAAGCCGCAGTCGGGTTCACCGGGATGGACATACCTCATGCCCCGCTTGTTATAGACGTCCCCGCCCCGGAGCCATACTCGAGCGATAGGGTCCCCTGGATCTATGACGGAGCTGTCGGAAACCTGGAGCAACAATTTGGTGTCATGGGCATAACCCGCTCAGGGCGACTATATGAGAATCTGACGACCACTGACAGAGGGAAGGCACCCGCTGCCGAAGAGGAGAGGAGGCCTAGCACCCTGCCTGCTTCGTCCAAGAAGGTGATAGAAGAGGAGGCCGAAGCCTTCATGAAGGTCATCAAAGCAAGCGAGTATAAGGTGGTAGAGCAGATGGCCAAATCTCCGGCCCACATCTCGTTGCTTGCCCTCCTACTCAACTCGGAACCTCACAGGGAGGCCCTCATGCGCGTCCTGACGGCCGCGCAAGTCCCCAAAGGGACGCCCCCGGACCGGATAGAGGAAACCGTCAACTCTATTTTCTCCAACACCATCTCGTTTTCGGACGACGAGCTCCCCTCTGAAGGATGCGCGCACTCCCGGGCACTGCACATCGTCTGCAAGTGCAACAACCATATCGTGGGCCGGGTCATGATCGACAACGGTTCCGCGCTCAACGTATGCCCGGTGACCACTTTGAAGCAGATGAATGTGGATCTCAACCGCATCTGTCCCAGCAAAACAGCGGTCCGAGCTTTCGATGGTTCGAGGAGAGAGGTGAACGGTGAAATCGATCTCCTCATAGATATTGGCCCATGCTCCTTCAGCGTCACATTCCAGGTATTGGATATCCCGAACGCCTTCAGCCTACTCCTTGGAAGGCCCTGGATCCACTCGGCCGGCGCTATCCCGTCCTCACTGCATCAGAGGGTGAAATTCATCGTCGAGGAGAAGATCATCACGGTTAAGGGTGAGGAGGATTACGCCATCTATAAGGAGACGGCGGTTCCCAACATCAGTGTCGGGGACGACGAAAACCTGCCTTTCCACTCCTTTGAGACTATCTCCGTTATCCGGGATTGTGGAGAGGTCAGACCCTCCAGCGCCGACCGCATGATAGGGAAGGTCCTTATGCGCCATAATTACATTCCCGGCACCGGACTTGGGGCGCGCGGGCAAGGAATCAACCACCCCATTGAAGTTGAAACATACAAGCATAGGAGGGGACTTGGCTTTCGCCCCTCCTGCCATGAAATTATTGAGGCCCGCCGGGGCAACCACCTCCACCGCCTCGTCACGCACTATGGTAGGCTCCACAGGGGCGTTCCAGTCCCCCCGCTATCACATTTCTTCCCCGGGCCTCCACTCATCATCGGGAGCACCTCTGACGGCCCATCCTCGGACTTCGACGACGCGACTGACACCTTGCCAACCGTGTATGCCGTCACCGAGGAGATTCCTTCAGGGGTTCACATCCACCCGGCGCAGGAAGACGAGGAGTGTCAGCACCCCATTCTGGCCCACCGGCTTCCCGCACGAGGATTCCCGACCGAAGCTCGGGACACTATTCCTCGCCCGGCAATCAGGGGGCGAATAGGCAGGCACGGGGTCATGAACAACGGGAGAAGAGCTAGGTTACCGAGAAAGACGAAGGAAAGCCATTGGAAGAACGAACGAACAAAGAACCCCGAAATGGCGGAGCTGGCACTGTGGCACTATTCATCACCGAGTCACCGAAGCACCGAAAGGTGCCCAATATGGGACTCCAAAAATCCATCTCAATGCCAAAGTGACCAATGACACATCCGGGCGCGCTTCGGAGGTGTCCTGCTTAGGCCGGGGCGTCCCCCAATATCTCACGGATGCCTTTTCTGACAGGGCTCCCGGGGCCCGATCCACTAACAAGTGAACGGCACCCCAAAACGGGCCTACACGCACCCAGGGACTATCAGGGTCATGGAACAAGCTTCGTACGACCTTTCGGAAATGTACGGGGTTTCCCGAGGGACGTTTCAATGGTAGCAAATGCCTCCCGGTGAATCTTCGGGGCACATCCATAGAAAACAGAGATCACAGCGATCCCCGAACGCCTCAAGACATTCGGGGAACACTGAGAAAGCTCTGGTCACAAGTCCCTAGGTCTTCCCGAGGCAACGATCTTCGGTCGGAGACGACGAGCCAACGATCCCCCACGAGGCAAAAAGGGTCACCGAAACGAACATTAAGGTGCACAAAGAGCAATCGGGGACCGGGGACGCTTAATTCCACTCCGAATGTCCGAACAGGGCAAAACCGATTCTCGAGGTGCCGAGTCGCCCGAATGTCCGTTCACACGACGCATGGCGATATTAGATTCATCCAAATCTTCGTCTTTCAAGCATTCCAAATCTTCAAATTAATCGGACATCGGAGGTCGGACGCGAGCTCAATCAAGTCTCAAGCGTTTGCCGGCTTTTCTCCTAATCGGATGGGACCCACAGCCTAGCCAAGCCAATCCTTCGAGCCGCGGCTCAACCCCAAGCCACGGCTCAACCCTCGGCTCGGATTGGACAGCCCAAGCCGCGGCTCAAGCCCCTCCCACCGTCGGCTCCAACACACCCCCACCACACATTTGAATTTCCCTCCCATCCATCACCTCCCTCCATCCATCCATCACTTCCTATCACATCCTATCACACCCATCACTCCTTCCTTTCCTTTCCCCACACTATACAAGACATCTACCCCACTCTAATCCCCCTTGGGATTTTCGGCAGCCCACTTAGGGTCCCCTAACCGCGTTTAGTTCCTCTTAATCAAGCCATTAGTCATCCCTTTATAAGCCCTTTCACCATTAGACTTAATCACTTCCTCAACTCCACTCTCTCTCAAGCCAATCTCTCTCAAGAACTCTCTCAAACCTCAGCCCATCCCCTCACTTCCGTCCAGCCCGTGCAAAGGCCAAAACCGGCCAAAACAGCCGGAAAACCACCCGGTATTTCCGGTAACCACCCGACCCGACTTAAGTAAAAAATCATCAAACTTCCTAGCCTACATATTTTCCACCCCCTAAGTCCATTTCCGGACTTAGATTTCCAATTTGAAGCCTTTAACAACGAGTTCTGGCCGTGTGAAGAATCGGGCCTCCTAGAGCTTATCCGCGCGCGCCGAGCAACTCCACGCGTGCCATTTCTTCCCACGACTTCGAAGAGTCGTGCCATCACGTTCAAAGGGCTCCTCACAACCCTCACCCTCTCTCGTGAAGAGGTGGTCACGATCCGAGGGCCGATCCACCGTGCACGACCTCCATTTTATCGTTTTTCACTTACCAGTTTTTCTGTGATTATACCCGCACTTTCTCTTACATTTTCGGATACATTCAGGCCTTGGCACGCTCGGGTCTGCCCGTGCACACCTAGATCTGCCTCTTAGGAGTCCAACGAACCCGACCTTGCACCGTGCCGTGACCGGAGCAAGCGTGCCGACCCGTTTTTCCCCAACCTGTCACAGCCGCTGCTTCACAGACGCCCACTGCCCGTGACCTCTTGCCGGGTCACCGACCCTCTTGCCGCTTCCCCGACTCTTTCCCTCGTATACCGAGGCTAGGTAACATCTTGCTACAACTTACATGGGTTAGGTTCTTCGATGTTTGTATGTGTGAAGTGTGAATGAAGTCCGAAATAACCGAAGTGCATGCAAGATTTCATTTTTTCCTTTAGATCCGAATGTACCGTGCACCCTCATGCAACGTACGTGTTCCATTTTGTTATTTGACGTCTATATGATCGTGTAAACATGCATGTATACGTGATGTGATCCGAATCTTGGGGAATGAAACGGATATAGACTCGAGAGAACCATTGAACCTCCCGGCCGAACCCCCTAGATGATGGGCCGTGAGCCTCCTTGGCTCCCTCGAGTCCATAACCGCTTCATTCTTTCAGATTAGACCATCTCTACGTCCGGGAAGGTTTTAACCGTGGCTAAGAAATGTCTAACGGAGGGAATAGCTCGGAATCTAGGAGGGAGAGTCCATGGATGGTTTGGCTATGTCAAGGGGCTCACGGCCGTGCCCTTGTGAGGGGTGATCCGTGAGGTTCCTTGGCCTAACCGAACCCCTAGGGCTCTTCTTCCTCCTTGATGCCGTGTAATTCCCATGTACTATCCCTAAGATTATCATGAAATAAATTAAACTCGTTCTTTAATTCCGTGGTTATGATGTGTTGCATGTTTTGTATGCTTATTCATGTAAACCGTGGTTGTGTCAATCCCGATTTAAGGAAATATGTGTTGTCTTCACGTACGGGTTGCTGGATGTATGCAATGATCGGCTAGGAATGACACGAAAGACCCACCGAGACTCGAACCGGGTCAAGGAGCGTTCGGCCGATCACATTTGAGGGATGGCCGAGCCCTCCTTCCCCTCTTTGGAGCCTCGGTTGGTCTTTCCGTCCTTCCAAAGACGACCCTTGGAATTGTTTGTAATTATATCTCTCTTCAGCCATTGTCCACATGATCGTTATTTATTAGACTTGTTAGATTCGAACGTTGCATGTTGAAACCATCACCGCAACATGAATCAATAATCACCGAAGAATTTCTTAAATGGGAAAATGGGACGCATTATTCGATTAATTAAATCATTTGGACCAAATAATGGGATAAATTGATTACTAATTCGTAAATGCATCGACGATTCACGGAACGACGGGAATGCCCTTTTCATCAAAAATTCACAACTTTAAAATATCGAGTCGCGTAACACGAATAGAA
The DNA here is from genome assembly GCF_007655135.1 of Punica granatum. Lineage (NCBI taxonomy): Eukaryota > Viridiplantae > Streptophyta > Magnoliopsida > Myrtales > Lythraceae > Punica > Punica granatum. The sequence continues at coordinate 20,446,834 of NC_045131.1, forward strand.
TTGATGTCTAGGGAGCACTCACGCGCCATGACTTGAGTCCGGGCCCAATTTGAGGCGATCCGAGTCGAGGCACGAGAGTCCTTCTTAGGCTCCTCCGTGTGACGCAAATCTCCAATTTATATACGAACATCACAATTTTATCATCCAAGGGCATGACCGTCATTCCATGATTCACCGATGCCCTAGGCGCTAGGAAGTTGGAAACACCTCGATCTATGGACGGGGAGGAGCAACCCGTCTGGGTGCGAGTCTCATTTGCACGGCCCATTCCGTCCATTTTCGGTGTTTTTATCTTCCTATCGTAGATTCGGTGGGGAACATTTTATTTCAGTTACAAAACACCAAGAACCGGACTAATTGTGCACCCGACTTAATCAAACATTAGATAATGGATAGGTGGAATATTAGATTCCAATCTAGAGTCAAAACACGAGTTTGGTTAATTCGGTGAAACCGCAGTGACACTTAACTGAATAAGAGTCGTAAAACAAACACACACATGTAATTGGCTTAGAACCTTATCCTAGCTCGTCCTCTATGTTTGCCTCGGTTAGATGCATTGTTTGCCAATCAACCACGGATAATAATTGATTAAATCACGTATATTCGGCCTAATACACAATTCGTTTGTATTCACCGACGCTTATTAGTAATTGTCAGTTGCTTTCTGTATTGTGTCATTTATATCAGTTTTCTTCTGTTTTATTGTTGCTTTTGATGATTTACTGCGGTTCGAGCCCGGACCCATAGGTCACGTGTTGCACGGGGTCCAACGCCCCAAACCATCGAACACGAGGTCCAACATCTCCTAATTCACTGAGCGCGTGCAACCCGAGTGCGGAATGAGATCTAGCCTCGATTCACCGTCATACTCCAAATATGGCCTATGTGGAAGGCAATTTGGATTGGATGCGCGAAACGGGTTTAGATATCACCCGGGAGCTCGATTGGTCCGACGGTTACAGTGGGAACTAATCGGTTCTCCTGCAAACCATCGGTTCAATCGGACCCGACCCCCGGCTCCTTGAGCCCGCGTTGCCTTAATTTGTTTAGCGGTTGGTCGAAACACACGGTGAGCCGGAGTGGAATATTGGCCCAATGTAAACCGATCGGGATCCATTTATTTCATTCAGTTGTATTCTGCAATTATTCGAGTGTATATTGTGAGGATTTTATTTGTATGTTTATTCATATACTTGTAAGGATCCCGGTCGATGAGCAAGAGGTCCGAGTGTCGAATCGGTTAAGTCGGTCTATCGTTACCAAGGGATGAGTGAGCTCGAATAATCATGGTCTTGGTTCGCGCAGGGAATCGATCGTCACGGTCTGAAGAACTGTAACGCTAAGATAGCGAACCGATTCCTTGACTCGCAAGCTTACTCATCCTTCGGGTTCTTGGCCCAACTCAATCGATTCATCGAATTTACGGAGTCAAAACGGGCGAGTCGAGCACAACTCTAAATCACGCGGTAAATAAACAAAATGGCAAGCCTAACAAGCTAGAGTACCGAAAGGGCGTGCGGGATATAGGTCCGCAAGTAATAGAACCCCCGAATTCGGAATTTTCGGTTCCGTACGACCATTGCCTTAGCATTTAGGTGTACCCCGTACCCCTAGACCCGGGTAACTTGCCGGCCCTCGACCTTCGGGTCGTAAAATGGCAAGTGGCGACTCCTTCTCACGTGCGTCCGTCGCGCGTCCCCGGGAAGGTGGACACTCCCCAAGCCGCGTTTGCTTAGGCGCTCGCATGCATGCCCCGACGAGATGAAATTCCGGTACGCACAGCTTGGCGACTCCACTGGGGACACTTAGAGGGTTCGGGCTCATTCCCGCTTGTTTTGTTTGCTTGTCTATTTACCGCTTTCCGCATTTCCCGCTTATCTACTTTACGCACTTTTATTTTCCGCACATGCATTGCACATCATACTAGCTTCTTAGGCACCTTGTCCGACATCCCACAGGCACCAATATAGGAAGCTAGGTTAGTCAGAGGTTCCGAGTAAGGGAACGGATCGAGTCGGCTATGCCACCGAACCGGCCCCCAAAGATCCTCGCTTGATTTCAAGGAATTCACACCCTTGAGTCGGGAGCCCCCATCCCTCGTTAGCGGTTCTCTCAGTAGCACCGAAAACCATGCATACACAGGGACCGTCATGCTGGACCAATTTTACCTTCATGCCGTCAACCGACCCAAAGTCGAGTCCTTGAGTCAGCCCGTAGTTTTCTTTAGGACGGGCATTTTGTTGTTTTTATAAGAAAGAGCGATGTACACTGTAAAGAACGCAACTATAGTTTACTTTTCCGCACTGCATACATTTTTTCGAAAAACCTAGGACATTACATTGATTTGATCCTAAAAATGTTAAGCCGACATCTCCCCCATCTAGGTAAGGATGGACCGCCCGGCTCCCGGTCTTAGACTCGAAGCAATCACGCCGCCAAGGCAGGACATCATGCGCATCTGGAGGACTCTCCGACCGGTGGACCACGCATTCATCCAGGGCATCATCGGAAACGTGGTCATGTTCACCGACACCCCGGTGGACTGAATCTTCCTGAGGGCTGCCGCCGAACTTTGGGATCCTGAGCATGCGGTATTCAACTTCCAGGGGACGGAGTTGGCCCCCACGATCGAGGAATACACGGCACTCGTCCGAAGGCCTACGTCCACGATCCACGGCATCTTCGTGCCTAATCCGTTCACAACCATCCAGGGTCAGCTCTCCAATCTCCTCCACATACCTGCTCAAGACATCCACGAGGAGCTTCACGAGAGGTGGGATCAAGGCATCCGGATTGCATGGCTCTCCGATTGGACGCTCCTCCGCACCATGACGCCTACAACGGCTTCCTATCAGCGCGACGCTTGCCATGGATTCTTGCTCTTGGTCTTTGGCACCCTCATCTTCCCGTACTCGCCGAACCTCATCGACGGGGCTGTAGCCCAAGTCGTCCTCCAAGCGGTGGGAGGCCATAGTTATGTGGAGGCTTTGTTAGCCGAGACCGTTCGGTCTCTTGACTATGTTAGGGAGGTTCGGCGCGGAAGGATGAGAGGATCCCCGCACTTGCTACAGATTTGGCTTCTAGCTCATATCCGCCCCTTTTGTTCATCACATCCGTTCGCCTACATTGCCGACGAGCGCTCGTTGATCGAGCGCCTGGTACCAGTTATCCCACCTCCCGAGCATAGTTTCTCAGAATGGAGGCGCTTTTGGCGAGAGCTGGCGCCCTCACGGTTCCTATGGGTCGCCCGATGGAATCCCGGCGGCCCCATGATCACGGGATGTCCCGGAATTGTGGGAGTCCCCCTTCTCAGCCACTTGGGAAGCACCCTCATATTTCCCGGCCGAGTAATCAGACAACTCGGCGGCTTACAGGACATTCCCGCCGAGGCGGACCACCTACCTTTCCGCCTCCAATGGGCCGAATCCACATCCACGGCCCCCGATAGATTCCTACAGATTCGGGAGATCCGTCGCCAACGGGACGCTAGTGTCATACAGCGCCTGTACTTCCCCGAGCACCCCACCGACGAGGAACGAGCATTCTCTGCCACCTCAGCATACGTGGCCCAGTTCTACCCGCAAGGATCGACACCGCCTCAACGGTCTCAGGCCGCCTCGACTTCCCGCGCTACATCCACCCTCGCCCCCGAAGCCGAATGTTCCACCCGAGCGGCCATGCACGCAGAGCTACGGGCCATCAGGGAGGAACGGGATAGGCTTCGTTGCGAGCTTGTTGACTCCCGCGCAGAGGTCGCGGACTATAGAGAGCTTCAGACACAGTTAACTCGAGCACGCGCCCGGGTCACACACTTAGATCGGGAGATGGCCCGCTTGGATGCGGAGTTGGATCGAGTGCACAAGAGGGCGCGCAACCTTGCCCATCCTTAGGATTAGTAGACGCACTCATTTTTTGCCCTCGCTCGGACCTACGCCACTTTCGAGCGGCCACCGAGCGCAAAGGGATGTCGGCTTTACGTTTATGTTCCTTTCTTTTCTTCTGAATATTCTATTTTGTAAAACCATGGGACTTGGAGCGAATCAATGTAATGACATTAGTGTTTTGAAAGCTCATGCATCTTATACATTTTGTCATTTTACTTAATCCCGCACTTATCATTCGAGTTATCGGTGTCTGTCCTTACACATTCTTGGAATCTAGGTGATTACAACTGGCGTCACACCGCTACCCGACTCGTCAACATCTCAGGATGGCGGAAGGAGACCACGTCGATATTTCCGGAGAAGTCAACCCTTCGGTCCCGACCCTCTCTCAACCACCGCAGACACACGCTTTGCCCCCTCTTACTCCCGCAGGCGTACTCCCGGCATACTCCGGCGCCCTTCCGACGCATCTCCCGCCCCCGGCACCTTTAGGGGCGCCTCTCCCACCGGTCTCATTAACTTCCGCCGCTACTGACGACCGAGCCCGCATTACGGCACTCGAGGGCACAGTCAATCAGATGGCCGCCGACATGGCAGAACTGCTCGCCCTACTCAGAGGGCCGAATCGTGCCTCCTCAAGCTCCACGCCTCCACCGGGGCAGGGACCGACAACCGACCCAGCACCCGGGATTCCACCGACCCAAGCCCCGGAAAATATGGATGCGCCGGCCCCGCCAACGCTGCATACGTCCGTGGCTCAACCTCTCACCAACCCATATCCATCACCGCCGGCCCCCACAGCCGTCCCTCTTCTACCGGCGGCATTCCTCACCTCAGATCAGGTCCTATCCGCACCACCACCTGTTTCCATGCCGGCCCCGGCTATGGCCTACACAATACCTCCGCCGACGGTTTTCCCGACGTCCAACGCGCCCGCTCCAACTCACTTTCGAGCCACGGAGCTTCCTCCCTATCCGACTCTGCAGCCTCACGCCGGCCTCTCCTATCAGGCACCGCCCCCCATAAACACCACCTTCCACGAATCGGGCACGCCGATTCACGCGGCCCAGTTCGCCTCCCCAACGCATTTCTTCCCCGAGGCTGACACCGAACAGGAGCGTAGGCTGAAGCGAATGGAGGAAACGATACGGGCCCTGCAAGCGAACGATGTCCGCCCCGACGCCCGCTATGGCGACTGTAGCCTATTCCCGGGCATACGCCTGCCCCTGAAGTTTAAGGTTCCAGAGTTCAAGACCTATGAAGGCACGACGGATCCGCGCCACCATCTCCGTCATTACCGAGGAAAGATGCTGCAGTATTGGGAATACGAGGAATTTGCCATCCACTCCTTCCAGGATAGCCTGTCAGGATCGGCCCTCGATTGGTTCATGTCGCTGAAGGCCGAAGACATCCCGACGTGGGAGGACCTCTCTCGGAAGTTCATCGACCAGTACCGGTATTGCTCAGAAATGCCTCCCACCCTTTTGGAGCTAAGCACGAAAGAAATGGCGCGGGGCCAAAAGTTTGAGGAGTATGCTACCAAGTGGCGGACTCAAGCAGCGAAGCACATCCCTCCGATCAGCGAGACGCAACAGATCCAACTGTTCCACTCCATGCTAAGAGGAGTGTATTATTCGCATTTGTTGGCCCACACTTCCTCATTCTCCAGTCTGACCGACGCTGGGAAGAAACTTGACATGGGCATCAAGCTTGGGAAGATAGAAGGAACGACCGGAAAGGAGGAGCAGTCATCAAAGAATGCTGCTACTGCGCCATCACCAACGGGTAACAAAAAGGGCAGAGACGCGTCCGTTAATGCCGTCAACCTTGGACACCAAATGCCCATGCCGTACCAGCAGCAATACCCGGCCCTGCCGATTAATTACTCGGCACCACCGGCTTACCCTCCAACACGGGCCCCGCAACCACACGGTCACAATTACACGTCTACCCCTCATTGGGCATCTCCAAATGGGCCCCTAGCTTTAGGAGCTCCACCAACGGCTCAATAAACCCCAAACTTGCAACCCCGACAAGGAGGGCAGGCTAGGCCGCGTCCGCAATACCCGCCTTTACTGGTTCCCCAGTCACAAGTCTATCGCCAACTTCTGGCAGCTAAGGAAATTAGACCCGTGGCCCCTCATCCTCGGTTCAATCCCGCGAATCAGGATCAGAATCTCCGTTGTGAATACCATATGGGCGCTCCGGGGCACACTACAGACGAATGTTACACCCTCCAGGGTAAATTACAGGAGATGATTGAGAAGAACCGACTCTCTTTCAATGAAGTCAAGCCACCGAATGTCCAGGCTAACCCTCTCCCCGACCATGGATCAAGCTCTGACGCGGCTATCGATCTGATCGGTGTTTACCCTAGGGGCAAGGACAACGCCGAAGAGGAAGGGTTGATTTCCCCATGAGACTACCTACGAAAAACGTTCCCTGCGCACGGTCGAAACTATGAGCCGCACGGTGGAAGAGGGACTTTTGTTGTAACTCGAATGCCGATCTTAATGAAAATACCTTCGCATGTTTTGAAATCGTCGCACCTGTATATTCTTTCTCCTCATTTATTTCAAGCACTTTCGCCCGCTGAAAATAATTATTTTCATTGCTAGGTTCCATTCAAATGCAACCAACTGACACAGTGACTTGTGTATTCCGAGCTACGCTTTTGAGACGCCGACCCCACCCTCCGCAGTGGATACTAACCAACAGACAGAGAACCATGCGCCTTGCAAAAACATACTCCTCCTTAAACTCTCTTTTTACATTTATCTTAATACATTCCCAAGCGGACTCCGGACAAGAAAGGGGCATTAGGACAGTTCTCAGGACGCCCTATTGGTTTTGTCGGAATTGTTCGATTCGTCTGTCCTCATGGGATCCGGCTTCTCGAGCCTTCCCTAGGACGGCTGTGCATGCCAACCAGCAATTGGGGAAAGTACGCCTATACGGCTCACGATCACAGTCTGACCACCCCAGGGTGGTGATGATTAGACTCCCGGAATTGAGTGTCCCCCACGCGCGGCACCCACGGGTCGCGCGCTGGATGAGGGAACCTCCCGTGGGTCCACCTTACATTTCTTACCACACATTCCACTGCATAATCGCCTAATGCATTATCCTCTTTGTCATCCTTCACAGGGACACGCCAGTCGCGGGCGAAGAGCGATGCGTGGGTTCACACCTCCCCGAGAACTACAATCGGGTCTTTCTTCCTATACTTTAGTAGGGAAGGGCCCGACAAGGAGGTACCCCCTATGAAGCCGACGACGGAAGCATCCGAACGAGCTACATGCCTTCAGCGCAACCGTCTCAATCGACAAACAAACATGCCTATCGGCTTCGAGAGCACACCTTTCCGGCGTACAACTGATGCTGGAACCACAAGCACGATCGGGGACGATGGTTGTACAAGACGCCCGACACAAATCACAAAGACCGGGGCATCCCCGTCCAACATTCACGCGGAGGCAACCTTGGTCACCCACACTCCTGGGACAATTTTGTTTTCGTTTTAGACAATAGGGGAAAGGACTTGTAAAGTTTGCAAGGACAAAAGAAGCGAAGTTCGGCTTTTGAGTGCACAAGCATCAGACTTCTGAGAAAACCAGCTTTCGCAAAATTGGGCTAGGACAACAAAGTACATCAAGTCTCCATGGGGCGAAGCAAACAAAAGCAGCTTCGATGATGCAAAGTCGAGGAGTTTCAAACAAGTACAAGGGGCACAATACAGACCCCAGCTGCGAGGAAAAAAACAGAGCGAAAAGAAGCGGGATAAACCCGCCAATGAAGAGAGAGAGAAAGGAAGCGGGAAAAACCCGCCAATAAAAAATGGGGCAATGCCGAGGTTCACCAAAAGCACCGACACCCCCGATCCAAAAGAAATGAACAAATCCCAATAAAAAGGAAGCAGCAGTCGCAACTCCTCGACGGAGACAGAGCGTAGCGCACTCGAACGTCGAATCATTCGAGCACTTCGCCCTTGCAAACTCGAGAGATAAAAGAATTGAGCCTGCTAGGTCGAAAACCCCTCGGGGCGACCTAGGCAAAAGCTAGGGCAAAAGAGAGGCATGACCGAAAGTCCCGAGGCGGGCGGTCGTGGCAAAAGGAGAGTTTATATCCTTTAGGTTGAGAGGTGCGGCCCCGAGGTGGGTGACCGTAGCAAAAGGAGAGCAAAACGAGAGATAAACAAAACAGTCGCCCGAGGCTCTCGCACACTGCACGAGCTAGGGATCCCCAAGGGAAATGGCCAGGATGTCTACTCCAACGCGATCCCCAATCGGCTCTTTAACATAACTCAACTTTCCAAGGCGGATTCTTCCCCAGGCGTAGTGGACAACCGAGCACGCCATCCGAGGAGTTTGGCGCAGCCCCCACCGCGGAAAGACAAGAAGGGGGTACATTTCGCTGCAGGCGTGAACCCGTGTATCCTTTTAGCTTGGGGCAACGTGCTCTCTAAGCTTTCTCTTTTCTCCTTGTCATTTACATAACTCCAAAATGGGTCACAGCCACCCTTCAATCGGCTACCACAAAGCCAAAATCCCAGACATTCCTTTCCGGGAGCCTAGTCATAACACGTTGGGAAGACTAGACTGAGGCCTGGTCAAATTTGCGCAGAACTCCCCATGCGGGTCACAAACGCAGCTGCCTTGCGCTACCCTGACGAGAAGGGTCCTAAGCCGACAAGCGCGTAGAACAATCGATAGAGTCGCTAGGGCATCACTGAGAATGTCTTAATATGCCCATGCATGGTCGACAAAAGTCCCTGAAGGCCTCGCATTGAGGCCTTTGAAGGCAAGATCCAGTCGTACTTGCCTAAGCAAAGTTCTTCGCGAGTCACCTAGGGAATCCAAAACTCAAGCATCGTGTGTCACAATGACGTTATCTTCATAAGCATTGATACACCCGTACATCGTTAACGACTCACTACGACTTGCTAATGATGTTAGGATCACAGATGCCAAGCAGCTAGAACCATGGCAGACGTTGATTCCCGGTCTCACGGAATACGTAGGCGCTCACTATTCTGCAGGGCCAAGTCCCACCATCTTCACCTTTATGCAGGGCCAAGTCCCGTCATCACTTTACTGCTTTCAGGACTTCGCGTCCCCGGACTTTGCGTCCGGTTACTGCCTTCAGGACTTCGCGTCCCTGGACTTTGCGTCCGGTTACTGCTTTCCGGACTCCGTGTCCATTTTACTGCTTTCAGGACTTCGCGTCCCCGGACTTTGCGTCCGGTTATTGCTTTCCGGACTCCGCGTCCACTTTACTGCTTTCAGGACTTCGCGTCCCCGGACTTTGCGTCCGGTTACTGCTTTCAGGACTTCGCGTCCATTTTACTGCTTTCCTCGGGCTTCGGCCTAGTGACTTTATCGCTTTCCGGACTTCGCGTCCATTTTACTGCTTTTCTCGGGCTTCGGCCTAGTGACTTTATCGCTTTCCGGACTTCGCGTCCACGGACTTCGCGTCCATTTTACTGCTTTCCTCGGGCTTCGGCCTAGTGACTTTACTGCTTTCCGGACTTCGCGTCCACGGACTTCGCGTCCATTTTACTGCTTTCCTCGGGCTTCGGCCTAGTGACTTTATCGCTTTTCGGACTTCGCGTCCACGGACTTCGCGTCCATTTTACTGCTTTCCTCGGGCTTCGGCCTAGTGACTTTATCGCTTTCCGGACTTCGCGTCCACGGACTTCGCGTCCATTTTACTGCTTTCCTCGGGCTTCGGCCTAGTGACTTTGCTGCTTTCCGGACTTCGCGTCCACGGACTTCGCGTCCATTTTACTGCTTTCCTCGGGCTTCGGCCTAGTGACTTTATCGCTTTCCGGACTTCGCGTCCACGGACTTCGCGTCCATTTTACCGCTTTCCTTAGGCTTCGGCCTAGTGACTTTACTGCTTTCCGGACTTCTCGTCCACGGACTTCGCGTCCACGGACTTCGCGTCCATTTTACTGCTTTCCTCGGGCTTCGGCCTAGTGACTTTATCGCTTTCCGGACTTCGCGTCCACGGACTTCGCGTCCATTTTACTGCTTTCCTCGGGCTTCGGCCTAGTGACTTTACTGCTTTCCGGACTTCGCGTCCATTTTACTACTTTCCTCGGGCTTCGGCCTAGTGACTTTACTGCTTTCCGGACTTCGCGTCCACGGACTTCGCGTCCATTTTACTGCTTTCCTCGGGTTTCGGCCTAGTGACTTTACTGCTTTCCGGACTTCGCGTCCGCGGACTTCGCGTCCATTTTACTGCTTTCCTCGGGCTTCGGCCAAGTGACTTTACTGCTTTCCGGACTTCGCGTTCATTTTACTGCTTCCCACGGGCCTTGGCCCTGCACATGCTGTCGTACGGGGTTTAGACCCCTCATCTAAATTTCATAATGTTCGCTTCCTAATCAGGTGGTTACCCTACGACAGGTCTGGGCACCTTCGCACATCCTCCCTAAGTATCCAACACGAGGGAGCAAGCTATCACAGAGAGCGACGACAGAAGTGGTCGCCGAGGCCAAAAGGGCTGCCTCTCATGATCTTTGGCTACATCCTCTAACCGAGCATGCAACCAAAGAGGGGCAAGCTGTCAGCACCCCATTCTGGCCCACCGGCTTCCCGCACGAGGATTCCCGACCGAAGCTCGGGACACTATTCCTCGCCCGGCAATCAGGGGGCGAATAGGCAAGCACGGGGTCACGAACAACGGGAGAAGAGCTGGGCTACCGAGAAAGACGAAGGAAAGCCATTGGAAGAACGAACGAACAAAGAACCCCGAAATGGCGGAGCTGGCATTGTGGCACTATTCATCACCGAGTCACCGAAGCACCGAAAGGTGCCCAATATGGGACTCCAAAAATCCCTCTCAGTGCCAAAGTGACCAATGACACATCCGGGCGCGCTTCGGAGGTGTCCTGCTTAGGCCGGGGCGTCCCCCAATATCTCACGGACGCCTTTTCTAACAGGGCTCCCGGGGCCCGATCCACTGACAAGTGAACGGCACCCCAAAACGGGCCTACAGGCACCCAGGGACTATCGGGGTCATGGAACAAGCTTCATATGACCTTTCGGAAATCTACGGGGTTTCCCGAGGGACGTTTCAATGGTAGCAAATGCCTCCCGGTGAATATTCGGGGCACATCCATAGAAAACAGAGATCACACCGATCCCCGAACGCCTCAAGACATTCGGGGAACACTGAGAAAGCTCTGGTCACAAGTCCCTAGGTCTTCCCGGGGCAACGATCTTCGGTCAAAGACGACGAGCCAACGATCCCCCACGAGGCAAAAAGGGTCACCGAAACGAACATTAAGGTGCACAAAGAGCAATCGGGGACCGGGGACGCTCAATTCCACTCCGAATGTCCGAATAGGGCAAAACCGATTCTCGAGGCGCCGAGTCGCCCGAACGTCCGTTCACACGACGCATGGCGATATTAGATTCATCCAAATCTTCGTCTTTCAAGCATTCCAAATCTTCAAATTAATCGGACATCGGAGGCCGGACGCGAGCTCAATCAAGTCTCAAGCGTTTGCCGGCTTTTCTCCTAATCGGATGGGACCCACAGCCTAGCCAAGCCAAGCCATCGAGCCGCGGCTCAACCCCAAGCCACGGCTCAACCCTCGGCTCGGATTGGACAGCCCAAGCCGCGGCTCAAGCCCCTCCCACCGTCGGCTCCAACACACCCCCACCACACATTTGACTTTCCCTCCCATCCATCACCTCCCTCCATCCATCCATCACTTCCTATCACATCCTATCACACCCATCACTCCTTCCTTTCCTTTCCCCACACTCTACAAGACATCTACCCCACCCTAATCCCCCTTGGGATTTTCGGCAGCCCACTTAGGGTCCGCTAACCGCGATTAGTTCCTCTTAATCAAGCCATTAGTCATCCCTTTATAAGCCCTTTCACCATTAGACTTAATCACTTCTTCAACTCCACTCTCTCTCAAGCCAATCTCTCTCAAGAACTCTCTCAAACCTCAGCCCATCCCCTCACTTCCGTCCAGCCCGTGCAAAGGCCAAAACCGGCCAAAACCGCCGGAAAACCACCCGGTATTTCCGGTAACCACCCGACCCGACTTAAGCCAAAAATCATCAAACTTCCTAGCCTACATATTTTCCACCCCCTAAGTTCATTTCCGGACTTAGATTTCCAATTTGAAGCCTTTAACATCGAGTTCTGGCCGTGTGAAGAATCGGGCCTCCTAAAGCTTATCCGCGCGCGCCGAGCAACTCCACGCGTGCCATTTCTTCCCACGACTTCGGAGAGTCGTGCCATCACATTCAAAGGGCTCCTCACAACCCTCACCCTCTCTCGTGAAGAGGTGGTCACGATCCGAGGGCCGATCCACCGTGCACGACCTCCATTTTATTGTTTTTCACTTACCGGTTTTTCTGTGATTATACCCGCACTTTCTCTTACATTTTCGGGTACATTCAGGCCTTGGCACGCTCGGGTCTGCCCGTGCACACCTAGATCTGCCTCTTAGGAGTCCAACGAACCTGACCTTGCACCGTGCCGTGACCGGAGCAAGCGTGCCGACCCGTTTTTCCCCAACCTGTCACAGCCGCTGCTTCACGGACGCCCACTGCCCGTGACTCTTGCCGGGTCACCGACCCTCTTGCCGCTTCCCCGACTCTTTCCCTCGTATACCGAGGCTAGGTAACATCTTGCTACAACTTACATGGGTTAGGTTCTTCGATGTTTGTATGTGTGAAGTGTGAATGAAGTCCGAAATAACCGAAGTGCATGCAAGATTTCATTTTTTCTTTTAGATCCGAATTTACCATGCACCCTCATGCAACGTACGTGTTCCATTTTGTTATTTGACGTCTATATGATCGTGTAACATGCATGTATACGTGATGTGGTCCGAATCTTGGGGAATGAAACGGATATAGACTCGAGAGAACCATTGAACCTCCCGGCCGAACCCCCTAGATGATGGGCCGTGAGCCTCCTTGGCTCCCTCGAGTCCATAACCGCTTCATTCTTTCGGATTAGACCATCTCTACGTCCGGGAAGGTTTTAACAGTGGCTAAGAAATGTCTAACGGAGGGAATAGCTCGGAATCTAGGAGGGAGAGTCCATGGATGGTTTGGCTATGTCAAGGGGCTCACGGCCGTGCCCTTGTGAGGGGTGATCCGTGAGGTTCCTTGGCCTAACCGAACCCCTAGGGCTCTTCTTCCTCCTTGATGCCGTGTAATTCCCGTGTACTATCCCTAAGATTATCATGAAATAAATTAAACTCGTTCTTTAATTCCGTGGTTATGATGTGTTGCATGTTTTGTATGCTTATTCATGTAAACCGTGGTCGTGTCAATCCCGATTTAAGGAAATATGTGTTGTCTTCACGTACGGGTTGCTGGATGTATGCAATGATCGGCTAGGAATGACACGAAAGACCCACCGAGACTCGAACCGGGTCAAGGAGCGTTCGGCCGATCACATTTGAGGGATGGCCGAGCCCTCCTTCCCCTCTTTGGAGCCTCGGTTGGTCTTTCCGTCCTTCCAAAGACGACCCTTGGAATTGTTTGTAATTATATCTCTCTTCAGCCATTGTCCACATGATCGTTATTTATTAGACTTGTTAGATTCGAACGTCGCATGTTGAAACCATCACCGCAACATGAATCAATAATCACCGAAGAATTTCATAAATGGGAAAATGGGACTCATTATTCGATTAATTAAATCATTTGGACCAAATAATAGGATAAATTGATTACTAATTCGTAAATGCATCGACAATTCACGGAACGGCGGGAATGCCCTTTTCATCAAAAATTCACAATTTTAAAATATCGAGTCGCGTAACACGAATAGAATTGATGTCTAGGGAGCAATCACGCGCCATGGCTTGAGTCCGGGCCCAATTTGAGGCGACCCGAGTCGGGGCACGAGAGTCTTTCTTAGGCTCCTCCGTGTGACGCAAATCTCCAATTTATATACGAACATCACAATTTTATCATCCAAGGGCATGACCGTCATTCCATGATTCACCGATGCCCTAGGCGCTAGGAAGTTGGAAACACCTCGATCTATGGACGGGGAGGAGCAACCCGTCTGGGTGCGAGTCTCATTTGCACGGCCCATTCCGTCCATTTTCGGTGTTTTTATCTTCCTATCGTAGATTCGGTGGGGAACATTTTATTTCAGTTACAAAACACCAAGAACCGGACTAATTGTGCACCCGACTTAATCAAACATTAGATCATGGATAGGTGGAATATTCGATTCCAATCTAGAGTCAAAACACGGGTTTGGTTAATTCGGTGAAACCGCAGTGACACTTAACTGAATAAGAGTCGTAAAACAAACACACACATGTAATTGGCTTAGAACCTTATCCGAGCTCGTCCTCTATGTTTGCCTAGGTTAGATGCATTGTTTGCCAATCAACCACGGATAATAATTGATTAAATCACGTATATTCGACCTAATACACAATTCGTTTGTATTCACCGACGCTTATTAGTAATTGTTAGTTGCTTTCTGTATTGTGTCATTTATATCAGTTTTCTTCTGTTTTATTCTTGCTTTTGATGATTTACTGCGGTTCGAGCCCGGACCCATAGGTCACGTGTTGCACGGGGTCCAACGCCCCAAACCATCGAACACGAGGTCCAACATCTCCTAATTCACTGAGCGCGTGCAACCCAAGTGCGGAATGGGATCTAGCCTCGATTCACCGTCATACTCCAAATATGGCCTATGTGGAAGGCAATTTGGATTGGATGCGCGAAACGGGTTTAGATATCACCCGGGAGCTCGATTGGTCCGACAGTTACAGTGGGAACTAATCGGTTCTCCTGCAAACCATCGGTTCAATCGGACCCGACCCCCGGCTCCTTGAACCCGCGTTGCCTTAATTTGTTTAGCGGTTGGTCGAAACACACGGTGAGCCGGAGTGGAATATTGGCCCAATGTAAACCGATCGGGATCCATTTATTTCATTCAGTTGAATTATGCAATTATTCGAGTGTACATTGTGAGGATTTTATTTGTATGTTTATTCATATACTTGTAAGGATCCCGGTCGGTGAGCAAGAGGTCCGAGTGTCGAATCGGTTAAGTCGGTGTATCGTTACCAAGGGATGAGTGAGCTCGAATAATCATGGTCTTGGTTCGCGCAGGGAATCGATCGTCACGGTCCGAAGAACTGTAACGCTAAGATAGCGAACCGATTCCTTGACTCGCAAGCCTACTCATCCTTCGGGTTCTTGGCCCAACTCAATCGATTCATCGAATTTACGGAGTCAAAACGGGCGAGTCGAGCACAACTCTAAATCACGCGGTAAATAAACAAAATGGCAAGCCTAGCAAGCTAGATTACCGAAAGGGCGTGCGGGATATATGCCCGCACGTAATAGAACCCCCGAATTCGGAATTTTTGGTTCCGTACGACCATTGCCTTAGCATTTAGGTGTACCCCGTACCCCTAGACCCGGGTAACTTGCCGGCCCTCGACCTTCGGGTCGTAAGGCAAGTGGCGACTCCTTCTCACGTGCGTCCGTCGCGCGTCCCTGGGAAGGTGGACACTCCCCAAGCCGCGTTTGCTTAGGCGCGCGCATGCATGCCCTGACGAGATGAAATTCGGGTGCGCACAAGGAGCTTAACAACTGGACCTCAGTCCTGCGCTATTTGGCTGTTGTGCGTACCCGAATTTGATCTCGTCGGGGCACGCATGCGCGCTTTTGGATCGCGCGGCTTGGGAATGTCCACCTTCCCGTGGGGATGCGCGACGGACACGCGTGAGAAGGAGTCGCCACTTACTGTTTACGACCCGTAGGTCGAGGGCCGTTGAGTCGCCCGGGTCTAGGGGTACGGGGTACACCTAAATGCTAAGGCAATGATCTGTGCGGAACCGGAAAATCCGTGTTCGGGGGTTCATGTTACGTGCGGGCCTATATCCCGCACGCCCTTTCGGTACTATGGTTTGCTAGGCTTGCATGTTTTATGATTTACCGCATGAATTAAGCTGCATTCGGCTCGCACGTTTTGACACCGAAGATTCGGTGAATTAAACGATGTCGGTTGAGAAGCCGAGAGAGAAGTAAACCCGTATGTCGGGGAGTTGGTTCACAATCTTGCGTTACAGTTCATCGAACCATGGAGGTTGAATCCCTGCGTGAACCAAAACCGCGAGATCTTGGATTTACTTGTGTCTGGGCAAGCATTAGACCGATTCGATTAATTCGACTCTTAGACCGTTCGCTCACCGACTGGAATTCTTACAGAACAAATGTACAAAATAAAAGTCCTTACAATGCTCTCGAAAACAATAAATACAAATTACAAAAAGGGTCGAATTCCAGTCGTTTCGCGTTCGGTTATTATTCCACTCTAACTCGCCGTGAGTTTAGGGAAAAAGACCGAAGAACTGAAATTCAATGGACGCTCTCACTGAATAGGGCGTTGGACCCTGTGAGTGTTGATTAGGGCGTTGAACCCTGTGCTCGATGATTAGGGCGTTGAACCCTAATATTATTCGTCCTAGGGATCAGGCTCGACCCGCATGGCAAACAGGTGCGGAAAGATAACACGCAACATGTAAATAACAGACAAGGTGTTTGTTATTATCGAGTGTACGTGTTTTAACAAGTTGTTAATCCGGGGTATTTTGGCATGCAAATCCTACCCTAGACAAACAAGCACGTGCCAATGTTTTAGCATTCGGCTTTGTTTTGAGAACTTGACAAAGAGAGTCAAATCTCATGTGTGTGGATTGCTTTTACAGTTGTTCTGTATTGTGACACTGAATTTCCACTGAATTAGCCAAACTCATGTTTCGACTCTAGATTTGGAATCTAGAATTCCTCCTAACCATTATCTAGTGTTTGGTTAAGTCGAGTGAAAGGTTAATCAGCATTTTGCATGTTTTCTGACAGAGATAACCGTTCTAGTTACTCGAGTCTATGTTAGGATGACAGAAACTCATCAGTTAGATAAGAAAGGGCTATGCAGATGAACCTGCACCTGAACAGGTAGCCCGTTCTTGTCCCATACTGTAGTGTTTCTGTCATGCTAACCCTAAGAGTGTCGCTGAATTGTGAAAAGACGATTTTGCCTTTTATTTGAAAATTATTTTCAGAAAAGGGGAAACATCGCAGTGCGGGCCACCTCGGCCTGTAGCCGGTGTCGACCAATTCCCTGGATCGTCCAGGGTTGTGCAAGAACCCCGAAAAAGCCAAAGAACCGGTCGATCTGCCCGGAAGTGATCTAGAAAGATCTTCTGTATCCTGACCTGAGCTACCTGGAATCAGGTAAACATTCAAGTTGAGACACAGAAACCCTTTTCAGACATCCATGCTACATCGGACCGCGCGTTTCGGATTTTGAAATTGATAAGTTTGAAACGGGCACCAACGTCATTTGACAACTCATCGACGCGAGTTATCAGTTAATGGCCAATTCGTGTAAACCTTATCAGTGTGAAGTGGGTTTAATCATGTGAGCGTCCCGATTAACCCGTTTGTGGAATTAATGCTTAAGGGTTGTGCCGAATGCATTAATTGTAAAAACGATTCGTGACTCGGCGACCAAGACGGGTCAAGAAAGACCGAGGAAGATTCGGCCAACGATGGCCGAAACACCCTTTGGTCCTAATAGGCCCGAAAGGGTCTCCGAATTGCGAATCCATGCATATTTTGGTTTGGAAAGACATTTCATGTGAAATTCTCGATGTAATTGAACTTGCAAATTACACGAAATCCGAGAACGGATTTAAAACGGGAAGAGGAAGCCTCATGGAACCTGAATAACTCCATGAGACTCTCGGCCTATTCTCCTTGGATAAAGCCGAGAGGTCTCATGGCTTGTATTTGGTTTCACGAGTTTTCCCAGTCTTGTTTTGAATCGTTTCTCGCATGCTCAAACATCAAACATGTTAAATAACACGATTAAACGAAAGTCGGTATTATCATGATTTAAATAACACATTCAAACATGCAAACATGCACAAACATATTATTAAAGGAATCGCTAAAACAATACCGACTTCATGGATGTGAGAAAAACGATAAAACCCAGGAAACAATTTAAATCGGGGCAAAGGAATCCGGTCTTGACCCAAAAAGGTCAAGAAAGCTCTAGGTTACCTCATGGAGAGGTTAACCCGAATGATCTCGGCTCCTCTAAGTCGGGAATGGTCATACCTAGTCCCGAGATGCGGGATGGTACCTTCAAGAGTCGGGTTGGACCGTTGATGGGTCGGGTTTGGGCTGTTTTCCGTTGAACAGACCCGAATGGCACCAAACAGACCTGAATGGAAGGGTGGACAGACCCGACTGGCACAAGTCGGGTCGGACGTCGCCACGGAGGTTCCCGATGGAATTTTGAGGCAAGGTCGGCGGCCTTGGATAGCCAAGGGACTCCTATAGGTGACCGTGGTGGTCGTTTGTTCCCAGGGTTGTCGGGTCGACCCGTACAGTCCTGCAAAAATCACCCAAAACAGAGCATGTCTGGAAACTGGCCCGACTGGGCAGTTTTCGGGTCGGAATTCATAACGATGGATTCCGATGGAATTTTTGAGCAAGGCCAACGTATCCTGACTCCTAACTGACCCCTGGAGGTGGTAGAAGTGGTCGTTCATCGAAAAGGGTCACGGATCGACCCGATCTGCAAGAAAACCGAACAGACAGTCAGAAACGCCGGCCCGACTGAGCAGTTTTCGGGTCGGAATTCATAACGGTGGATTCCGATGGAATATTTGAGCAAGGTCGGTGGCTCCCGACTCCTAACGAACCCCCGGAGGTGTTTGATGGGTTTTGAAAGTTCAGACCGACTCGAGAAGGTGAGAAAACAGGGTTGGAAGTTTGGACCCGGCTGGGCCAAAACTGTGCTCGGTTCTGTACTGAGCTGATTCTCTAACTTAGAGGCTTCAAACTTGAAATCTAAGCTCGGAAATGGATATAGGGGGTCGAAAACATGTAGGATATGAAGTTTGGTGAAGTTTGGATTTAAGTCGGGATGGATTCCGACTTAAGTCTTGAGTGTTTTGCTTGGTTTTTGGGTGGTTCTTGCTTGCTGCGATTTTTGCTGAAGTTCTTGGGAGGTTGAGAGCATTTGTTTGAGTGAGAAATGCTAGAGAGGGAGTGCAAGATGAGTTGTGTTTAAGTTAATGATGCAATGGGCTTATAAAGGAAGACTAAATGACAATATTAAGTGGAGTTAAGTGCAATTAAGTGGTGCTTAGGGGATCCGAATTTTGGAGGGAAGATTAGGGTGGGGAAGTTGTCATGTTGAGTGTAGGGGAAGTTAGGGGAAAGTGGATGGGAGGTGATGGATGGGAGAAGGGAAGTGATGGGTGTAAGAAGATATTTTGAAAATGTGTGGTGGAGGCTCATTTGGCTTGTCTTTAGAGGAGAGCCATGGCTCGCGGCTCGGCTCGGCTTGGCTAGCTCAAGGGTCCCACTTGATTAGGAAGAAAGCCGGAAAATGCTTAAGACCCGATTGAGCTTGCATCCGACCTCCGATGTCCAATTAATTTGAAGATTTGGAATGCTTGAACTACGAGGATTTGAATGAGCCCAATATCGCCATGCGTCGTGTGGACGAACGTTCGGGCGACTCGGCGCCTCGGGAGTCGGTTTCGCCCCGTTTGGACGTTCGGAGTGGAATTTAGCGCCCCTCGACCCCCTGATTGACCTTTGTGCATCCTTGCATTTGTTTTGACGATCCTTTTGCCCCGCGGGGGATCGTTGGCCCGTTGTCCTCGGTCGGGGACCGTTGGCCCGGGAAGGCCTAGGGACTTCGACCGGGATTTTCTCAGTGTGCCCTGAATGCCTTGAGGTGCTTGGAGGTTATCGTGAGATACTCAGAGATCGTTGTGGTCTCTGCTTTCCGTGGAAATACCCGAAGGTTCACCGGGAGGCGCTCGTGATCACTGAAGCGTACTTCGGGAGATCGAGCCGAGTTCCGGAAGGTTGTCTGAAACTTGTTCCCCGGCCCTGGTGGTCCCTGGGCGCCTGTAGACCCGTTTTGAGGGGCCGTTTGCTTGTCAGTGGAGCGAACCCCGGGAGCTCTGTCAGAAAAGGCGTCCGTGGGAGATCGGGGTGTCCCGGCTTAAGCAGGATGTCCCGGAAATGCGCCCGGACGTGTCATTAGTCATTTTGGCACTGGGAGGGATTTTTGGAGCCCCATATTGGGCACCTTTCGGTGCTTCGGTGACTCAGTGATGAATAGTGCCACAGTGCCAGCTCCGTTGTTTTCGGGATTCCTCGTTCGTCTGTTCTTCTGACTGCTTTCTTCCGCCTTTCTCAGTGGACCGTGTTTTTCTTTATTGTTCATGACCCCGTGCCCGCCTATTTGCCTCCGATTGCCGGGCGATGAATAGTGTCCCGAGCTTCAGTCGGGAATCCTTGTGCGGGAAGCCGGTGGGCCAAAATGGGGTGCTGACAGCTGTGATCGCCGATGTGTAAGACTTATCTATGTATGAGATGTGTTCCACGTGTCGGCGTAGCCGTAGGCCACACGACGGAAGGGGGAACTCTGTTATGGCTTCATGATCCTTACTATCAATGAATTCCCTATATGCATTTTTTGAATCCTTGTCTATGTCATTCTCTCTTCCTTACTCTTTTGTTCATATCATTCTAAATTTCTCTAAGACAACTCTTTCAATTCTCCAGACTCCACTCGAATCCAAATCCTCGACGCGTTGATTCGAACCCATCCGAAGAATGTCTCGGAGAGCCCGGACCCATATACTTCGGGGAAGGGCTCGACGGAGACAGTCTAGTGCCTGAGATAGAAGAGAGTTTGCGCCGCCTCGAGGATCGCCAACTCACCCCGCTCGAGCCGACAGAAGAGATCAACGTGGGTACCCAAGAGGAGCCCCGCATCCTAAAGATCGGCACAAGCCTCGACCCAACACAACGGGTCCGAATGATCGATTTCTTGACCAGGTATCAAGAAGTTTTTGCCTGGTCCTACGCCGACATGTCGGGGCTAGACCCGTCAATAATGAAGCACTTCCTCCCGTTGGACACCGAGAAGTTCCCGCCCAAACGACAACAATTGCGACGGCAACGGGCAAGCCTCCTTCTCCGCATCAAGGAGGAGGTTGTCAAACAGATCAACGCGGGCTTTCTCGAGGTCTGCAACTACCCCGAATGGGTGGCAAACATCATACCGGTGGAGAAGAAAGATGGAAGGGTCCGAGTATGCGTCGACTATCGAGACCTCAATAAGGCCAGCCCCAAGGACAATTTTCCCTTGCCCCACATCGACATACTAGTCGATAACACGGCGCGCCACGCCTAGTTTTCTTTCATGGACGGTTTCTCCGGATACAACCAAATTCGGATGGCCGAGGAAGACAAGATCAAGACGACGTTCACTACCATGTGGGGAACCTTTTGTTACCGCGTCATGCCTTTCGGCCTCAAGAACGCCGGAGCAACTTATCAGAGGGCCATGGTCACGTTATTCCACGACATGATGCACAAGGAAGTCGAGGTCTACGTCGACGACATGATTGCCAAGTCCAAAGAAGGAGAGGACCACCTCGTTAATCTGAAGCGTCTCTTCAATCGTTTAAAGGAGTACAAGCTTCGGCTTAATCCGGCGAAATGCACGTTCGGCGCTCGATCGGGAAAATTACTAGGATTCGTGGTCAGCGAGCGCGGCATCGAAGTAGATCCCGATAAAGTCAAGGCGATCAAGGAGCTTCCTCCGCCATCTTCGGTCCGCGAAGTACGAGGCTTCTTGGGGCGGTTGAATTACATCGCACGATTCATTGCGAACCTGACAGACAAATGCCAACCACTCTTTCGCTTGCTCCGCAAGAACGCGGCGATTGAATGGGACGAAGAATGTCAGAAGGCCTTTGACACCATCAAGGCGTATTTGGTCCGACCACCGGTATTGGTCCTGCCTACACCGGGTCGTCCCCTCGTACTTTATCTAACGGTACGCCGCCAATCATTAGGATGCATGTTGGGACAAGAGGAGGAGTCCGCGCACACGGAGCGCGCGATCTACTATCTGAGCAAAAAGTTCACCGATGGAGAGTCCAATTACCCGGAAATCGAGAAGATGTGCTGCGCATTGGTGTGGGTCATGCAAAGGCTCCGACAATACACGCTCTATCACACGGTCCGCTTGCTGTCAAAGGCAGACCCCTTGAAGTACTTACTCGACAGTCCCTCCTCCACGCGGAACCTCGCCAAATGGCGTTGTCAATTGACGGAATATGATATCGAGTACGTGTCCCGCACTTCGGTCAAGGGGCAAGCGATTGCGGATCATTTGGCAGAATTCCCAATTGAAGACCACACACCAATTAATCCCGACTTCCGAGATGAGGGAATCCTCCGAGTAGACGACGAGGGAGAGGAGCCGGGATGGAAGATGTATTTCGACAGTGCTGTCAATTCCATGGGATCAGGTATCGGCGCAATACTGATATCCTCGGACGGATACTATTACCCAGTAGCGGCAAAGATCGACTTCCCGTGCACCAATAATGTGGCCGAGTACGAGGCATGTATTCTCGGTCTCCAAGCGGCGTTGGATTTCAAAGTAAAAGAGCTCGAAGTGTTCGGCGATTCTATGCTCACTATCTTCCAAACACTGGGGCAATGGAAGACGAAAGACGAGAAACTAGTGCCGTATCACGAGTACCTCGAGAAGTTAACCGAGAACTTCGAGGACATCTCATTCACCTATACGCTCGCCTCCATGGTGAGCATCACGAGGGAGAACCTTATCAAGCCCCTCGAGATCGAGATAGCAGAAGGACCGGCACATTGCAACGCGATTGAAGCATCCGAGGCGAAGCCGTGGTACGAAGACATCAAGAACCTTCTGCGAACCGGCCATACCCCCCATTCGCACACCGCCGCGATCGGAAGACTCTCAGACGCCTCGCGATACACTACTTCTTGAGCGGCGAGATACTTTACCGCCGCTCCTTCGACTCCACACTCCTCCGGTGCATCGACGAGCACGAATCGCGACGTCTCATGGAGGAAGTGCACGGGGGAAACTGTGGACCTCACATGAACGGCCTCATGCTTGCTAAGAAGATCATGCGCTTGGGTTATTATTGGTCCACCATGGAGACTGATTGTGTGAAGCATGTCAGGCATTGTCACCGATGTCAGGTCTACGCCGATCAAATCAAAGCGCTGCCCAACGAATTGCGCCCCATGACGGCACCATGGCCTTTTTCAATGTGGGGAATGGATGTGATCGGCCCGATCAACCCCAAAGCGTCCAACGGTCACATGTTCATTTTGGTGGCAATTGACTACTTTACCAAGTAGATCGAAGCCGTCACTCTTGCGTCAGTCACCGCAAAGGCCGTGGCCCGTTTTCTCAGACGTGACATCATTGCCCGATACGGGGTCCCTGCGACAATCATCACAGACAACGCCAAGAACCTGAACAACAAGGTCATCGACGAGCTTTGTGCACAATTCAAAATCCGACACCGCAATTCCACCCCGTACCGTCCCCAAATGAACGGTGCGGTGGAAGCGGCGAATAAGAACATCAAAAAGATCATCGAAAAAATGACGGTGAACTATAAGGATTGGCACGAGATGCTCCCCTATGCACTCTTGGCGTACCGTACATCCATACGGACCTCAACCGGGGCAACCCCATACTCGCTAGTCTATGGCATGGAGGCCGTCCTCCCAATCGAAGTAGAGATCCCTTCCATGAGGATTCCTGCCGAGGCTGAGCTTGAAGAAGCGGAATGGGCAAAGCAGCGGTATGAACAGTTAAATTTCATTGATGAGAAGAGGCTGAAAGCGCTATGCCACGGATAGTACTATCAACAAAGAATGGCTCGAGCCTTCAACGCAAGAGTCCGCCACCGCGATTTCAACCCCGGTGACCTCATTTTGAGTAAAGTCCTACACGTCACGCCGGACTCTCGAGGGAAGTTCTCGTACAAATACGATGGCCCCTTCGTCGTCAAAGAGGTTTTCTCCGGAGGAGCGGTCGTCTTGAGCGACATGGACGGCACTGAAAATGCCCTTCCCGTCAACGCTGACGCCATTAAGAAGTATTATCCGTGAACACTTGTATATTCTTTATTCTTCGGGCTCCGTGCCCCTTTCATTGTAAGACATTTCTATTTCCGTGGACGAGCTTCAATTCCCACAATGTATCCAACACTAAGTTTTCTTGAGAGAAAAATAAATTTTCCCGCTAGGTCGAAAACCTCCTTGAGGCGGCCTAGGCAAAAACTAGGGAACGAGTGGCGCGACTTAAAATCCCGCAAAAAGGGGGTCGCGGCAAAAGGAGAGCACAAATCACTCCCTCACTAGGTCGAAAACCTCTTTGAGGCGGCCTAGGCAAAAGTTAGAGGACCCGAGGGGTACGATCCCACCCAAACATGGGGAATCGTAGCAAAAGGTGAGCATTCATGTGAGAGAAATTAAATAAAATACCCCGCTAGGCCGTCACGCATCCCACGACCTAGGCAAAAGTTAGGGGACAATGTCGGCTTGACCATGAAAGAAAAGCGACACTTTCCTTGTGAAGCTACACCGAGTAGTGGTTCGGCACTCTCCGACGCAAGCAAACTCTCTTCAACTCTCCAGGTTTGAGGCCCACTTCGAAATGGGGGTCGAATCAACGTATCCTTGACTTGGAGGATTCCATAAGATCCATCCTTTTACCTTTACGCACGTGTTCTACGGGTCACCCGTTTCAGAAAAGCCATTCTCCGACAGGGACACGACCACCCTACAATGGTCACCGATATCAAATCCCCGACGCATCTTTACATAGATTCCTCTTACGTATGCCTGTCTCGCCGACTAAGTGCATCTGACGCCCTTTGTAGGTTCCTTCATTTCCATGCACAGGTGTGATCGGGAATCCCAGGAGGCATCTCCTTCATGACGAACGCGCATTTGGCTTGTGCGGCAGATCGGGGCACCGAACCAAACGAAGGGCATGATAAGGAACCCTTTCGACCCTGACTCAAGGAAACGACAAATGACAAGCTCAACCTGGAATGGGACAATCTGCCTCTGCCGACGTCCCCGACGAACCGCTTAGCATCCTTCCCCACCCTTACTTCCCATCGCTCTCTCCATTTTACTGCTTTCCTCGGGCTTCGGCCTAGAGACTTTATTGCTTTCCGGACTTCGCGTCCACGGACTTCGCGTCCATTTTACTGTTTTCCTCGGGTTTCGGCCTAGTGACTTTATCGCTTTCCGGACTTCGTGTCCATTTTACTACTTTCCTCGGGCTTCGGCCTAGTGACTTTATCACTTTCCGGACTTCGCGTCCACGGACTTCGCGTCCATTTTACTGCTTTCCTCGGGCTTCGGCCTAGTGACTTTATCGCTTTCCGGACTTCGCGTCCACGGACTTCGCGTCCATTTTACTGCTTTCCTCGGGCTTCGGCCTAGTGACTTTACTGCTTTCCGGACTTCGCGTCCACGGACTTCGCGTCCATTTTACTGCTTTCCTCGGGCTTCGGCCTAGTGACTTTATCGCTTTCCGGACTTCGCGTCCACGGACTTCGCGTCCATTTTACTGCTTTCCTCGGGCTTCGGCCTAGTGACTTTACTGCTTTCCGGACTTCGCGTCCACGGACTTCGCGTCCATTTTACTGCTTTCCTCGGGCTTCGGCCTAGTGACTTTATCGCTTTCCGGATTTCGCGTCCACGGACTTCGCGTCCATTTTACTGCTTTCCTCGGGCTTCGGCCTAGTGACTTTATCGCTTTCCGGACTTTGCGTCCACGGACTTCGCGTCCATTTTACTGCTTTCCTCAGGCTTCGGCCTAGTGACTTTACTGCTTTCCGGACTTCGCGTCCATTTTACTGCTTTCCTCGGGCTTCGGCCTAGTGACTTTACTGCTTTCCGGACTTCGCATCCACGGACTTCGCGTCCACGGACTTCGCGTCCATTTTACTGCTTTCCTCGGGCTTCGGCCTAGTGACTTTATCGCTTTCCGGACTTCGCGTCCACGGACTTCGCGTCTATTTCACTGCTTTCCGGACTTCGCGTCCATTTTACTGCTTTCCACGGGCCTTGGCCCTGCACATGCCGTCGTACAGGGTTTAGACCCCTCATCTAAATTTCATAATGTTCGCTTCCTAATCAGGTGGTTACCCTATGACAGGTCCGGGCACCTTCGCCCATCCTCCCTAAGTTTCCAACACGAGGGAGCAAGCTATCACAGAGAGCGACGACAGAAGTGGTCGCCGAGGCCAAAAGGGCTGCCTCTCATGATCTTTGGCTACATCCTCTAACCGAGCATGTAACCAAAGAGGGGCAAGCTGTCAGCACCCCATTTTGGCCCACCGGCTTCCCACACGAGGATTCCCGACTGAAGCCCGGGACACTATTCATCGCCCGGTAATCAGGGGCCAATATGCGGGCACGGAGTCATAAACTATGGGAGAAAAGCTAGTCCACTGAGAAAGATGAAAGAGAGCGGTCAGAAGAATAAACGGACAAAGAACCCCAAAAAAACCACGGAGTTGGCACTATGGCACTATTCATCACCGAGTCACCGAAGCACCGAAAGGTGCCCAATATGGGGCTTCAAAAATCCTTCTCAGTGCCAAAGCAACCAATGACACGTCCGGGTGCATTTCCGGGGCATATTGCTTAAGCCGGGACACCCCGATCCCTCCCGGATGCCTTTTCTGACAGAGCTCCCGGGGTTCGCTCCACTGACAAGCAAACGGCCCCTCAAAACGGGTCTACAGGCGCCCAGGGACCACCAGGATCGGGGAACAAGCTTCAGACAACCTTCCGGAAGTCGGTTCGGTTTCCCGAAGTACGTTTCACTAGTCACGAACGTCTCCCGGCGAACTTCCGGGGCACTTCCACGGAAAACAGAGATCACAATGATCTCTGAGCACCTCACAATAATCCCCGAGCACCTCAAAGCATTCAGGGCACACTGAGAAAATCCCGGTCAAAGTCCCTAGGTCTTCCCGGGCCAACGGTCCCCGACCGAGGACGACGAGCCAACAATCACCCGCGGGGCAAAAGGGTCGCCGAAACGAATGCAAGAAGGCACAAAGATCAATTGGGGATCAAGGGACGCTAAAATCCACTCCGAACGTCCGAACAGGGCAAAATCGACTCCCGAGGCGCCGAATCGCCCGAACGTCCGTTCACGCGACGCATGGCGATATTAGATTCATCCAAATCTTCGTCTTTCAAGCATTCCAAATCTTCAAATTAATCGGACATCGGAGGTCGGACGCGAGCTCAATCAAGTCTCAAGCGTTTGCCGGCTTTTCTCCTAATCGGATGGGACCCACAGCCTAGCCAAGCCAAGCCATCGAGCCGCGGCTCGACCCAAAGCCACGGCTCAACCCTCGGCTCAGATTGGACAGCCCAAGCCGCGGCTCAAGCCCCTCCCACCGTCGGCTCCAACACACCCCCACCACACATTTGAATTTCCCTCCCATCCATCACCTCCCTCCATCCATCCATCACTTCCTATCACATCCTATCACACCCATCACTCCTTCCTTTCCTTTCCCCACACTCTACAAGACATCTACCCCACCCTAATCCCCCTTGGGATTTTCGGCAGCCCACTTAGGGTCCCTTAACCGCGATTAGTTCCTCTTAATCAAGCCATTAGTCATCCCTTTATAAGCCCTTTCACCATTAGACTTAATCACTTCCTCAACTCCACTCTCTCTCAAGCCAATCTCTCTCAAGAACTCTCTCAAACTTAATCACTTCCTCAACTCCACTTCCTAGCCCACATATTTTCCACCCCCTAAATCCATTTCCGGACTTAGATTTCCAATTTAAAGCCTTTAACATCGAGTTCTGGCCGTGTGAAGAATCGGGCCTCCTAGAGCTTATCCGCGCGCGCTGAGCAACTCCACGCGTGCCATTTCTTCCCACGACTTTGGAGAGTCGTGCCATCACGTTCAAAGGGCTCCTCACAACCCTCACCCTCTCTCGTGAAGAAGTGGTCACGATCCGAGGGCCGATCCACCGTGCACGACCTCCGTTTTATCGTTTTTCACTTACCGGTTTTTCTGTGATTATACCCGCACTTTCTCTTACATTTTCGGGTACATTCAGGCCGTGGCACGCTCGGGTCTGCCCGTGCACACCTAGATCTGCCTCTTAGGAGTCCAACGAACCCGACCTTGCACCGTGCCGTGACCGGAGCAAGCGTGCCGACCCGTTTTTCCCCAACCTGTCACAGCCGCTGCTTCACGGACGCCCACTGCCCGTGACCTCTTGCCGGGTCACCGACCCTCTTGCCGCTTCCCTGACTCTTTCCCTCGTATACCGAGGCTAGGTAACATCTTGCTCCAACTTAGATGGGTTAGGTTCTTCGATGTTTGTATGTGTGAAGTGTGAATGAAGTCCGAAATAACCGAAGTGCATGCACTTCGAGGACAACACTCCAGGCACTCAGTTACATCGCAATCAGTTGGCGAGCAATGAAACGTCCCACCACAGCATTGATTGCGACATGGACGAAATCAACGAGGGAAGGAACACAATGATTCCTTCCACACCTCACACCACTCCCCAGTGTTTGCATTTACTTCTCACACATTTATTTCTGCAATGCACTTTCATTAGCGTGCACCCTCTCAGGACTGCAGTGCACATTTATTTCCGCAATGCACTTTCATTAGCGTGCACCCTCTCAGGACTGCAGTGCACATTTATTTCCGCAATGCACTTTCATTAGCGTGCACCCTCTCAGGACCGCAGTGCACATTTATTTCCGCAATGCACTTTCATTAGCGTGCACCCTCTCAGGACCGCAGTGCACATTTATTTCCGCAATGCACTTTCATTAGCGTGCACCCTCTCAGGACTGCAGTGCACATTTATTTCCGCAATGCACTTTCATTAGCGTGCACCCTCTCAGGACTGCAGTGCACATTTATTTCCGCAATGCATTTTCATTAGCGTGCACCCTCTCAGGACTGCAGTGCACATTTATTTCCGCAATGCATTTTCATTAGCGTGCACCCTCTCAGGACTGCAGTGCACATTTATTTCCGCAATGCACTTTCATTAGCGTGCACCCTCTCAGGACCGCAGTGCACATTTATTTCCGCAATGCATTTTCATTAGCGTGCACCCTCTCAGGATTGCAGTGCACATCGCAAGTCCACCGGGTAGGCGCCTTTGAACCATGCAGTTCATTCGGTATGCGCCCCGTGCATATTGCAAACTCGCCGAGCAAGCGCTCGTGCATCTCGCAAGTCCACCGGGTAGGCGCCTTTGAACCATGCAGTTCATTCGGTATGCGCCCCGTGCATATTGCAAACCCTTCGGGTCAGTCCCGACTACTTTTCCTGCATTGGGGTCAGTCCCCTTCGGGTCAGTCCCGACTACTTTTCCTGCATTGGGGTCAGTCCCCTTCGGGTCAGTCCCGACTACTTTTCCTGCATTGGGGTCAGTCCCCTTCGGGTCAGTCCCGATTACTTTTCGTGCATATTACAAACCCCTTCGGGTCAGTCCCGATTACTTTTCTTGCATTGGGGTCAATCCCCGTCGGGTCAGTCCCGACTTTAATTGCCTGTTTCAGCTTTGTTCCGAACTCTACATGTTATTGTGCACATCTCACCATATTCCCTCTTATTAGGTACAACATCCTACATATCCAAAACAAAAAGGAGAGGGCCATATAGGAAATTCCATTTTGATCATTGCTATCAAACTGGGGTGCTTTTGAAATCTTTGATTGCATCCTCTACTCGAGCAAGCAGTCAAAGAGGGGCAAGCTGTCAGCACCCCATTTTGGCTCACCATTCCAAACAATGATATTAGCAATGACCCAAGCCACGACTTGAGCAGAATACAGAAAACGGCTCGGCAGAGCAAGAAATCACTATTCATCCTCAAGTTGGCAAAATTGAGCAAATGGCCCATGGACATGACAGAAGGACTCTAGGGGTCACCAAAGGGGAACAGAGCGACCAAAGAACTCAACAATGTCCAAAACCGGCGTTTTCAGTGTATTACACGGACGGCACTATTTTCCGATAGTTCGCTCGGTCATCGGAAGATAGTGAATATTGGACTCCAAAAATCCACACCAGTGCCAAATAGATGAAGAGTGTCCCCAAAGGCATTTTGCAAATCATCTGTTCTATACAGAACAACTTTCTGTATACAGACAACTTTTCAGTGGAAGTCCAAAAATGCCGGTTTCCTAGAGAAAAGTTAATTCCAAATATCAGACGCGGCCATGCCCCATCAGCACACAGAGTAGGAACAACGCTTTAGATTGTCTTTTGGAAGTCACACAGACACTTCAAATGACTTCCGAACGGCAAAACAAGCATACCCCTCTTCAGAAGAGCATAGCCGGAGAAG
The DNA here is from genome assembly GCF_007655135.1 of Punica granatum. Lineage (NCBI taxonomy): Eukaryota > Viridiplantae > Streptophyta > Magnoliopsida > Myrtales > Lythraceae > Punica > Punica granatum. Next base: position 20,477,015 of record NC_045131.1, read on the forward strand.
GGTCTGATGGAATTACGGCAAACGAAGTTCATACTGCATTGCCCAGAAAACTCTAGCAGACATTCACAATTGGGCAAAACAGACAGCAAAACCCTTCGCGGTTTCCCGAGTAACCTCCGAAGAGCGGAAATGACCATTTTCAGTGGAAATCCATATCCGGAGGTCCTCTTTGGGGAAATTTGATGCCGAATGCTTACGTTACACAATGCTAGCCTTCTTAAGGCTCAATGTGGAGTCGTCGGAATAATTCACACAACTCATCTAGATCTCTCAAACAGTGCTTTAGAGGTCTCAGATACACTCTTCAAGTCCTTGGAGGTCTAATCTTGACAAACAGAGATTACAGTAATCTCCGGAGTGCCCAAGCAACTCAGAAGTCATCTTGAGAAAACCAGTCTCGGCCTCCTAGGACGTCTCCGGCCCCACGTTAGCATTACCGGCTTAAGGGATGATTGTTCACGTGGTTTGACAACTTATGCCAAAATGACCAACATGAGATGCAGACACGGGATATGCTGTCAGAAGCGGACAACTTCGCCCCGATCACTTGCAATGGGCAAAATCGGCTCCCGAGCCCCACACACATCCGGGACATTTCTCAATAGAAAATGTCAATCTTGGGCTCATTAACTCCGTTTTCACGCGTATACAGACAATTCGACGTTCAATTCGAACCACGAACTTCGAATACGCGACCAATCGAGACCCGAGTCTTTTCCCGGTTTCTCCTCACAAGCCGTGGGACCCACGGGCTGCCCAAGGGCAACCGCCCTTTGCCCCAAACTTTTCGGCCTTTTCCCCTTTCCTCTCTTGCCCTCACCTAGCCCAAAATATCTTTGGTCTTCCAAGTCAACACTCAAGCCATTAACTCCACCTCCATTAATGCTTCTTGGCTCTTCCTCATCAAGATACTTGGATGACATTCATCCTCATCTCCATTAGGGCAACCGACCTTCATTAATGAGGCCCTTAATGGTGCTTTGTTTTGCTTAATTTCTCATTAGCTTCACATATATATTGCCTATTTGTGATTAAGCTAATCATTCATGAAGCACACCTCATCTTGCTAGTTTCTCCCTCTAGAAAATGCTCTCAACTCCTTAGGAACCAGCAGCAAGCAAAGAACTTCATGAAAATCAAGAATCAAGCCAAATAGCTTTGGAGTTTAGGTCGGGATCCATAGCGGGCACTATTCCGACTTATATCCAAAATTCTTCAAACTTCATAGACGACATGTTTCGGACCCAAGGATTCCATTTATGAACCCAGTTTTTTAGTTTGGAGTCGTTTGCTTATCATTTTGGATCATTTCGGGTGAAGTTGGAGCTCTCGGGTGAACAGTGCCCGTCACCAGGCGTCACCGAGCGCAGCCAGGCGTCACCGAGCGCAGCCAGCATCCGCAGCCAGGCGTCACCGAGCGCAGCCAGCATCCGCAGCCAGGCGTCACCGAGCGCAGCCAGCATCCGTCACCAGGCGTCACCCGCGCACGCCCGCGCCATTCACCAGCGCACGCCCGCGCCCGTCACCAGCGCACGCCGCCCGTCACCAGCGCACGCCCGCGCGTCACGCCCGCGCCCGTCACCCGCGCACGCCCGCGCCCGTCACCCGCGCACGCCCGCGCCGTCACCCGCGCACGCCCGCGCTCGTCACCAGCGCACGCCGCGCCCGTCACCAGCGCACGCCCGCGCCCGTCACCAGCGCACGCCCGCGCCCGTCACCAGCGCACGCCCGCGCCCGTCACCCGCGCACGCCCGCGCCGTCACCGCGCACGCCCGCGCCCGTCACCCGCGCACGCCGCGCCCGTCACCCGCGCACGCCGCGCCCGTCACCAGCGCACGCCGCGCCCGTCACCAGCGCACGCCGCGCCCGTCATCAGCGCACGCCCGCGCCCGTCACCAGCGCACGCCCGCGCCCGTCACCAGCCCACGTCCGTGCCCACTAGCTCCCGTCACCGTGCTCGACCGTGCCCGTGCACGTCCATCCTTGCACCCGAATACCCTTTTAAGGGTTCCACCGAGTCACCCGACTCTCAAACACTTCCCCGACTCTTTCCTCGTATTCCGAGGCTAGGTAAAACACTTTCGACTTAGAGGAGTTAGGACTTTTTATATTTTTGCATGGCTATGGAGTATTATGGTGTTTTCATGCATGTTTCATTCACAAGATTTAATTTTTATGCAATTTTATGTTATATTATACACGTACACTATCTTAGGACTTGCTACCATGTCGGAAAGGGGCTTGGATCATCATAAAGAAGACTATCCCGACCCTATTATGGCACATTAAGTCTCGGCCAATTCTCTAAAGGAGAGGGTTGAGATTTAAATTGCTCTTTTCGGGTTAAGATCGGTCTCCTTAGCCTATTCAAGTTAATTTCCGAGTTTGTTTATCATTATTGCATGCATGAAGCCGGTGTTATGTTATCCTTTTCCTTAATTAACACGTTTGTGAATGTTTGTATGTTTGAATGAGCTAAACAAATCGTGATAACGCCGGCTTTTGTTAAAAAAGGGTGCTATTTATCACGGTCGATGTTTGAGCATGCGAGAAATAATTAAACCACGATTAGGAAATCGTTCGTGACTCGGATAGAGCCATGAGAACCTTCGGCCACCCTTCACAAGATGAAGCCGAGGGCTTCTTGGCCTTCCTTGAGTCAAGAATGAATTCCTTATCTCAAGTTTAATTTGTTGATCGGATGATGTGAAGTTTTACTTCAATGTCTTTACGATTCCCATATTAAAATATCATGTAAAGACTCTTTTAAACAAAGCATGCATGGATTCGAGTATCGATGACTCATTCGGGTCCATTTGGTTATGAGGATAGTTTCGGTCATTAGACCAAATTATCCTCGATCCTTATGGAATCGTCTTGGTCGTCGAGTCGCGAATCGTTTTCACAATTAATGCATTCGGCACAACCCTTAAGCATTAATGCCACAAACTGGTTAATCGGGACGCTCACACGATTAAACTCACTTCACACTGATAAAGTTTACCCGAATTGGACATTAACTGATAACTCGCGTCGACGAGTCGTCAAAGGATGTTGGTGCCCTTTTTAAACTTATCAATTTCAAAACCCGAAACGCGCGGTCCGATGTAGCATGGACGTCTAAAAAGGGCTTTTGTGTCTCAACTTGAGTTTTCACTTGATTCCAGGTAACTCATGTCAAGATACGGAAGATCTTTCTGGATCACTTCCGGACAGATCAACCGATTCTTTGGCTTTTTCAGGGTTCTTGCACAACCCTGGATGATCCAGGGAATCGGTCGACACCGGCTACAGGCCGAGGTGGCCCGCACTGTGATGTTTCCCCTTTTTTCTGAAAACAATTTTCAAATAAAGGGCAAAATCGTCTTTTCACAATCCAGCGACATCCTTAGGGTTAGCATAACAGAAACACTACAGTACGGGATAAGAACGGGCTACCTGTTCAGGTGCAGGTTCATCTGCATAGCCTTTTCTTATCTAACTGATGAGTTTCTGCTATCCTAACATAGACTCGGGTAACTAGAACAGTTGATCCTTGTCAGAAAACCTGTGAAATGTTGATTAACCTTTCACTCGACCTAACCAAACACTAGATAATGGTTAGGAGGAATTCTAGATTCCAAATCTAGAGTCAAAACACGAGTTTGGTTAATTCAGTGGTAATTCAGTGTCACAATACAGAACAACTGTAAAAGCGATTCACACACCTGAGATTTGACTCTCTTTGTCAAGTTCTCAAAACAAAGCCGAATGCTGAAACATTGGCATATGTTTGATTGTTTAGCATATGGCATTTGCTTGCAAAAACACCCCTGGGTTAATAATCTGTTAATTCACGTAAACAAGACAATAACAAACACTTTGTCTGTTATTAACCTGTTGCTTGTTATCTTTCTACACCTGTTTGCCATGCGGGTCGGGCCTGACCCCTAGGCCGAATAATATTAGGGTTCAACGCCCTAATCATCGAGCACAGGGTCCAACACCCTAATCAACACTCACAGGGTCCAACGCCCTATTCAGTGAGAGCGTTCATTGAATTTCAGTTCTTCGGTCTTTTCCCTAAACTCACGGTGAGTTAGAGTGGAATAATAACCGAACGCGAAACGACTGGAATTCGACCCTTTTGCAATTTGTATTTATTGTTTTTGAGAGCATTGTAAGGATTCTATTTGGTGCATTTATTCTGTAAGAATTCCAGTCGGTGAGCGAACGGTCCGAGAGTCGAATTAATCGAATCGGTCTAATGCTTGCCCAGACACAAGTAAATCCAAGATATCGCGGTTCTGGTTCACGCAGGGATTCAACCTCCATGGTTCGATGAACTGTAATGCAAGATTGTGAACCAATTCCCCGACATATAGATTTACTTCTCTCCCGGCTTCTCAACCGACATCGTTTGGTTCATCGAATATCCGGTGTCAAAACGTGCGAGCCGAGTGCAGCTTAATTCACGCGGTAAATAATAAAACATGCAAGCCTAGCAAACCAGAGTACCGAAAGGGCGTGCGGGATATAGGCCCGCACGTAACATGAACCCCCGAACACGGATTTTCCGGTTCCGCACAGATCAATGCCTTAACAACAAACTAGGTGTTCCATACCCCTAGACCCAGGGTAACTTATCCGCCCTCGACCTTCGGGTCGTAAAATGATAAGTGGCGACTCCTTCTCTCACGCGTGTCCGACGCGCGTCCCCGCGGGAAGGTGGACGTTCCGACCAAGCCGCGCGATCCAAAAGCGCGCGATGCGGGCCCCGACGAGAGTCCACATTCGGGTCCGTACAGCTTGGCGACTCCACTGGGGACATACTTAGTGGGTTCAGGCTCGATCCCGTTTGTTTGCTTGCATGTTCATTTACCGCTTTCTACAATTTTCCGCTTATCTACTTTATGCACCTTTACTTTCCGCACTTGCATTGCATCATACTAGTGGATTTAGGTACCTCGCCTGAAATCCCACGGGCGCCAATTTAGGAAGCTAGGTTAGTCAGAGGTTCCGAGTAAGGGAACGGATCGAGTCGGCTCCGCCACCGAACCGGCCCCCAAAGATCCTCGCTCGATTTCAAGGAATTGACACCCTTGAATCGAGGGCCCCCATCCCTAGTTAGTGGTTTTCCCAGTAGAGCACTGAAACCATGCATAAACAGGGACCGTCATGCTGGGCCAAAAATAACCTTCACGCAGCCTACCGACCCAAAAGTTGAGTCTTTGAGTCGGCTCGTAGTTTTCTTTTTTAGGCGAGCCTTTTGTTGTTTTCACTAAGAGAGTGTTGTATAATGTAAAGAACTCGTGCTATAATTTATTTTCTGTACCTGCATGCATATTTCCAAAACAAACTAGGACATTACATCAGTTTGTTTATAAACATTAAACCAATATCTTATCCATTTAGGTAAGAATGGATCGCCCGCGTCCCTGTCCTAGGCTGGATGTCATCATCACACCGTCAGCGGACATTACTCGCCTTTGGAACATATTCCGCCCAGTAGACCGCGCATTCCTCCGGCTCTTCATAGGAGACCTACCATTGCTCGCCGATTCTCCCATTGATTGGACCCTACTCAGAACTGCCATTAGTTTTTGGGATACTCAGCGAGCCGTTTTCAGCTTCCATGGGACAGAGTTAGCACCTACAGTAGAGGAATATGCGACGCTTCTTCAGCTGTCTACACCGGTTCATGACATCGTGGTGCCCAACCCGTTTGCCACGATACAGAAAAGACTAGCCGTCCTTTTAGGTCTCCGCAACGAAGAAGTTTATTGCGAGCTTCAGTATGGAGGGGAGCACAGCATTAGGACCACATGGCTCATAGACTTCATACAGACCAGTGCTTTGAATGCCACAGGAGAGTCTTATCAGCGCGACGCTTGTCACGGATTTCTTTTACTCATCTTCGGAACCATGCTATTCCCGTACTCGTCGAACCTCACAGACGGGGCACTTGCTCAAGTCATCCTCCAAGTGGTAGGAGGCCATAGTTATGTGGAAGCCGTTTTGGCTGAGACCATTCGGTCTCTTGACTATGTACGAGAGAATCGACGGGGCAGGATGAGAGGATCTCCACATTTGCTTCAGATTTGGCTTCTCGCACACCTCAGGCCGTTCGGCTTATCTCATCCTTTTTCATGTATCACCGACGAGCGATCACTCATCGCTCGCTTACTTCATGTGTTTCGACCTTCCGACCGTAACTACACCGACTGGATGCAGTTTATGGAGGAGCTCACCCCAGCACAGTTTTTATGGACTACACGTTGGAATCCTGGCGGTCCCATGATCATGGGATGTCCTTCGATTATAGGACTTCCCTTAATCAGTCATTTGGGGAGCACACTTATCTTTCCATCCCGAGTCATCAGACAACTCGGCGGGCTACAAGATATGCCTATAGAAGCAGATCGCACTTCACACTGCTTCAGATGGTCAAACACCACAATTTCACTCCCGGATAGGATTCTACGAGTTAGAGAGGTCCGACGCTTATGGAGCACGCGCATCGTCCAGCAATTGTACTTTCCAGAACATCCCACTGACGAGGAGCGAGCTTTTGCAGCTACAGCAGCGTATGTGATGCAGTTCCATCCATATGGATTCGCACCTGTTCGTCGACTACGCATGCCACGGATACTGCCAACATCGCACGCAGACATTTCGGATGCAGAGAGCTCAAGTCAAGGAGTCGCACGCACAGAGCTGCAGGTTATTAGGGCAGAACGAGATCGTCTTCGCTGTGAGCTAGTGGATATTCGCGCAGAACTCACTGATCACAGAGAGCTTCAGAGCGAGTTGGTTCAAACTCGTGCACGCGTAGCCGGCCAAGACAGGGAGATAGCGCGTTTGAACGCTACGCTGGATCTAGCGCAGGCAAGAGCGCGCAGGATCTCCCACCCTTGAGCTCATTTACTGAGCGTTTTTGCCTGTACAGAATTCGCGTAGCGCTCACTCAGCTACGGGTCGTAACAGTTGGCGGTTTAATGTTTATGTTTCCTTTTGAACAGACTGCCTTTGTAAATTATGAAACGCGAATCAAGCTGATGTAATGGCATTAGTGTTTTTAAACTCATACATCTCATGCATTTATATACTGTCATTTACATCTAGAAGATGGTTAACACATAACAATTGCACTTATACACTTACACATATATAGGTATTAACAACTGGCGTCGCATCGATACCCTACTCGGGCACGCGGAAAAATGGCTGAAGAGCAACAACCTGTTATCTCGGAGCGAGACGCGCCACCGATGCCTGCACAGTCCATCCCGGAAGATACACGTGTGATATCATCTCCAGCACCTACAACGTATTCCGGTGCTATTCCAACGCACTTCCCTTCTCCTGCACAAGTGTCACCCAATGTTGTCGATCCCGTGCGCTTTGCCGCACTTGAAGGGATCGTTAATCAGTTGGCTGCCAATATGAACACCAATATGACAGAGCTCATGGCAATGCTTCGGGATCAAAACCGAGCTTCCTCAAGCCATACTCCGTCTCCTGAACGCAGGACAACTGTTCATCGGAATCCGATTGACCCTCCTATTTATGTGACTGATAGCGAAGATATGTCTTTTCCAGCAACGACATATGTGCCGACAATCACTCCAGTCAGTGATCCTATGCCACCACCACCGGCTCCGACATCAGTGCCATTTCCACCCGCGGCGTTCCTATCAACAGATCCCGCAATGATCACTTTGCCGCCGCTCACCATACCTACTCAATCCCCCATTTACACCGTTCCACCACCGACGGTTCCTCCAGTCGCGATCACACAAGTCCCTGCTCCCACTATGGAACCTTTTTCATTCCAAGCTCCACAAACCCAAATGAGCTTCTCCTACCAAACTCCACCGCCTCTAAATATTCCTCCCACTGAGCCTGGCACACCTACTCATGCCGCACCTGCAATTCTACCGACGAACATTCCTCCTGAAAATGAACAGGAGAAAAGAATGAAGAGAATGGAGGAAACCATTCGAACCCTCCAAGCAGGCACGTCCCGTCATGACTTCAGCGACAGTGACTGGAATCTCTTTCCAGGCATGTTGTTACCCCCTAAGATCAAAATTCCAGATTTCAAGAGGTACGACGGGACCAAAGACCCTCGGCATCATCTCCGTCACTACCATAGCAAAATGCTTCCGTATTGGGATTATGAGGAATTTGTCGTCCAGACTTTCCAAGACAGTCTTACGGGATCAGCGCTAGATTGGTTTATGACCCTGAAAGCCGGCGACATCTCTACATGGACAGATCTCTCTCAGAAATTCCTCGACCAATACCGATTCTGTGCAGAGACACCTCCTACTCTTCTTGATCTTAGCATGGCAGAGATGAAAGAAAGTCAAACTTTCGAAGCATACGCAACGGAATGGAGGGGAAAAGCGGCAAAGCATATACCTCCAATCACTGAGCGTCAGCAAGTTCAACTGTTTCATTCTACGCTCAGAGGCGCGTATTATTCACATCTCCTGGCTCATACTTCCTCTTTCTCAGACCTGATTGAGGCAGGAAAGAAGTTGGATATGGGAGTTAAGTTAGGAAGAATTGAAGATCCGGCAAGGAATAAAGACAGAGAGACACCGAAGAAACAAACTGCCGGAACATCCAGAAGAGGCAAAAACGCGACTATCGGCATCGTCAATCCTGGACATCAAGCTCCACACCCAATGTCGGTGGACTACGCCCCTGCATTACCGATTTCTCAGCCATATGCGCATCCCGTGCAGTATATGCAACCTCATCAAACGCCGCAAGCTTACTTCTCAACCCCGCCCACTGTTATCCAGTCGCAACCTCCGCAACCGTACCCTTCTGTTCAAGTTCAACCAGTTAGACCCCCGACTTCGAGGCCTCCTCAGCCGGCTCAACGTGTCCCAGCTCCTAGAACTCAACAAGACAATACTGCTCAACCGCGTTCACGCAAGCAATACACCAATTTGCCGGCTCCTCCCTCTTACATATTCAGACAGCTCCTTGCAGGCGACAAGATCAAAACGGAAGCACCAAATCCTCGTTTCGATCCGTCCATGCAGAACCAGAATCTTCGATGCGAATTTCATCGGGGTGCTCCTGGTCATACCCTGGACACTTGTTGGAGACTCCGGGATAAAATTCAGGAGATGATTGATGCAAGACAAATCTCCTTTAATGAGGTGAAGCCGCCAAATGTCCGTGCAAATCCTCTTCCGGATCATGGATCAGGTGCAGGACCTTCTGTGAACATGATTAGCATTGCTGCTATTGAGGAGGAAGAAGATGCGCGAAAGCCCTCAATTCCATTTGCTATTAACTATGCTCCAGTAGAACTCGCATTCGCTCCCGCCCCGTTCGTTATAGAAGTTCCTGCAAAGGAGCCTTATCACGATAGTCGAGTTCCCTGGACATACGAGAGCGAGGTTGCCAGTGCAGAATTGAAGATGAGCACGATGGGAATCACGCGTTCGGGACGAGTATATCAGGGTCCAGAGCATATTGACAAAGGAAAGGCTCTTGCTACTGAATCCTCAATCGCTCCAAAAGCCGTGTCATTCTCTACAAAGAAGGTCACCGATCAAGAAGCCGAAGACTTCATGAAGGTGATCAAAGCAAGCGAGTACAAAGTGATCGAGCAAATGAGCAAGTCACCAGCTCATATATCATTGCTCGCATTGCTTTTGAACTCCGAACCTCATCGGAACGCTTTGCTGAAAGTTCTCACCGCGGCACAAGTCCCGAAAGATACTGCACCGAATAGAATTGAGGAGACGGTGAATTCTATTTTCTCAAATCAGATTTCCTTTTCGGAAGACGAAATTCCCACGGAAGGACAAGCACATTTGCGGGCGTTGCACATAGTTTGCAAGTGCAACAACCACATCGTTGGTCGAGTCATGATCGACAACGGCTCTGCTCTTAACGTTTGCCCCGTCTCCACGTTGAAACAGATGAACGTGGACATGAGTCACATTCGTGCAAGCAAGACCACCGTTCGAGCCTTTGACGGCTCTAAGAGAGTGGTGAACGGTGAAATTGATCTCCTAATCGAGGTGGGTCCTTGCTCATTCTCTATTACCTTCCAGATCTTGGAAATACCCAATGCTTTTAGTCTCCTACTTGGAAGACCATGGATTCACGCCGCCGGCGCCGTTCCTTCATCATTGCACCAGAAGTTAAAATTCTTTGCCGAAGGCAAACTCATCACTGTCAACGGCGAGGAAGATTACGCGGTCTATAAAGAAACGGCCATCCCTTATATCAGCATTGGAGAAGATCAGAATCTCCCTTTCCATTCTTTTGACATGATCTCCGTAATTCGAGACTACGGAGAGGTTAGTCCATCGCGAACTGATCGCATGATTGGAAAGGTTCTCTTGAAGAACAATTATGTCCCTGGAACTGGACTCGGGGCACGCGCACAGGGAATCCTTCGACCAATCGAAATGGAGGAATACCGCAATAGGAGGGGACTCGGCTTTCGCCCTTCCTGCCATGAGGTCACACAAGCCCGTCGCGGAAAACATCTACACCACCTTGCTGCACATTATGGGAAGCTCTATAGGGGCATGCCATTTCCACCACTCTCACAGTTTTTTGCAGCACCACCACAAATCATGGGAGACACCTCAGAGAACCCAATCACTGAAACAGATGACTTCTCTTCGGATGCGGTTGAAGCGTTTTTGGCTTTGCCAGCCATACATGCCGTCATTGAGGAGACATCTTCTAAGGTTCATATCCGTCCTGCACAGGAGGATGAGGAGCTTACCAACTGGACTTCAATCCCGCTCTACTCGGCCATAGTTGCCGATGTGTAAGACGGTCTTTATACATAATGCTACCTGCATGTCGGCAATGCCATAAGCCACATGACAGAAGAGGGGTTTTTGTTATGGCTTGTTAATAGAATCCCTGCATGTTTTTGATTTCCTGTCCCTAAATTCTCTCTTGCACTCGCTTCTAACATCTTTAATTTCTAAGACAATTCACTTTCATGTCCAGGCTCCAATCGAATCCAAATCATGGATATAACGATTCGGATTCACTCGAAACACATCTCGGAAAGTCCCTACCCATATACTTCGGGGAAGGACTTGACGAGGATGGTCGCGAGATAGAAGGAGTTTGCATCGTCTCGAAAACCACCAACTCACTTCCGTTGAGCCAACCGAAGACATCAACGTAGGCAATGCAGACGAACCACGCACCCTTAGAATCGGAATAGGACTCGACTCTGCACAGAGGACCCGAATGATCGACTTCTTGACAGAGTACCAGGAGGTCTTCGCTTGGTCCTACGCCGATATGCCAGGCCTAGACCCCTCAATCGTAAAGCATTTCCTCCCACTCGATACTGAAAGATTCCCACCCAAACGCCAACACTTGCGACGTCAAAGAGCTGACCTTCTCTTACGCATTAAGGAAGAAGTCATCAAGCAAGTAGACGCGGGATTCCTGGAGGTATGCAATTACTCTGAATGGGTAGCGAACATTGTTCCAGTGGAAAAGAAAAATGGGAAAGTCAGAGTCTGCATCGACTACCGAGATCTCAATAGGGCTAGCCCAAAGGATAATTTTCCGCTGCCACACATCGATGTCTTGGTGGACAATACAGCACGCCACTCACAATTCTCCTTCATGGACGGTTTCTCTGGATACAATCAGATTCAGATGGCCGAAGAAGACAAAGTCAAGACCACATTCATCACGATGTGGGGTACATTTTGCTACAAGGTCATGCCTTTCGGTCTCAAAAATGCCGGGGCAACCTATCAACGAGCAATGGTCACTCTCTTTCATGACATGATGCATAAAGAGATCGAGGTCTATGTAGACGACATGATCGCGAAGTCCAAAGAAGGAGAAGATCATTTGGTTAACCTCAAACGATTGTTCGACCGCCTCAAGAAATACAAACTCCGACTTAACCCAACAAAATGCACATTTGGCGTCAAGTCAGGGAAATTGTTAGGGTTTATAGTCAGTGAGGAAGGCATCAAGGTCGACCCTGACAAAGTTAAAGCGATCATGGAATTGCCCCCTCCATCGACAGTGCGCGAAGTGAGGAGCTTCTTAGGACGGCTGAATTACATCGCGCGTTTCATCGCAAATTTGACAGACAAGTGCCAACCACTCTTCCGTTTGCTTCGCAAGAATGCAGCGGTCGAATGGGATGATGAGTGTCAGAAAGCTTTTGATACCATCAAGGCATATTTAAGTCAGCCGCCGGTGTTAGTTCCACCTTCACCTGATCGTCCTCTCATTTTGTACTTGACGGTGCGCCGACAATCCATCGGATGCATGTTAGGACAAAAGGACGAGTCCTCTCACGCAGAGCGAGCCATTTATTATTTGAGCAAAAAGTTCACTGAAGGGGAGTCCAACTACCCTGAGATAGAGAAAATGTGTTGCGCACTTGTGTGGGTCATGCAGAGACTCCGGCAATACACTCTCTACCATACTGTTCGCCTGCTGTCGAAGACAGATCCTTTGAAATATCTGCTTAGTACTCCGTCCTCCATGAGGAACATAGCAAAATGGCGTTGCCAACTGACGGAGTACGACATCGAATATGTGTCGCGCACATCAGTCAAGGGCCAAGCGATAGCAGATCATTTAGCAGAATTCCCGATTGTCGATGACACACCGATCGACTCTGATTTCCCCGACGAAAAAATCCTCCAAATGAGTGGTGAGGAGGAAACCACCAGATGGAAGATGTACTTCGATGGTGCAGTTAATTCCACCGGATCAGGGATTGGCGCAGTGCTGATATCCCCGGAAGGGCGCCATTTTCCTGTTGCAGCGAAGATTGATTTCCCCTGCACCAACAACATAGCCGAATATGAGGCATGTATCCTCGGCTTGCAGGCGGCAATCGACCTCAAAGTCAAGGAGCTTGAAGTGTTTGGAGATTCCATGCTCACAATCTTTCAGACACTCAAACAATGGAAGACGAAAGATCCAAAACTGGTGCCATATCATGAGTACCTTGAAGACTTGACAGAAAACTTCAAGGACATCTCATTTACATACACACCACGCATGAAGAACCAGTTCGCTGATGCACTCGCAACACTCGCTTCCATGGTTAGCATTACAAAAGAGAATCTCATCGAGCCCCTCGAATTTGAGATTGCTCAGGGTCCTGCCCATTGCGATGTAATCGACGCTATCGACGGCAAGCCGTGGTACGCAGACATTAAACACTTGCTACAAACGGGTCAGTTCCCAGCATTCACCGATCGACATGACCGGAGGACTCTTCGGCGCATTGCAGCAAATTTCTTCCTGAGCGGTGAAATCCTTTACCGCCGTTCTTTCGATGCCACACTGCTTCGGTGTGTTGATGAGAATGAGGCACAACGCCTCATGGAAGAAGTGCACGAGGGAAATTGCGGACCTCATATGAACGGGCTCATGCTAGCAAAGAAGCTCATGCGACTTGGGTACTTCTGGTCCACCATGGAGACTGACTGCGTCAAACATGTCAGGCACTGTCACTTGTGTCAAGTTTACGCAAATCAGATCAGAGCACCACCCAATGAGCTGCATCCAATGGCTGCTCCGTGGCCCTTTTCAATGTGGGGCATGGACGTGATTGGTCCTATTAACCCCAAAGCATCCAATGGGCACTTGTACATATTGGTAGCTATCGACTACTTCACCAAATGGATCGAAGCTATCACTCTTGCATCAGTCACTGCAAAGACCGTGGCACGCTTCCTCAGACGTGACATCATTGCACGTTACGGGGTCCCTGCGACACTTGTCACAGACAACGCCAAGAATTTGAACAATAAGCTCATCGATGAGCTCTGTGCACAGTTCAAGATTCTACACCGCAACTCCTCTCCGTATCGTCCACAAATGAACGGTGCAGTAGAGGCAGCAAACAAGAACATAAAGAAGATCATCGAAAAGATGACAGTTAATTACAGAGACTGGCACGAGATGCTCCCATTCGCACTCTTGGCGTATCGGACTTCTATCCGCTCGTCCACTGGATCAACCCCATACTCTTTGGTCTACGGCATGGAAGCAGTTCTTCCAATCGAAGTAGAGATTCCCTCTATGAGGATCCTTGCCGAGTCCAAGCTCAAGGAAGCAGAGTGGGCAAAGCAACGCTACGAACAGCTCAATCTCATTGATGAGAAGCGGCTAACAGCACTTTGCCACGGTCAGTGCTATCAGCAAAGAATGGCCCGAGCTTTTAACAAGAAAGTTCGTCCCCGCGAGTTCAGCCCCGGCGACCTCGTCCTGCGAAAGGTTCTGCATATTGCCCCTGATTCCAGGGGCAAATTCGCTTACAAATACGACGGTCCCTTCATTGTTAAAGAAGTCTTTGACGGTGGGGCAATCATTCTCAATGATATGGATGGGAACGAGAATGCTCTTCCGGTCAATGCTGATACACTCAAGAAATACTATCCATGATAGTGTTTCTCTCATTCCACGTGGATGTTTTCCTCAAATGCACATTTACATTTCTTTACTTTCTTCGCATGTACAATCTCCCAGCATTTTCATTTCCGCTTATTAATACACTCCCCGCTTCTGCCTTTTTCCCTTTCTCTGAACTTGTCCTGAGAGAAAAATAGTAAATCTCCCGCTAGGTTGAAAACCTCTTTGAGGCGGCCTAGGCAAAAATTAGGGAATGAGGGGCACGGTTTAAAATCCCGAAAAAGGGGAATCGTGGCAAAAGGAGAGTACAAAGCGAAATCCTCGCTAGAGTGAAAACCCGAAAAGGCGCTCTAGGCAAAAGTTAGAGGAACCGAGAGGTATGACCAAATCCAATTGGGACGGTCATAGCAAAAGGTGAGCTCTAAATGAGAAAAGAGTCTAAAAGAATACCCCGCTAGGTCGTCACGCATCTTGCGACCTAGGCAAAAGTTAGGGGCCTTCGGCAGCTCGACTATGAAGTAACAACTACACTCAGTGTGAAGCGACAACAAGTAGTAGTTTGGCAGTCTCCGATGCAAGCAAACTCTCTTTGACTCTCACAGCACAAGACACGTTTCGACATGCAGTCGAATCGTCGTATCCTTGATATGGAGGATCCCAAAATCCCTCCATTTTCCTTAATGCAAATTCTACGGGTCAAGCCCATTCTGTAAATATAAGCCTTTTGTCGAGTCACAATCTAGTGGGAGACGACCACCCCTTTAAATGGTCATCATGTTCAAATCCCCAAAGCATTATTATTCAGACTTCTTGATACATCTTCATTATGGCTATAGAGTAGGATTGACAACCACTATTAGCCCTTTTGATTCTAGTTGCAGGAAGCAGGATTTGAACCCCGAAAAGAGTTTCTTTTTGACGAATGCATGTCTGTCTTATGCCAAAGGCTACAGTCTAAATCCGAAGAGAGACCTTCAGGACAACACTCCAGGCACTCAGTTACATCGCAATCAGTTGGCGAGCAATGAAACGTCCCACCACAGCATTGATTGCGACATGGACGAAATCAACGAGGGAAGGAACACAATGATTCCTTCCACACCTCACACCACTCCCCAGTGTTTGCATTTACTTCTCACACATTTATTTCTGCAATGCACTTTCATTAGCGTGCACCCTCTCAGGACTGCAGTGCACATTTATTTCCGCAATGCACTTTCATTAGCGTGCACCCTCTCAGGACTGCAGTGCACATTTATTTCCGCAATGCACTTTCATTAGCGTGCACCCTCTCAGGACCGCAGTGCACATTTATTTCCGCAATGCACTTTCATTAGCGTGCACCCTCTCAGGACCGCAGTGCACATTTATTTCCGCAATGCACTTTCATTAGCGTGCACCCTCTCAGGACTGCAGTGCACATTTATTTCCGCAATGCATTTTCATTAGCGTGCACCCTCTCAGGACTGCAGTGCACATTTATTTCCGCAATGCATTTTCATTAGCGTGCACCCTCTCAGGACTGCAGTGCACATTTATTTCCGCAATGCATTTTCATTAGCGTGCACCCTCTCAGGACTGCAGTGCACATTTATTTCCGCAATGCATTTTCATTAGCGTGCACCCTCTCAGGACCGCAGTGCACATTTATTTCCGCAATGCATTTTCATTAGCGTGCACCCTCTCAGGATTGCAGTGCACATCGCAAGTCCACCGGGTAGGCGCCTTTGAACCATGCAGTTCATTCGGTATGCGCCCCGTGCATATTGCAAACTCGCCGAGCAAGCGCTCGTGCATCTCGCAAGTCCACCGGGTAGGCGCCTTTGAACCATGCAGTTCATTCGGTATGCGCCCCGTGCATATTGCAAACCCTTCGGGTCAGTCCCGACTACTTTTCCTGCATTGGGGTCAGTCCCCTTCGGGTCAGTCCCGACTACTTTTCCTGCATTGGGGTCAGTCCCCTTCGGGTCAGTCCCGACTACTTTTCCTGCATTGGGGTCAGTCCCCTTCGGGTCAGTCCCGATTACTTTTCGTGCATATTGCAAACCCCTTCGGGTCAGTCCCGATTACTTTTCTTGCATTGGGGTCAATCCCCGTCGGGTCAGTCCCGACTTTAATTGCCTGTTTCAGCTTTGTTCCGAACTCTACATGTTATTGTGCACATCTCACCATATTCCCTCTTATTAGGTACAACATCCTACATATCCAAAACAAAAAGGAGAGGGCCATATAGGAAATTCCATTTTGATCATTGCTATCAAACTGGGGTGCTTTTGAAATCTTTGATTGCATCCTCTACTCGAGCAAGCAGTCAAAGAGGGGCAAGCTGTCAGCACCCCATTTTGGCTCACCATTCCAAACAATGATATTAGCAATGACCCAAGCCACGACTTGAGCAGAATACAGAAAACGGCTCGGCAGAGCAAGAAATCACTATTCATCCTCAAGTTGGCAAAATTGAGCAAATGGCCCATGGACATGACAGAAGGACTCTAGGGGTCACCAAAGGGGAACAGAGCGACCAAAGAACTCAACAATGTCCAAAACCGGCGTTTTCAGTGTATTACACGGACGGCACTATTTTCCGATAGTTCGCTCGGTCATCGGAAGATAGTGAATATTGGACTCCAAAAATCCACACCAGTGCCAAATAGATGAAGAGTGTCCCCAAAGGCATTTTGCAAATCATCTGTTCTATACAGAACAACTTTCTGTATACAGACAACTTTTCAGTGGAAGTCCAAAAATGCCGGTTTCCTAGAGAAAAGTTAATTCCAAATATCAGACGCGGCCATGCCCCATCAGCACACAGAGTAGGAACAACGCTTCAGATTGTCTTTTGGAAGTCACACAGACACTTCAAATGACTTCCGAACGGCAAAACAAGCATACCCCTCTTCAGAAGAGCATAGCCGGAGAAGGGTCTGATGGAATTACGGCAAACGAAGTTCATACTGCATTGCCCAGAAAACTCTAGCAGACATTCACAATTGGGCAAAACAGACAGCAAAACCCTTCGCGGTTTCCCGAGTAACCTCCGAAGAGCGGAAATGACCATTTTCAGTGGAAATCCATATCCGGAGGTCCTCTTTGGGGAAATTTGACGCCGAATGCTTACGTTACACAATGCTAGCCTTCTTAAGGCTCAATGTGGAGTCGTCGGAATAATTCACACAACTCATCTAGATCTCTCAAACAGTGCTTTAGAGGTCTCAGATACACTCTTCAAGTCCTTGGAGGTCTAATCTTGACAAACAGAGATTACAGTAATCTCCGGAGTGCCCAAGCAACTCAGAAGTCATCTTGAGAAAACCAGTCTCGGCCTCCTAGGACGTCTCCGGCCCCACGTTAGCATTACCGGCTTAAGGGATGATTGTTCACGTGGTTTGACAACTTATGCCAAAATGACCAACATGAGATGCAGACACGGGATATGCTGTCAGAAGCGGACAACTTCGCCCCGATCACTTGCAATGGGCAAAATCGGCTCCCGAGCCCCACACACATCCGGGACATTTCTCAATAGAAAATGTCAATCTTGGGCTCATTAACTCCGTTTTCACGCGTATACGACAATTCGACGTTCAATTCGAACCACGAACTTCGAATACGCGACCAATCGAGACCCGAGTCTTTTCCCGGTTTCTCCTCACAAGCCGTGGGACCCACGGGCTGCCCAAGGGCAACCGCCCTTTGCCCCAAACTTTTCGGCCTTTTCCCCTTTCCTCTCTTGCCCTCACCTAGCCCAAAATATCTTTGGTCTTCCAAGTCAACACTCAAGCCATTAACTCCACCTCCATTAATGCTTCTTGGCTCTTCCTCATCAAGATACTTGGATGACATTCATCCTCATCTCCATTAGGGCAACCGACCTTCATTAATGAGGCCCTTAATGGTGCTTTGTTTTGCTTAATTGCTCATTAGCTTCACATATATATTGCCTATTTGTGATTAAGCTAATCATTCATGAAGCACACCTCATCTTGCTAGTTTCTCCCTCTAGAAAATGCTCTCAACTCCTTAGGAACCAGCAGCAAGCAAAGAACTTCATGAAAATCAAGAATCAAGCCAAATAGCTTTGGAGTTTAGGTCGGGATCCATAGCGGGCACTATTCCGACTTATATCCAAAATTCTTCAAACTTCATAGACGACATGTTTCGGACCCAAGGATTCCATTTCTGAACCCAGTTTTTTAGTTTGGAGTCGTTTGCTTATCATTTTGGATCATTTCGGGTGAAGTTGGAGCTCTCGGGTGAACAGTGCCCGTCACCAGGCGTCACCGAGCGCAGCCAGGCGTCACCGAGCGCAGCCAGCATCCGCAGCCAGGCGTCACCGAGCGCAGCCAGCATCCGCAGCCAGGCGTCACCCGCCGCGCGCCACGCCCGTCACCAGGCGCCCCCGTCGCCGCGCGTCGCGCAGCAGTCCGCAGCGCCAGTCAGCCACGCACGCCGCCGCCACCGCACCCCGCGCAGCGCCGCGCCGCGCCGTCACCGCACGCACGCCCCCGCGCCCGTCACCAGCGCACGCCCGCGCCCGTCACCCGCGCACGCCGCGCCCGTCACCCGCGCACGCCAGCGCCCGTCACCCGCGCACGCCCGCGCCCGTCACCCGCGCACGCCCGCGCACGTCACCCGCGCACGCCCGCGCCCGTCACCCGCGCACGCCGCGCCCGTCACCAGCGCACCGCGCCCGCACAGAGCACGCCGCGCCCGTCACACGCAGCACGCGCCCGTCACCAGCGCACACCGCGCCCGTCACCAGCGCAGTCCGTGCCCACTAGCTCCCGTCACCGTGCTCGACCGTGCCCGTGCACGTCCATCCTTGCACCCGAATACCCTTTTAAGGGTTCCACCGAGTCACCCGACTCTCAAACACTTCCCCGACTCTTTCCTCGTATTCCGAGGCTAGGTAAAACACTTTCGACTTAGAGGAGTTAGGACTTTTTATATTTTGCATGGCTATGGAGTATTATGGTGTTTTCATGCATGTTTCATTCACAAGATTTAATTTTTATGCAATTTTATGTTATATTATACACGTACACTATCTTAGGACTTGCTACCATGTCGGAAAGGGGCTTGGATCATCATAAAGAAGACTATCCCGACCCTATTATGGCACATTAAGTCTCGGCCAATTCTCTAAAGGAGAGGGTTGAGATTTAAATTGCTCTTTTCGGGTTAAGATCGGTCTCCTTAGCCTATTCAAGTTAATTTCCGAGTTTGTTTATCATTATTGCATGCATGAAGCCGGTGTTATGTTATCCTTTTCCTTAATTAACACGTTTGTGAATGTTTGTATGTTTGAATGAGCTAAACAAATCGTGATAACGCCGGCTTTTGTTAAAAAAGGGTGCTATTATCACGGTCGATGTTTGAGCATGCGAGAAATAATTAAACCACGATTAGGAAATCGTTCGTGACTCGGATAGAGCCATGAGAACCTTCGGCCACCCTTCACAAGATGAAGCCGAGGGCTTCTTGGCCTTCCTTGAGTCAAGAATGAATTCCTTATCTCAAGTTTAATTTGTTGATCGGATGATGTGAAGTTTTACTTCAATGTCTTTACGATTCCCATATTAAAATATCATGTAAAGACTCTTTTAAACAAAGCATGCATGGATTCGAGTATCGATGACTCATTCGGGTCCATTTGGTTATGAGGATAGTTTCGGTCATTAGACCAAATTATCTCGATCCTTATGGAATCGTCTTGGTCGTCGAGTCGCGAATCGTTTTCACAATTAATGCATTCGGCACAACCCTTAAGCATTAATGCCACAAACTGGTTAATCGGGACGCTCACACGATTAAACTCACTTCACACTGATAAAGTTTACCCGAATTGGACATTAACTGATGATAACTCGCGTCGACGAGTCGTCAAAGGATGTTGGTGCCCTTTTTAAACTTATCAATTTCAAAACCCGAAACGCGGGTCCGATGTAGCATGGACGTCTAAAAAGGGCTTTTGTGTCTCAACTTGAGTTTTCACTTGATTCCAGGTAACTCATGTCAAGATACAGAAGATCTTTCTGGATCACTTCCGACAGATCAACCGATTCTTTGGCTTTTCAGGGTTCTTGCACAAACCCTGGATGATCCAGGGAATCGGTCGACACCGGCTACAGGCCGAGGTGGCCCGCACTGTGATGTTTCCCCTTTTTCTGAAAACAATTTTCAAATAAAGGGCAAAATCGTCTTTTCACAATTCCAGCGACATCTTAGGGTTAGCATAATAGAAACACTACAGTACGGGATAAGAACGGGCTACCTGTTCAGGTGCAGGTTCATCTGCATAGCCTTTTCTTATCTAACTGATGAGTTTCTGCTATCCTAACATAGACTCGGGTAACTAGAACAGTTGATCCTTGTCAGAAAACCTGTGAAATGCTGATTAACCTTTCACTCGACCTAACCAAACACTAGATAATGGTTAGGAGGAATTCTAGATTCCAAATCTAGAGTCAAACACGAGTTTGGTTAATTCAGTGGTAATTCAGTGTGTCAATACAGAACAACTGTAAAAGCGATTCACACACCTGAGATTTGACTCTCTTTGTCAAGTTCTCAAAACAAAGCCGAATGCTGAAACATTGGCATATGTTTGATTGTTTAGCATATGGCATTTGCTTGCAAAAACACCCCTGGGTTAATAATCTGTTAATTCACGTAAACAAGACAATAACAAACACTTTGTCTGTTATTAACCTGTTGCTTGTTATCTTTACACCTGTTTGCCATGCGGGTCGGGCCTGACCCCTAGGCCGAATAATATTAGGGTTCAACGCCCTAATCATCGAGCACAGGGTCCAACACCCTAATCAACACTCACAGGGTCCAACGCCCTATTCAGTGAGAGCGTTCATTGAATTTCAGTTCTTCGGTCTTTTCCCTAAACTCACGGTGAGTTAGAGTGGAATAATAACCGAACGCGAAACGACTGGAATTCGACCCTTTGCAATTTGTATTTATTGTTTTGAGAGCATTGTAAGGATTCTATTTGGTGCATTTTATTCTGTAAGAATTCCAGTCGGTGAGCGAACGGTCCGAGAGTCGAATTAATCGAATCGGTCTAATGCTTGCCCAGACACAAGTGAATCCAAGATATCGCGGTTCTGGTTCACGCAGGGATTCAACCTCCATGGTTCGATGAACTGTAATGCAAGATTGTGAACCAATTCCCCGACATATAGATTTACTTCTCTCCGGGCTTCTCAACCGACATCGTTTGGTTCATCGAATATCGGTGTCAAAACGTGCGAGCCGAGTGCAGCTTAATTCACGCGGTAAATAATAAAACATGCAAGCCTAGCAAACCAGAGTACCGAAAGGGCGTGCGGGATATAGGCCCGCACGTAACATGAACCCCCGAACACGGATTTTCCGGTTCCGCACAGATCAATGCCTTAACAACAAACTAGGTGTTCCATACCCCTAGACCCAGGGAACTTATCCGCCCCTCGACCTTCGGGTCGTAAAATGATAAGTGGCGACTCCTTCTCTCACGCGTGTCCGACGCGCGTCCCGCGGGAAGGTGGACGTTCCGACCAAGCCGCGCGATCCAAAAGCGCGCGATGCGGGCCCCGACGAGAGTCCACATTCGGG